>NC_056725.1:1252455170-1252460170 GCF_019279795.1 Protopterus annectens
GTTCTTCCTGAATCTGTGATGTGTCAGTGTGATATCTAGGTCAAAGGTTAGACTGACTGCTTTCAGCTTCTCTGTGAGAATTCTGAGAGTTGAAGCTTTTGAAGTAGCTCATGGACACTGTGCATGAGACAGCCCACATCCCAGATTGTCTCCCTTAACATTTTGGCGGGAAACTTATTAAAAACTAGTGACAAACATTCATTTAGCAGTGTAAATGCATCTAAACATGACAAAACCTTCATGATGTATTTTTCAGGTTATTACAGCCTCTATGTAAGTGAAATTAAGCCCAAAGTTATTAATAAGTAATAAAACTCAATATTTTTGTCCCAACTCAATTTTTATGCAAATCTTATTATTTACTGTGTCTATATGATCAAAAGCATTTCTATATGTTAATAAAGAAAAGAAAAAGAGAGTAGAAAATAAAGAGTGTAAGGCAGAAATAAAAAAAATGTAAGAGAAAGCTATAAGAAGTATATACAATGGAATATCACTTACTGTTTATATTAATAGAGTTAAAAATAAAACATATTATTTACTATTATTTAGTTCTAATTATTATTAGTTAAAGCATGACAGATTATTTACAAACAAGCATAAGCAGTATAATCAAGAAGGTATAATTAGGAATAGCATTTGAAGAACATATAAACTTTTTACAAGGAATAAATATGTTATTATTCTATTAATCATATTTTCATTACTCTTCTCTCCCTGCCCTCCCCCACCCATTACCCACTACATAATCTAAATAGAATGTCATTGTTTAAACAAAGAAAAGAAGAAAAGGAGAAGAAAAAAAAAGAGAAAGAAAAAAAATGTATCAAATTACTGACCTTACTTCTCTTTTTCAGAAAGAGAAACAAATTGAATCATAGCTTGTTATTAGTTCTTCAGATATTTTGACTGGTTATTAAACAAAACATTTCTTTGCACACAGAGAATAACTTTGATTAAATCTTTTTCAGAATATTTGTGGCTTTCTGGAAATGCAGGAACTATATTTAAAAAGATTAATAATGAAATAAAATGAGAGGAAAAAAAAACATAGAACAAATCATTTGTTTTTTAGTCTCTTCTTCTTCTCTGAAGTCTTCCACGAAGTTTCAGTTGCCAGTCTCTTTAATGAAGGACTAGCCCATTCCATTTCCTCTATTTTATCCAAAATCTTATTTTTTTGATAAACAGTAAAGCAGAGTCTAAGTCATCAAAAATTTTAGGACCATCAGGAAGGAAGATTTTAAGCTTGGCAGGAAACAGAAGGTATGTTTTAAACTGTGCTTTTTTAAGCTCCCTTATTAGTGGCAGAAAAACTTTTCTTTTAGCTATTACCATGGAAGAATAGTCATTGTCAAAACCCACAGTTGTCTCATTAATCTTAACAGGAGCTTTAGCCCAAGCAGATTTAAGAACCATCTCTTTATCAAAAGATGATAGAAATATAACTATAACTGATCTAGGATAGTTTTTGTTAGAGTTAGTATTAGCTATAGATCTATGTGCTCTTTCAATACCAAAAGAGAATGCTTCTGGTAAGTCTAAAGTTTTAGGGAGCCATGTTGTTAAAAAAGAAGTAATATTGTTACCTTCAATATTTTCTGGCAGTCCAAAAATCCTAATGTTATTGCGCCTAGATCTATTTTCCCGGTCATCAAGCTCTGTTTGTAAATGTGTATTTTGTTTCAGCAGAAACTCAATGTTGTTTTCCTCTTCTTGGATTCTATTTTCCATGTCATTCACAGCTTCTTCTATGCCTGACATCTGGATCTTCTGTTGTTGCAGGTCTATATGTAACAAGTCTATTTGTTTTGTAGTTTTTTCTATGAAGGTATCTATTTTAGTATCCATTTTATCCATCTTAGCAGTAAGTTGCTGGATTATAGTTATCAGAGACTGAAGTTCTTTCTTGATGCTGGAGTCTTGAGAATTTGTCTTACTGGAACTCATTTCAGACTGATAAACTGACAGGAAAATTTCCAAAGTGATTTCTGACAGGAATATTGTTAAAATTTCCTTTCTTTTTTAGATATAGTTCAAGAACTATATAAAACAAACATATTTAGAAAGAAAATTACTTCAAAAATTAATTTTTTAAGTAATTAATTCCTGTCAGTGTGATGAAATTGGTGGAGCTGAAGAAATCTGCTGCTATCCTGTGTTCATCCTTGGCCAAGCCCCTGTAATGTTATTTTCTGATTGGCTGGTTGGTTATAGTTGTGTTTTTCTTTTTATTTATTTATTTATATAATTATTTAGGTATTTTAATGTTTTTCATTTTAATTTTGCTAACATTTTTCTATAAGTTTTGACATACAGGAGCAGTTCTTCTATGGCTTAAGAGTGAATTTTTGTGTGGGCAGGGTGAAGTTTAATTTTGTTTTAAATGTGAATGTGCTGAGTTGGTTATTGTGTAAGGCTGGTTGATGACAAGCACACTGTGATGCCACATACTTTATGATACTCAGATATATACATTTTTTACTATCTGTATCAGTTAAACATATTTATCTCAGCCCTTTATCATTGTCTGTTATTAGGCTAAATATATATTTATATGTGTAAGTTAAAATATTGATGTCACTGTTCAGAATATCAAGAGCGTGAGCTGTAGTATCAAAATGTCAGTAGTTCAGAAAATGTTATGTAGACAGCAATAAATAGGTTGGTGTAATGGATGGGAGTCAGTTTGCACTAGAGCTGTTGGGTTAAGGTTAGACTAAGGGTTATCTAAGGGGATAGTTTTTGTGGTGTGCATGTTGTTTTGTGAGTGTTTCGGTGTCTTGTGTAGTGGCAGTGCTACTGAAAGAGGTTTTCCAAGGTAAGGTGTAGGGTTAGGGGCAGGGTTAAGATTAGGATTAGTGTTCCCACACATTAGTAAGGTGGGTAGCCCGATACTTCGATGTTTCTCATTGGCATTCAATGCCAGTGTAAAATTTGAATATTTTTTTCCTGCACAGGGATCCCAATTCACATTATGGAATCAGGAGCAGAGTTCCAAAAGTCCTCCTTTGCATTCCCAGCTTGATGAATCATAGAACCCATTTTTGGAAGTATATGTGAGCTGACTGTGTACTTTTGCAAGCATATATCATTGTGGAATCTCACTACTTGATCCACTGCATCATGCTTTCTTACAAATTAGCAGTAATGACTGACAAAGTGTTGCCTTCCAAACATGAAAGTTTGTTCTCTCTCAGTAAACAGTCTGTTTAGGGATCATCTTTATAGCAGGCTTTATGAATGGAATCAGTAGACCCAAATACATTTAAAAGAGAATGATGCGCACTGGAATCTTAACAACTTTAAATCCTTTAATCTCGTGCAGCAAGGCATAAGAACATTATTAGAGGCACCACTCAAGAATGAATTCTGAATAAACATCACCTCTGGCTAAGTTAAGCATGCTCCTTTTCGTACAGTACTATCATTTTATCAGTACTTGTCATTCCAATCTAGTTACATCCACACAAATATATATATATATATATATATATATATATATATATATATATATATATATATATATATATATATATATAGTTTACCTTCATAACATTGCAGCCCATTTCATCGACTCTGAAAACGGTAAGACGAAAACTTCGTAACTACAGAAAGATGAAGTCCCAGAACATCGTCTTTCCTTTCCAGGAAAGTAACCACTTGGCCACCAACAAAAAAAAACAACTGCAACAAATTACAAACATCAAAGTGGGGGGGGGGGGGCTCAACCCCCACACACCCCCTACTTAAATATACCAACTTTGAGAACTCAGTTCAGGGGAGAAAGGACAAAGTTCAGCATGGTGGCCAAATGGTTACTTTTCCAGAGAGGAAAGACAATGTTCCGGGACTTGATGCTTGTGCAGTTACAATGTCTCGCCATTTTTAGAGTCGACGAACTATATATATATATATATATATATATATATATATATATATATATATATATATAGTATTATTTGTGCTCTTTTCTTCAGCATTGAAAGATTAAAGCTTAACAGAAGGTGATGCCACATTATAAATGTTTTAATTAAAACTGCATTAAAACTGCAATAAAGATGCATAGATTAAGTAACCATTTGTATGACTTTGCGTCCCCAAGCTTTTTACGAAATATTAACAAAATGTTGCATAGTGTTTTCATTTTACTACAGTAGTTACTGTGTCCTTTGGTGGGAAATACAGTAAAGTCCCTTTTTCCAAATGATTTGGAATAATACAGTATATAGTAAGATGTTTATTGGTCAATTTGCCTTTTATCACCTACAATCAATCAACACTTATGCTCTGGGTGGTCTGTAAATTTTGCTTGTTTTCTGCTGCAGGTGAAAGCAGTCTTTCTTCAGTGTGCAGGACCAGTTGCACTGAAAAAACAGCCAGCAGTAAGCTGTTAACCACTACTGTTAACTTCTGTTTGAGGTAAAAATAGCTAATGTGCCTCTGAAAGGGTTTTACACATTGGTTTACTCTTGCTTAGCACTATGAAACACTTAAAGGATGAAAGTAATGCAGCGGTTTAATGCATAGCACTTATATAGGCAAGCTTTGTTCATGGTGTTTATAGCAGTGAAAGAAATGTTCCCACTGCACGATCTCTCATCAGGTTTTAGACTATTAGCACAACAGCACACTGTTATGTTAAAATTACCTGGAGCATATGTTCATGATCCATCTCATGTCAGTGAAAGTATAATTAAATAGGACATGAATGTTTGTGGGTGTGTATGTGCATGTACACACATGTATAGTATATAGATATACACACACACACACACACACACACACATATATATATATATATATATATATATATATATATATATATATATATATATATATCAATATATGTACATGCAGCTTTGTGACATACGCAGACACTTTTTTTGAATCTCAAAACATTAAGGCCAAGCGGTTGAAAGCATTTGATCGAAAACTCAATTGGTATATACAGGGGACATGCCTCCCCCCATATGAGGAGGCTTCACCTCCTCACCCCA
>NC_056725.1:1252462670-1252520170 GCF_019279795.1 Protopterus annectens
GGTACTAGGGTATCGGCCTTAGGGCCTATACCAGACTAGCCATAACAATTCCCTGGATATTTCTTCCCACAGTATTTACTTCCCTGCACCCCTGTCTAGCAGGGTGACTGACGTGATCCCCAGGGTGAATTGCCTATCTCCCAGCCAATCATCAAGGTTCCCTTTGAAGAAGGTCAAAGAAGCACTCTGCTTGACATGTATGGGCAGTCTATTCCAGAGTCTGCGGAGTCTCTGGGTCAGGAACCTATCCCTCCAGTATGTTTTGTTCATTGGAGCATATGTCTCTGAGAGATTGGGATTTCCTTAAGTGTAACATGTCCAACAGCTCTGGGTTTGACATGGCCTTGTATGTTAAGCAGAGATCGACTCTGAGTAGACGATATGCAACAGAGTATAGGTGGAGTTTTTTTAGATGGTCAGCATAAGGCATCTGCTTTAGGCCTGTGATTCTTTTAGTGAAGTATTTCTGCGGCCTTTCCAGTTGATGCAGATGTCTTGAGAGGTACATACCAAATGGGGCATTATATTTTATAATGGCTCTAATGAGGGATGAGTACAGTGGGACAATGACCTCCTTTTTTCTGGATGAAAAGCCCTTAGTGATGAGGTGCGCCACATAGAAGGATTTCCTGACTGTTGTGGTGATGTGGTTGTCAAAGGTGAGACCATTGTCCACCTGTGTCCCTAAGTCTCTTATCACACTTTCAGTGTATAGTGTACTGCCACCTATATGGTAATTCATGGGTACATGTTTTTTTCCCAAAGGGGATAAATATACATTTCTTGGCAATGAGCTTGAGCCCATGGCTCTGGCACCAAGCATCTGTTTCTGTAAGGCCCTTTTGTAGAATATCCACATCATTTGAGGATTCAATAATGGCTCCCAGTTTGCAATCATCTGCAAACTTTGTTAGCCAGTGTCCCTTAGTGTTGGCCTGTACTTCAGAGAAGTAGATGTCAAACAAGTGCGGTCCCAGGACTGAATCCTTAGGTACTCCACTTGTCACTTGTGTGGAGCTGGATTTGGAGTCGGCTACTTTTACAGTGCGGGTTCTGTCAGTAAGCCAGTTGGCAACCCATCGAGTGACATAGGTATTAATGCCCAGCTTAGTATGTTATCTATGATTCCAGAATGGGGGATGGTGTTGAAGGCCTTGGTGAGGTCCAGATAGGCTGTGTGGACCACCTTACCCTTGTCCACAGCTCTGGAGACTGATTCATAGAAGTCAATCAGGTTCAGGAGACAAGATCAGCTCTTCATGAACCCAAACTGCATGGGGTCCAGTGTTTGAAGGTTGCCAATGTCTTTGTTTATAAATTCCATGATAACATGTTCCATAGTCTTCCAGATCAGGCTTGAAAGACTGATGGGGTGGTAGTTCCCAGGATCCAAGGTGGATCCCCCCTTACGGAGTGGGATAACTGTAGCTGTGCACCACTCAGTGGGTAAAAATCCTGAGCTGAGGCTATGATTAAACATGACACTTAGGTGAGGTGCCTGTTCATTTTGTAGTTCATGTAGTACACAGTCTGGGATGTCGTCTGGTCCCATGGATGCTGTATTCCTAGCTTTAGAGAGTGCATTTTTTACCTGTGTGGCCATTATTACCAGAATTTGGCAATCTTTCGGTATTGAGATGGGCCCTTTAGGGGGTGGGGGGGTGAAGTTTGCACTGAATCTGACTGCCAAGATATTGGCAATATCCTTGGGATCAGTATATTTAATGCCATTCTGTTGTAGCTCAGAGCAGGTCTGAGCATTGCCATTTAGATTCTTGACGTAGTTATAGAATGCCTTGTGGTTGTCTTTGGAATCTTTGGCAATTTTATTTTCGTAACTAGCTTTGGAGGATTTTATGAGGGATCTCAGCTTCTTACTGAGGCTGGTAAGGGAGTTTTTTGCATCCTGGGATTTTCCTCTTTTCTGCAACAGTTTCTTCCTTTTGTTGTAAAGTTTGTTTATGGCAGGGGACCACCAGATTGGCTTCCTTTTTTTGGAAGATAGCTTCTTGGTTCTGTTAGGGATGGCACAATTCATGCACGAGTGGATGTGCTCGTACAGTGCCTTACTGTAGGATTCAGCAGTCATACTTTAAGTTCCCATCTGCATGGTTGTCATGAAGTTTGTCACTTCTGACTTGAGTAGCATGAAGTTGGCTTTGGAGAAGTTTTTTTACGGAGGTTTCCTTACTGGGGTATGTAAAACAATACTTTTAAGAACTTTCAGTTACTTTCATTGTTTTCTCACTTGTTGCAAATAATGGACTCCGTAAAGAAAAAACTTTTCTCAAACATCAGTATTTTCTACTACAGTCTCACTCTTTCAGGAACCCCATCTAAGTTATGTTGCATGTAGCCCTACAGCCAAAGCTGCATATGATCAGCAAAAGTTGATTTCTTTGTGAAATACAATCCATGCAACATCAAACAGAGCATACAACAAGCTGTTTCTTTTCTCAACAAAACCAGAACTGAGGACAGCCAAACTCCTTCCATTTTACATACACATAGCTGTATACCAGCCGTGAGATAACTACACCTTTTTTTCCCCACTGAGTAATGTGGAGACTTGCGGGTTCCTTAGCAGTGTTGATGTCTTCACATTTAACCATTTCAGATGCAGCGTCCAGCTCAGCTAGTTTATCATACAGCATCTCCCAATCAGATATGGGGACTGAGTGATTGCATTTGCCGGAGTCTTCATAACAAATCAGGCTAATCCACTGTAACAAACATTTCTGTCAAGGATCCTTATCTTTACTGCCCACCTGTCTCCTAGACTGCATTTTGTGGCAGCAGTCCTCAGTGTACCTCATTCACATCTATGTCTGCCTTTGAATATGTGGTAAATGTATCTTTTAAACTGCCCGATTCTTGGTATATAAGTACTCTGAATGTCTTTTGAGAACTTTCAGAACCATTATTATTACAAAAGAGCAGTTGTTAAAAGTATCTTCCAAAACAAGGCATACATCCTGTGTGGGAGCTGATAACAAACCAGAATGCCTTCTGAATACTAAACATGCACTGGTGGAGCTGCTCATACAGCTATTCAGCTTGAGCTTATCTAATGGCTTTGATGCCAAGGTTTGGTGCACAGCAGATGTGATGCCACTTCACAAGGGTGGCCACACCAAGCACCCTGGGAATTACATGGTTAAGTCTCATTTTTAAGGTCATGGAACAGATGAGGTCACAGCAGATATGACAAAGATACTGGGTGTGATAACAGCAGATGTGATGCCACTTCACAAGGGTGTCCACACCATGGACCCTGGGAATTACATGGCGAGTCTCATTTTTAAGGCCATGGAACAGATGAGTTCACAGCAGATATGATAAAGATCCTGGGTGTGCTAGGGAAGAAATGGCTCCTTTGGGTACTCGTAGCAGTGTGGAGAGAACCAATAAATGAATACACACAGTAGGATATGAGCAGTATGGATTCAGATGGGATATGAGCAGTATGGATTCAGACCAGGATGCAGCACAACTGACCTAATTTTTGCAGTGAGACAGATAGTTGAGAAGAAGCTAGTGAAGAGGAAAGAGTAAAACAGTGTAAGAAACTTCTCTGTGTGGAAGATTTTTGGTCCATATATCTCTAGTTAATCACTGTATATTAATCAGATCAGACAAAAGTAGTAGAAGTAGCAACTTAAACTCATCTTAAGTAAAAAAAAAAATAATAAAAAATATATAATTGTACAGAATTACTAAGTATTCAAAATTAATCCAAGCAATGCAGGCAGTCTGTTTCCGGTCGAAAATCTTTTAAGTATGTAGACAAGCGATCCAAGTAAACCAAAAATAGAGTAATAGTTTCCTCACAAGCTTTCTAAATATATATGTATATATATATATATATATATATATATATATATATATATATATATATATATATATATATATATATATATATATATATATATATATATACTTTTTATCAGGCAAGGGAGTGGTTTATTGTGCTGTAAAACAAAGTGTTATTGGTACACATGTTAAATTCACATCCCTTCCCCCATCAGTGTGACATTCGAGCTGGTCCTGCCCTACTTAGTAGCTGTCATAATAATATATAACCCTTATGTACTTTAAATAAAATTTATAATGATGTGGTATCTCTTATTTAACCAGATTATTAAGTCTGTAATTTTATCCAAGACAATATACTACATGGCTGGAAATATATCAACCTTAGTCCATTTGGCAATCAAATATATATATATATATATATATATATATATATATATATATATATATATATATGCACTTTGCATGTAAAAAATCAATTGTAAAAATCATATTCTAGTTTCATAACCTATTGTTAACAAAGATTGCTTTCGTCCTTCTAGACTTCTTCAGATCTGTGTACACGAACCCTAAAAACTATCTATAAAAATATATATATAATTGTATAATTAGTATTGTTGTTACACATCATTTTGAATAAAATGATTACTTTTGAATACTTAGTAATTCTGTACAATTATATATTTTTTATTATTTTTTTTTACTTAAGACGAGTTTAAGTTTGCTACTTCTACTACTTTTGTCTGATCTGATTAATATACAGTGATTAACTAGAGATATATGGTCCAAAAATCTTCCACACAGAGAAGTTTCTTACACTGTTTTGTTTTTGGACTCACTACACTTGTTTAGTGGGTTGTTTTGAGACTTCGGGGATACCACGGAGATTACTTGTTTTTTTTTTTTTTTTTTTTTTTTTGAAGAGGAAAGAGTCTAACTAGGCATTTCTAGACTTGGAGAAAGTATATGAGATGGTCCCAAGAAAGCTGATTTGGGCAGTCCTGCCGTGGTTCAAAATCCTAGAAACATTGGTAGAATTAGTGCAGGCTATGTACAAGGACCCAATGACTCAAGTACGAACAGTGTTCAGTCTTACAGAGGGGTTTCCAGTGGGAGTGAGTGTGCACTAGGGTTCATCTCTAAGCCCACTGCTGTTCTTACTGGTGATGGTCTGCATTAGCAAACAGGTCAGTAGAGACAGATAAACAGAGTTGCTGTATGTAAGATGATGTGGCATTGCAGGCAGACTTTGAGAAAGAACTTCAGCAAAGGATAGGGGAATGCAAAACTGAAGGTACATGGCATGAAACTGAGTACAGGTAAGGCAGTTGTCTTTGCAGCAAATGGGGGAAATCAGAAGAAACTAAGAACTGAGTTAGAAGAGAAAATAGTGGAACAAGTTAAAAGCTTCACGTATCTCAGAGGGTTTGTTAAGGAGAAGGAAGTCTGAATGAGGAGGTCAAAGCTAGAGTCAGAGAGGCTGCAGCCAACTGGGACAGAGTGTCAGATGTAGTATATGACAGAAGAATGCCAAAGCAGCTGAAAAGTAAGGTGTACAAAACAGAGGTGTGACCAGTAGTTCGGTATGGTACAGAAAACTGGGCAGTGAAGGCAGAGCAGTTGGGGAAGCTAGAGGTGATGGAGGCAAAGTGCCTTGGATGCACACTATGGTACACATGAAAAAATGATGACATAAGTGCAAAACCCAAAGTAGCTCTAATTAAAAAAAAAGGTCAAAGAGAACAGATCATGGTGGTTTGGGCACTTGTGCAAAAAAGCAGACAGTCTGATGAAGAAGATTTGGGACAGACAGGAAGAAGGCAAGAAGAAACGAGCGCATCCAGCAAAGAGCTTGATGGATATTGTGAGAGAAGACTTGCTACAGTCAGGCACGAGTATCAAAAAAAGGCAGGCGAATAGCACTGAATAGAGAGAAATGGCAACAGTTGACATGGCACCCCAACCTCATGCAGAAAATGGGAAAAAAGAGGGTGATGATGATTGATGGTGATGACTTCTCTACAAATCAAACAGTCCAGTGAACATTAGCACCACAGATCTGCCTGCTTCAGCAAATAAACAAATCATGTTGAGACAGATTTGTCATGCAACGATTACCAATTCACTGGAAGGAACACATTTTCTTTCCAGATCAAGTAATGTAACATTATTTATAAAAAGATATTTTTTATAAATTCACCCCAGTATGTCTGGCCTATCACTCCTTGAAAAAGGAGGTAAGGCCTAAAGGTGGTTACTACCAAGGTGTAAATGGCATGGTCCACTTGCCTTATACATTGCCTTATACATTCTATGATTTTGTGTTTCAATGACTGTTCTTTTACTTTTTCTGAATCTTGCACTATGTGTGTGTGTCTGTGTGTGTGTGTGTGTGTGTGTGTGTGTGTGTGTGTGTGTGTGTGTGTGTGTGTGTGTGTATTTTTCAAATCTTAGGACGTAACATCTTGTTTGCCTTGTGTACCATTTTTTTTGGATGAGGGTTTGAATTATTCTCTTTTGTCCTTGTCTGACTGATGAGGTCATAAGAAGGCTGTGTTGAAACTTTTTGTAAATGAAATAGAAAAATAGAAAAGTTGTTAATAAGCCGTGTGTGTGTGTGTGTGTGTGTGTGTGTGTGTGTGTGTGTGTGTGTGTGTGTGTGTGTGTGTGTGTGTGTGTGATTGAAGGCTTGTAATTACATTTATTTTTATTTTTATCTCCCACTTCTACCCTGAAACTTTTTTTTTTGCTGGATCATATTATTAAGTCTGTGACCATATGATTTTTTTCATTTGTTTTTGGATTTTGAAAAAATAAAACTCAAGGACAGCTGTACACATTCACTTACATGACATACAAGCATGCTTGCATGGTGATCATCAGATGTTGACTGCAAACAGTAATGAAAGTACTTAATAACCTTTATTAAGTCACACATACTATCACAGCATGACCTACCCCACGGTATTTTGTTGAACGTTTACTTTTCTTTTCTTACTTTCCCTGAGTGCATGCTTATTTTTCTGTCACCATTCTTAGCTCATTTCTCACAATCTCCTTTTGTCATGATTAAATATGCTTATAAAAATAAGGTTCTAAAAAGCTATGTTACTCAGGTAAAACAGTTCATAGAAATGTAAGATTTTATATCCTATGTTTGCTGTTAAATATGGAAGTTGATACTGTATTTCACCTACTATTATTTTCATAATTGACAGAAATTTGTATATGAGTTTAAGATTTCAAACAATTATGACTTGGTATTTGCTCAGAGCATCTGAGCAGGCCAGTTCTATCCCAAGAATAGAGGTAGTTTAGATATCAGTGTATTAATGCTATCTGAATGAACTATGGTGCTAGGCAGAAGAGATGGCCACACTAGACTGACTTGATAATTTTGCATGACATTCAATCTCCCTGGAAATTGAAATGAACATGCTTACCTGTAATAGGAGACAACTTCTTACTGCAGTAGCCATGGTGCTAGGGACAGCAGTTGCTTCTTATATATTGGATGTGTTTTTGGACTGTGGTAGAGGTGTAATTTCATAAGAAGTACAGCTGCTAATATTGAAAACCCGAGAGAGATGGTACAGATGACTGAGAAATGCAGTCAAAACAAGTGGTAATGAGGGATGGAGAGTTACATTTTTGATAGAATGAAGGTTTATAAGAATAAATAACAATAGAAACAGGTGTGTAGCCATAGTGTGAAAGAAAAATTCACCTAAATTATGGAATCCTTAGTGCTTTGTCAGAGGCCTTCTAGGAGATGCAAAAAATCACTTTGTTATCAAAACAGCATTATATAATAAACACAATTGATTAATTAAACTTTTTTTGCATAAACTTAACTTGACAATTCTCCAAATAAAGGTCATACTAGATCTTAAACTTGGCAAATAGTTTAAATTCCGTTAAATATTCTGTAGAAAGGAAAAGCTAATATCAAGTGCACTTATTCATAACCCCCAAAGAGTAAATGAATGTCTGTAACATTTTTTAAAAGTCTTTCAAAATTAACCTCCTGAAATATATAGTTTCAGAATTTGTGAAGCTAATTAAAATAAAGCTGCTAAAATGGTTGTACATATTATACATGGAATACATTCATGTGAGTGACCTACCTTTCCTTGATCGGGTATAACACTGAGTTTGAATGTTGAATTTCCCAGTGACGAATGGTCAGAATGTTGTACAAAACACAGAGTGTGACATTTCCAACTGCTCTACCACCTAAACAAGTGTTACTGTGGATCAAAAGGGGGGGGGGGGTATTTTACGTTTCGCAACAACTGCGTTCACAATTATGATAATTTGCCACACTGCTTTCGAACATTTTCTGATCTGCCATCCACAGGCCGATCAAATGAATGTATACCATTATATATATGTATTTAACCATTACCATTTTAAGACTAATGTGCATCATTTCTCTTTTAAGACTGTACATATTATATTGCATTGCTCTAGCTTCATAGGGTCATAGGACAATACTAGGCTATTGGCCCGGAGGCCCTTATAAGCCTAGTTAAGAATTTCACCCATGTTCCCACAAAGTCAACACCTATTTTCCCTGTCCAGCAGGGACACAGGTGGGATTTCAGGGGTATGTTTTCTGTTTCTCATCCAGTTGTCCAGGTTTCTCTTAAAGAGGGCTAGTGAGGTACTCTGCTTGACATGGAGAGGAAGTCTATTCCACAGGTGGGGGAGTCAATGGGACACAAATATATCCTACCAACAAGTTCTATTAATGTCACAGACTAGGTTGCGACATTGCATGTGGGTTGCATGAGTGGAGTTTGACTTACAGATATGCAGCAACTCCATCAAGGCTGAGTCTGAGACGGTCTTGTATGCCAGACACAGGTCAACTCTGAACAGTCTGTACGAGACTGAGTAGAGGGACAGGGCTCTTAACCTATCTGTATAGGATAAGTGTTTGAGACCCTAGATTTTCCTGGTCAGGAATCTCTGTGGTCTCTCCAACTGCTGCATGTGCTTGGCAAGGTACATGCTGAAGAGGGCATTGTATTCAATAATGGGTCTGATAAGGGAGAAGTACAGGGATGTTATGACATCCTTGTTCCTGGATGAAATACCCTTATTAATGAGGTGGGCCATGTAGAAAGCCTTATGAACAATGCAGGCAAAGTGGTGGTCAAAAATCAGGTTGCTATCAACCTAGGTGCCCAAGTCCCTGACGACTGATTGAGTGCTTAGTACGTTGTTATTAATGTGATAATTAGTGGGGACACCATTTTCTGCAAAGGGGATAATGATGCATTTCTTGGCATTCAGTTTGAGGCCATGCTTCTAGCACCAGTCATTAGTTTGGTTAAGGCCCTCTTGGAGGATATTCACATCACTGGTGGAATTTATGACAGTGCCTAGCTTGCTGTCATCTGAAAACTTGGTCAGCCACAGACCATTGGTTTTGGCTTCCACCTCAGAAAAGTACATCCCAAACAGTAGATGCCCCAAGAGCGATCCTTGGAATACACCACTTGTTACAGGTCTACTACTAGAGGATGCTTCCCCTATTTTGACTGAGTGGGTTCTATCAGTGAGCCAGTTAGCTACCCATCTGGTAACATATGGGTTAATACCTAGTTGGGAGAGTTTATCTGTTATGCCCGAGAGGGGAATAGTGTAGAAGGCTTTGACTAGTCCAAGGTCAGTAGTGTGCACTGTCTTGCCCTCTACCATGGCTTTGGTGACTGTTTTGAAGAAGGCAACCAAGTTTAACAGGCATGATCTCCCTTTGACAAAACCAAACTGTTGTGGGATCAAGTGTTTGGAGGTTGCCAATGTCCTTGTTTATAAGGTCCATGATAATGCATTCCGTGGCCTTGCAGACCAGGCTAGTTAGGCTGATAGCCCATAATTGCCTGGGTTGGTGGATGCTCCACCTTTGTGCAGAGGGATGACAGTGGCTGTCCTCCATTCTACTGGGATGAAGCCAGTGCACAGGCTTTGGTTGAATAGGGTGCCTAGTGGTGCCTGAGTTCATGTAAGGACACAGCCAGGGATGTTGTCGGATCCCATGGAGGCTGTATTTTTTGCCTTTGAGAGGGCATTAATAACCTGTTTCCTGCTGATAAGGGGAGGGGGGCAGGTACTGGGGATGTCCTGGTTTACTGATGGGGGGTGTGGGGGGGTGAAGTTTTCACTAAACTTGTCTGCCAGCAGGTTGACTATATCTATGGCATTTGTGTATGTGGTATTCTTGACCACCAATTCAGAGCAGATTTGGGAGTTACCTTTGAGACTGTGGACATATACGAAGAAGGCCTTGTGATTGTCCTTAGTGGATGTGGCCAGTCTGGACTCGAATTTAACCTTAGAGGATTTCACCAGTGAGCTTATTGGCTTGTTCAGACAAAGGAGAGATTGCTTCCAATTTGGCACCTGCTCCTTCTTGGTCTTGGACAGCAATTTCTTTCCTTTTATTATACATTCTGTTTATTGCTGCTGTCCACCAGACAGGTTTACTCTTCCTTGAGGAAGTTTATTTGGTCCTGTCCGGTATTGATGAGTACATGCAACTATATAGATGTTCATATAGTTTTTTGGTGCAGGCTTGCACATAAGTGCTTGATTCAGCTGAAGGGATGGTGGCTGTGAAGCTGCTTATACCTGCTCTCAGGAAGTTGTAGTCAGCTTTGGAAAATATTTTTTGTTCGACCCTGGCGGGGGGGGGGGGGGTCAGGAGAGATGGTAACTTCAAAAGTGATTGCTTTATGTTCGGATCTTGCCATGGAAGATGTCACTGCAGGGGTGATACAGTGGGGTTAGTACCAGGTCCAGGATATTTTCACCTCTTGTGGGGGTGTCAATCAGCTGATCCAATGCATTGCCATTGACGAAGTCGAGGAATCTCTGGGTGTTCATGTTTGAGCTAGAATAGGTCTTCCACTCTATGGTTGTGTATTTAAAGTCATCCAGGATCTGGGTAGAGGGTTGAATTTTAATGGATTCAAGTATGTTCAGGTAGGTGCAGTGGACCTCCTGAGTCATGGTTGGGGGTCTGTAGCTAGCTATAATTTGAATAGGTGTTTTTTTGTCCATAGTTAACTCTCTTGACAACATCAGTAGTAGCCAGACAGTAGCCATTCATGTGACTCCCCTCTTTTCATCATTCGTGACAAGCTAATTCTTTATTTTCAGTAAGTACTGCTTGATTTCTTCCTAACTTCAGAATATCTGCCTAAATACTTCATCCTTAAATTTTCAGGGTCTCCGTATTAGTTTCCCTTCAAATGTTTGGCAGTGCTGTGTACAGACTCAGACACCTTGAGCAACATTTTTCCTGTAAAAGGAATATATAAGGAAACAGCTCCAATTGTTGTGTCTTTCGGCTTTTCCCGGTTAGGGGTCGCCACAGCGGAACTCCGGTCCGCTAATGATTGGCAGTAGATTTTTCATGCCGAGTTGCCAGCCCTGATGCACAACCTTCAACGAAGGTACGCCCATTCATGCATGTCTCCACGCAGAAGACGCTCTAGCTGAGAATCGAACCAGACAGCGTCTTACTGGGAGGTGACAAGGAAACAGCTCCAGTACTTAGTAATAATGACCATCCCTCCTGGCATGTCTGAAGGTCAGTTCCCTGTGCTTTCTCCTATTAACCTGGTGAACTTGGGCATTCTGAGGCAGTGTAGCAACTGCCTCATGTACACAGGCAACCCTCTCCTTTTACCTCCCAACACTCAGACTTGTGAGAGATGCACTTATATATCCAAATTGGAAGCCATGCACTCTCAAGCCAAGACTGGAATAGCTGGTCAAGAGGGGAAGGTCAACAACTTCACCACACTACATGCAACACATAGCCCTCTTGAACACCTGGCATCACAGCTTTCACATAAAAACACAAACCACACACCCACTTTCATGGAGGCTCTCAATAGAAATCTACCCAAACAGCAGTGCTTCAAAGGCAGAAATGCACTCGACCACCACAACACAGCACAAATCACAAGACACAAAGGTCACCTCCACAGTGTGCCCCTCAACCTAAGCCCCTAAGGCTAAACACTTTGCCCAGTACACTAATCGTAGGTGACTCAATAGTGAGGCACACTGATGTCCCACTCACTAGGTTGAATAAGGAGAAGGTAACAGTCAGCTGTCTATCAGGTGCCAGAATCCGACACATAACACATATACTCAGGTCACTTCACAACAAGTACAAGTATGACTCTGTCACTGTCCATGTGGGTGTGGATGACCTGAGACACACCTCCCTGGACTACATGAAAAGAGACATGGAGGAGCTCTTGGATTATGTGGCCCAGGCAGGTATGACCCTAGCCTTGAGCAGCATCCTACCATTGCCCAGAATGATACCACAGTACAAGCAGAACATGATTGACTTCAAGAATTGGTTATGTTTCTGGTGTCATTCTAAGGGGATCCAGTATCTGTCTGCTTGGGATGACATGATTGACAGACCTCGATGCTTTGCCAGAGATGGCCTGCATCTATCACTCCTGGGTTTTCGGATACAGGCTAAGGCTCTTGCCACCTCTATAGTGCCTTTTTAGGCGATGTTCCAAAGACCAAATAACCACCAGAACAGCTATAAATAAATGCAGTCTGAGGGTCATCATGCTGCTCAATACTAGAAGTCTAAATCTCAAGCTGCACTCACTCGAAGCACTCCTCAAAATGGAGAACATCGACATTTGTGCTGTAACAGAGACCTGGTTTAAAGCAGCAGAAAGCACCCCTGCACTACCAGGCTATAACTCATTCCACACCTTTTGGCCCCAGAAAATGGACCAAAGCTCCAAAGGTGGTGGCATCTCCATATTCATAAAGGATATGCGCAACTCCAGACTAGTAGCCCAGCATAACACATCTAAGATCCTTCAGGTACAACTACCATTGGGTAAGACAGCAATTCATGTCGTAGCCTGCTATAGGTCCCCAACCATGTCCCAAGACTCTCACTCCATGTTCCTAAGCACACTGGAAACTATTAGGGTCCAACCCAACAATCTCATACTAGGTGACTTCAACTACCCCTCCATCAGCTAGGAAAACTACTCATGCACCAATACACTGGTCCAATGCTTCCTGGAATTCATCAGTTCCAGTGCCCTGGACCAGCTTATTCTTACCCCCACTAGAGGAAATGAAAAAACTTTCACAGACCAAATACATCAAAAAACACACACACACACAACTGGAACTCCAAGCTGCAAAAAATGAAACTGCTCACCGATGTGGTATCTAAAACTTTTTAATGGTGCTTCCTGGTACCTCGGCTCAAAAGCCTTCAAGGGAATAATTTTTACACCAAATGAGGCAACTTTATATACATATTTAGAGGCTAATTATTACCTCATTATTCAATTGCAAATGCCATTGTGCAAATTACTAAAGACTACACATTAACCCTTCACAAGCAAGTCTTTGTATAACACCCAATGCACAATAAATACATACAGTTGATAAGTTAACACCAAAAGATATATAAAATATGTGAAAAACATATACGGAAATTGATAACCTGTCCAACCAATTCATATCACAACAATAAACTTTAAGACTTCATTACTAATAAATAGAAAAATATTTATATAATATATATAACCAACATTTATGTATTAATAAAATTGATAAATATTCAATTCTTGATACATACCCCAACGGTGTAAAATATCGTTAGTACATACATTATTTATAGCTGACATCTGCATCAGCCTAAAATGCATAATCACAACTTGATATTATACTAAATAAAATATATTGTATATGAATGACACTTATTAATGAAAATTAATATTCATCTCCTGATTCACACCCTTGGGAAATAATGTACCAAAACTGATAATCAACTTTGCTTCTAATTTTAATAACCCAATTGAAAAATCCTCTCCCTGTTTATTGAGAAGTTTGGCCAAAATACTAAAAAAATAAACTAGTGTCCAAACCAGCATGAACTGTATGAAAATGATGTGCCACAGGATTTTCAACCCTGCCATGTCTGATGTCACCCAAATGTTCCATTGTATGATTGTTTGCCATTCTTTTAGTTTGTCCTGTATACCACCTTGTGGATTTACACCCACAGCCTATGATATATACTACCCCACAAGACCGTGAATTGAACAAATCCATGGCCCTAAACTTTTTGCCATTGATGCTGACCCCATCTAAATTTTGAACTCTACTGCATACTTTACAATATCCACAGGAATAACAGCCCGTTTGTACACAATTTCTACTACCCTTCTTCAGATGTAATAATTCCTTTAGATTTGAAAATCTGCTATATGAAAATGTTATTCTTTTAGGAAACAAACCTGTCAAGGTGGGGTCATTAACTACCATAGGCAAAAACCTCTCAACAGCCCTCTTTAAAATATTAGAAAAGGGGGAATATTTAGAAACAAGGAATATTCTGTCCTCACTATCATCTCTAGCTATATCATTTGATTTAGTCCTAAAATTATCTCATGCATTATTGGAAAAACTAGAGGAAGTGACATCCTTGAACTGGTTATTACTAACATGGGCAACCATTACTCTACACCAATAGTCAATTCCTTCCTGGTTAGATCCGACCACAAACTTATCACCATGGAAATCCACATCTCACCCACACCCCCTGCAAAGGTAACCACCATGAAAAACTTCTCCAAAGCTGACTTTGGGCTCCTTAAAACAGAGGTGGCTAACTTCATGGCACCCATGTCAATGGAAAATAGATGCATGACTGCCAAATCATACACCAATGCACTGCACAAACACGTACATATATCCATGGAACTAGCCATAGCCAACAGAACCAACATACTCTCCTTCAAAAAAAGGAAACCAACCTGGTGGTCCCCTGCCATTAATAAACTCAACAGCATAAGGAAGAAACTGTTGCAGAAAATGGTGAACTCACAAGACTGGAAAAACTCCCTTATTAACCTCAACAAAAAGTTGAGATCCCTCATGTAAATCTCGAAAGCCAGCTATGAAGCAGATTTGTAGCAGACACTAAAAACAACCACAAAGCCTTCTATAGTTATATCAAGAATCTCCACGGCAATGCCCGGGTTTGTTCTGAGTTACTGCACAATGGTACCTCCTATACTGAGCCAACAGATATTGCCAACATACTGGCTGACAGATTCAGTGCCAACCCCTCTCTCCCCCCCCAAAGGACCAATCACAATATCGGAGGAATGCCAGGCACCCAGCATTACTGCAGCACAGGTTAAAGCTGCATTATCCAAGGCCAAGAATACAGCTTCCATGGGACCCGACAATATCCATGGATGTGTTCTATATGAACTACAAAGTGAATTGGCACCACATCTGTGTGCCCTTTTCAATCACAACCTCACCTCAGGCTTTGTCCCTCCTGAATGACGCACTGCTGCAGTCATCCCTCTCCATAAAGGGGGGAGCGACTACAGATCCTGGGAATTATCACACCATTAGCCTGATAAGTCTGATATGTAAGGCTATGGAGTGCATCTTCATGGACCTAATTATCTAGGATATAGGGAATCTCCAAACTCTAGATCAAATGCAGTTTGGTTTTGTGAAAGGTAGAGCATGCTGCTCAACCTGGTTGACTTCTTTGAGTCAGTCACCAGAGCTGTGGATGAGGGCAAGACAGTTCATACAGCCTACCTCAATCTGGCCAAAGTCTTTGATACCATTCTCCACTCAGGAGTTATTGTTAAACTCACAAACTAGGCATAAATCCCTATATCACTAGGTAGGCTGCAAATTGCCTCACAGATAGAAACCACAGTGTGAAAGTAGTGGACTCCATGTCAGACTGTCGACCAGACATGAGTGGAGTTCCACAGGGATCATTTCTGGGTCCTCTCCTGTTTGGCATCTACTTCTCAGAAGTCCAGGCCAACGTGGAGGGACTCTGGCTGACCAAGTTCACAGACAACTGCAAGCTGGGAGCCATTATTAACTCCCCAAGGGATATAGACATCCTACATAAAGGCCTCACTGAGACCAATGACTGGTGTTGAAATCATGGCCTTAAGCTTAATGCCAAAAAATGCATTGTCATCCCCTTTGGTAAAAACTCAGTTTCCACTAATTACCACATCAATGGGAGCCTGCTGAACACTGAAGGCATTATAAGAGATCTGGGGACACAGGTTGACAGCAAACTCTCCCTCTCCCTTGACCACCACATTGCCACTGTGGTCAGAAAGTCCTTCTATGTGGCACATCTCTTTACCAAGGGTTTTGCATCCAGGAAGAAAGAGGTCATCATGTCTCTCTACTCTTCCCTCATTAGGCCAGTCATCGAGTATAATGTCCCATTTGCATGTACCGCATTAGACACATGCAACAGTTGGAAAGGCCACAAAAATACCTTATGAAGAGGATCCTAGACCTTAAGCACATGCCCTACATGGACAGACTCAAACTTCAACTATTCATCTACTAAGAGGGGATCTCTGCTTGACTTACAAAGCCATGTCTGACCTAGATCTGTTAGAAATGCTACAGCTAAAGAAATCCAGATCCCACCATACCACACACTCCAGAGACCTCAACCTTATTACCACAATCAGCAGAACATGCTAGAGGGACAGGTTCATAACCCAGAGACTGCCCATGTTCTGGAATAGACTTCCCATACATGTCAAACAGAGCACCTCACTGGCCCTCTTCAAGAGAAATCTTGATGAGTGGATGAGAAATAGAAAGTTCACCCTGGGGATCACTGCAGTGGCTCTACTTGATAGAGGCACTTAGAACTAACATTGGGTGGCACAATGCCAGGACATTTCTATGGGCTAGGCTTGTAAAGGCTCCAGGGCCATTAGCCTAGTACACACCTATGAACCTATGGAGTGTCTCCTGTGTGTCATACTGTTTGACCAGCCTGGATGTGTGTATGTCTTTGATAAATATTGAAACTCCACCTCCTTTGGCTTTGTAGCCCTCAGTTTGGAGTCTGAAAGTGTAGCAGGACAAGTAACCTGGTAAGGCTGGGATGCTCCCTGCAGCTTTGAACCAGGTTTCAGTGACTGCACAAATGTCAACATCTCCCAGGACAAGGAATGCTTGCAATGAGTGCAGTTTCATGTTAAAACTCGTAGTGTTTAGCAGCATGGCCTTTAAATTTCATTTAGAAGAATTTTTCACGTTGGTAATTTTGTCCTCATGAGTTTGCCTAAAAAGGCACTATGGGGGAGGCAAGAGCCTTTGCCATAAGTCTGAAGACCAGGGGAGACAGATGAAGGCCATCTCTGGCAAAGCATAGTGGTCTGTCAATCATGTTCTCCCAGGCAGTCAGGTACTGGATTACCTTGTAATGACATCAGAAACTAAGCCAATTGTTAAATTCCACCATTTTCTGTTTGTACTGAGGCATCATTCTGGGTGACGGTAGGATGCTGCTTAAGGCTAGGGAGATACCTGCCTGAGACACATATTCAGGGAGCTCAATCATGTCTCTTTTCATATATTCCATAGAACACCAACATGGACTATGACAGAGTCATAACAGTACCTGTTGTTGAGAGACTTGAGTGTGTGAGTGATTTGGCGGATTCTAGCACCTGACAAGCAACGTACTGTGACTTTCCCCTTATCTGTTCTGATGAGGGGCATGTCTGTGTGTCTCATGATAGAGTCTCTTGTGACTAATATGTTGGGTTTGTGGCTGGGTCTTACAGGCTGTGAGACACAGGCATGTGTACTATGTGTGGCAGTTGGTGGGGTGAGTTGTGATGTGAGTGTGTGCTTTTGCCTCGGAGGTTTCTTTTGTTTAGGTTTGTTTTTGTTGAGAACCTTCACATATGTAGGAATGTACTGTACAGGTGAGGCTGGTGGTAGAGGTGTGGTGCTTGTGGTGTTTGTGCAGACAAACTTCTCAGTGCCAGATGTACTGGCTTGTGATTGAGACATCAAGGATTCTAGGTTCTTAATGTAATTGCATCTTTCACATATTGTGCTCCTAGGTGGTAGAAGAAGAGGGTTGTCTGTGTACATGAGGGAGTTGCTACACTGTTTCAGGATGTCCATATCAACAAGATTAGCAGGAGAAACCACAGGAAATTGTCTATCCATGGTTGTCAGAATCTCTGGAAGTGAGGTAAAGGATGGTAGAGTAAGTACTATCAGAATAAAATACCTATAGGTGTACGTAGGGCTGGATAAAATCACAGTAGTTGCAAAGGAGGGTGTCAGTTACACAGGAGTGCTGATAAGGGAAAAAATGCAATTGAAATACCTTGCAATGGGTTAAAACAGCACAGTGGCAGTGCGCAACGAGCAAACAAGCGCAACACCCTGCAAACACAGGGTATAAATACCAGAAAAGATGAAAGAATCTAGAAGTTTGATTTACTACCCAGTTCTGCTAGCCCCTGCTCTTTAAACTAATCACTCATGCTAGAGAAGGCCAGACATCCCTGTTACTCTCACTAACAGCAAACGCAAGACACTAGCAGCAGAAGATGGCTGCCAGAAACACAGGAAACTCAATAAGCAAAACAACCAAGCTTGGATAACAGCAGGCCTCTATCCAGACTATGCCTCCTGACTAGAACACAGAAACCTCACAGAAAAGCACAGATAGAGCACTCACAAACAGAAAATACAACTCTCGGTATGAAAAAGCAGTTCACAGTTAAGTAATTCAATAAAAATGCAATTACAGTAATGAAACACTAGCAATGAAAATACAGTTAAAACAGTACAAAAATGCAGTGAAACAGTAGAAAAGGCTTTGTAACAGTGTCACTATAAGTGTTAAGAAGTGCAATTCAATGAAATAAATGTAAGAAAAAAACGTATTCTGCTCTTGGAGCCTCAGGGAATTTTTGCTTTGTCACAGTGATGAATCACCACTCCTCAGCCTGGTAAAATCAAGCACAGCTCCCTGCAGACACAGGGTTTAAATACCAAAAGAGATAGTAGAATCTAGAAGCTCGAATTACTACCCAATCCTGCTAGCCCCTGGTTCTTTCATCCAATCCCTCGTGCTAGAGAAGGTCAGGTAACCCTGTTACTCTTGGTCTGATGAAGCAGAGAGGACTCTGCAAAAGCGCTCACATTTTTTTCTAAATAAAGAGTTACGTGCCGTGTGTATCCAGCGAGTTTTATTTTACTTAACCCTGTTGCTCTCACTAACAGCGAAGACACGACACTACCAGCAGAAGATGGCTGCCAGAAACACAGGAAACTCAACAAGCAAAACAACCCGGCCTGAATAACACCAGGCCTCTATCCAGACTATAAGTTAAATCAGTTGGGCGTGAGATGCTCAGGTGTTAACATAATTTCTTCTGAGCTGCCATGTTCATAGGACTAAAGGTTACCTGACAGTCTAACCTAAAGGTGTATCCTGATTTGTAAAACTGCTATTGAAGATCACTGGTTAACTGCAGGTACGCAGTCAGATATTCTGTCAGAAATGGGATCGTTTCAGGGAACAAAAACTGAAACCATATCATGTCACTTACAGAAGTATGACACACTATCACAAGCGAATCTGCAAGCTCAGAGTAAAATGTTTTATCAATAAACATTTTTTTAATGAAAAGTCCTGTTTTTTTCCTGAATTTAAAATGTTTGACTCAGAGAAAAAAATTCTTCAGTCATGTTGAAGTTTAATCATCAGGGTCATCTGACTTCTCAATGCTTTTGACTAGCCTGCCTGAAGACAAAGGTTCTCATGATTTTGTGTGATAAATGAACTAAATAAAGAAATTTTAGATTGTTTGGACATCATGGATAGATCCATGATACTGAGTGTTTACCAAGAAAGCCAGCATTAATCTTGTGGGTAACCATTTGAAATGCTGGGACCTGCTACAGCGAGTCCCAAAAGATGGAGACTGAATGGCTGAAAGAACAGACTTACACATGCCAACTCTGTGATGCCATTTATTGGAATATTCAATTTTCTTTTGAGGTATGGCAATCTCAGTGTTGGTATTTAAAAGTTTGGTGGGGGGGTAAACCTCCTTTACTACATATTGTCTCCTGCTCATTTTCCAATAGTACAGCAAAGCTTAGTCTCCAAGCCTGTATTTCAGAACAGTTTTACTTGATACAGTGCAATCCAGCAAAATTTAAGTACCTTTGATTGCTAAATTGCACTTCCTTAAGTTAGTTTGAGTGAGCACTACTGTTTCCTGCTTTTATGTGTGCATTTCCCTGTATATTTATGTAAAAAAAAATGTTCTACTCACTGTTACTGCTGTAAGACTGTCTTAAAATTGCCTTCAGCGAGGATTTCCGGCTAGTTGTTTAAGTGGTTTTTGGTAGCATTGTACTTATGGGTCTCTTCTACTATGTTTCTACATTAGGAGGCCTGGGTTTTTTTCATCCAGTGGCAGGAGGGATCAGCCTGGTCTGTCTGACTTGGGAAATACACAAAAGGACTCATAGTGTAGTCATTTTATTGGCCAGAGGGCTCATTAGTTAGTTTTCTGTTTTTTTTTGTGTGCTACTATAAATTCTGTGCATTTGCATGGGTTAGCAGTACCCTGTAAAGTAGCAAACACCTAGAAAGCAAATTTTCCCTGTAGAATGGTCCATAAAATGGTACCATGTAAAGCAGCAATACAGAGCAAATACCTTATGCTGACATGCTTAGAGCAGTTAGTTGGGTGTCAAGTGACAATATTTAGAGATTTAGTAGAATTCGATACTGTATAAACATTAAAGTTAGTAGAATTTAGTACTAAGCATAATCTCCCCCAATAAAGCACCATTATTACTCTGCACCAACAAAGCACCCTTAATAGCCTTCTAACCCAAATACAAAAGGACTGGATAGTATGGATATGCAATTTCCTAACTTGTCTGTAGCCAGCATGGTGGATATGGGTATCTTGAGACAATGTAGTGATCATCTCATGTTTACCAACAACAGCTTAGTCCTTGAAGAAGCAAACATAGTATGTTCTTACACAATGACAATGGAGGCTAAACTCTCACTTACAAGCACACATCTGGTTGTCAAAACCATGCACACAACACACACTGTATGCTGAGGCATTTAAACTCAATCTTCCTAAATAAAGATCACCTAGACCACCTGCTGTCATAGCTATGCCTCAGCAAGCCCAAAGTCACTCAGAAAAACAGCACCTAACACCACACATACTATCACACTAGGAGCCCCACACACTAAGCCTTTAAGGCAAGCAAACACACTTCCCAGGACTCTCATCACAGGGGACTCCATTGTAAGATATACTGATCCCCCTCTAACCAGGCTGAACAAGGAGAAGATCACTGTTAGCTGCTTATCTGGAGTCAGGATATGTCAAATCACACATGCACTCAAGTCATTACATCACAGTTATTGTAGCTGTAAATGACACAAAACACACCTTCCTGGAATATATGAAGAGAGGCATTATGGAGCTTTTAGTCTATGGGTCTCAGGCTGGTATGACCCCAACCTTGAGCAGCATATTACCATCACTGAGCATGAAGCCAAAATGTGAGGAAAACATGACTGATTTCAACAACTGGCTGTCTTTCTGTTGTCATTCTAACGGGATCCAGTATTTGTCAGCTTGGAAGAACATGGTTAACAGACTATGTTGCTTTACCCAGGAAGTTCTGCACTTTTAACTTTTAGGTTTTTGAATGCTGGCTAAAACTTTATCCACCCCTATAGTGCCATTTTTAGGCAATGCCAAATTGACAAACTTACAGACATAGCAAAATCAACTCAAATAACCCACAAGGTGTTACTGCTCAATGCCTTGAGCCCAAATGAAAAACTACACTGCCTCCCAGCCCTCCTCACACTGAGAGTATAGACATCTGTGCAGTTACCGAGACATGATTTAAAGCACCAGAGCTTACCCTGACAGTGCAAGATTTCATTGCCTTCCATGTTTTTAGACCTGTAGCTGCATAGACAGCTGGTAAAGGAGGAGGTGTCTCAATATACATAAATAACAAGCATACCTCTAGGGTGGTCACACAGGATGATGTGCTGGAGTTCCTCCACATGCAGATCACCATAGACAAAATCTCTTACCATATCCTAGCCAGCTAAAGCTCTCAATGCATACTTGCACCTACTGGAGAGACTTGCCATCCAACATAACACCCTATTCATGGGAGACTTTAATTATCCTTCTACAGACTGGGACTCCTACACAGCCTTAAATCTATAGGCACAGAGAATCCTGGAATTTATAAATCCAAACACCCTTGACCAAATAGTGAATATACCCACTAGAGGCTCCAACATACTGGACCTCATGCTCACAAATATGAGAGAATGCTGCCCCCCCCCCCCATCTCATCCTTCTTGGTAAGGTATTACCATATAGCTGTCTTCTATGAAATCTAATCAACTCCCTAATCCCATTAAAACCAGTAACAGTTAGGAACTATTCCAAGGCAAATTACTTTTATTAAGTGAGGGTTTGTCAAACTTCAGTGCCTCTCCAAACCCAGAGAACACAACAGCCTTTGCTGAATAGCTCTCAGCAGCTTTGTACAGACATGTCAATGGCTGCATAGACACTGCAGTGCCTACCAGAAGTAGTCCCAGGACTAGCCCCAGGAACAAACTGCCCTGGTGGCATTCCAAATTAAACAGGATAAACAACATAAAGGAAGAAACATGGCAAAGATCAGAAAGGTAGATTTCCGTAAAGATAAAAACTCTCTCATCAAACTAAATAGGCAACGAAGAGGGCTAATTATGTCAATAAAGTCAACTTTGAGGTTAAGATAGTCTTCCAGGTAAAAAAAAAAAAAACAGAAGGCTTTCATCAGCCATGCCAGAAACCTCTACTGCAGCACACAGCAATGTGCTGGACTGGTGGTTAATGGTGCCATATTCCCCAAGTCTGGCAATATACTGATCCTGTTAGCAGACAAATTCAGTTCCAACTTTAGCCCGACCCCTCCGTCCACCCTAAAAATGCCCTCAAACATAACTCCCTCCATCTATGACTAGAGAGCATGTACTGGCTACTCTTGCTAAAGCCAAGAACACAGCCTCAGTAGGCCCTGATAACATCCTAGGATACCTCCTGAACAGTCTAAAATATGACTTATCAGGACCCCTGAAGTCAGTATTTAACTACAGTCTTAAAACAGGCTTTGTGCCACGTGAATGGAAGACTCTGAGAGTCATTCCTCTGGAAGCCATGGAAAAAATTATAACGAAAATTATCAACAAAGACATAGGAGCCCTCCAGACACTGGATCCACTGGTTTTGCTTTGTGAAAGGAATTTCAAGCTTACTGAAACTGGTAGATTTTGAAAAGGTCACTAAGGCAATGGATGGGGGAAAATGGTGCATACTGCCTACCTAAATCTGGCTAAAGCATTTGAAACAATACCCCACTCAGGCATTGCCAACACATTTATGGAACTAGATAACACACTGGATAGCCAGCTGGCTCACTGAGGAGGTTAGAATTAGTGAGGCTACCTCCACAAAGAGGCTGATTACCAGTGGAGTGGAGTACCATATGTCTTTGTGCTAGACCCACTCCTCTTTGGCACTTACTTCTCAGATGCCAAAGCCATGTCAAAGGCCTCCGGCTAACCAAGTTTGCAGATGATTGTAAACTGGGAGCAGTCACTTGAATCCACCCAAGATGAGAACACCCTTCAAGAAGAAGGTCTAGCACAGACAAATGCTTGGTGTCAAAGCCATGTCTTAAAACTCAAGACTACGTAATTCACTTTAGTACCTTTTGGGAAGTTGGCACCCTGGGTAATTATGTCATGAATAAAACACCAATAAAAGTTGATTCACTAATCAGGAATCTAGGAACCTATGTAGATAGTAACCTAGCTTCTGACCAACATGTATCCAGGGTAATAAGAAAATCTGTCTATGTTGCTCAACTTATAAGCAAGGGCATGACATCTACATTCAGAGAGGTCATCATACCACTGTACTTGGCCCTCTCAGACCCATTATAGAGCATAATCCCCACTGCCCCCTTTGGTATGTACCTGACCAGACACATGCAGCAACTGGTATGTTCACAAAGGTTCCTTACAAAAAGAATACAAGGAGTAGAGGTGATCTTTGCCTAGCATACAAGGCATCCCTGTAGCCTGTTTTGTATGAATCTTTTGCACATCTGCAAAACAAACAGCATAAGTACTACTAGAATAAAAGACCTACATTTTGCTTGCAACATAAATAGGACATGTTGGAGAGACAGATATGTTTCTGAGATACTACCCCTTCTCTGGAACAGGGTCCTAATCCATGTGAAGCAGAGTTCATTTATTTCTTTTATTTTATTTTGACATTTGTTAATCAGGTATGTCCACAGCCCTATCCCTATTTAAGTTCAATTTGGACCAATAGATGGGAAATTGGAAATTCATCCCTAGTCTGGCACCTATGTCTCTGATGGACAGAGGCATTCAGTAAATTCCCCATATAAATCAAATTTGTAGATCACATTTCGGTTGCATGGCTAGGTTTATAAGGTCCCTAGTGGTCATTAGTCTAGTAAACCCCTATGAACCTATGAAACTATAATCACACTTGTAAGATCTTTGGGAGAACCCATAGGAATGGTTTTATTTATTTATTGATATTTGTTTACTGGGATAGTCCACTGGCCCATGAAGAACCTATTTTCAGTGGAGGCCCAGTAGAAAAGCTCCATAAGAAACAATAACAATATGTAATTCACACAGCTTAGGCATTTTATAAAACACTTAGGAAGAAATCTCCTGGTATTCTGTTCTTCCATGCTATCAATATGCACCCATTTCACTTAATACTTAATACTGTCATTGCCACTTGGACAGTTTATTATGACAAGGAAAAATCCATCCTGGGATCTAGATGTTAAGCTGGTTAGGAGGATATAATGGCTAGACTATACAAAATTGTGGGTATCTGAGCATATTATTAGAGCAAGCACTGGATAGCATCAGACAGAGTCTGTAATTTGGGATATGTTTCCCAAACCACACATTTAGCAAGAGATAGTTATTCAAGAAAATAAAAGGATGCCTTTTATTGCCAAGTTCGCTACTTTTGGGATATAATTAGGGATAAGTGTTCTTAGGCATTGAAGATTGCAATAGTTGACCAACATTTAACACAAATGCTTTTCCATATCCTATTTTGCTTTTCTTATAAAAGAGCTTGAATTTGGGAGAGGTTTTGCCATTTAAAGTGTTATTACTTTTGAAAAAGGGTCAACATAAGAATCTGCATCCTAAGGATGAAATTGGTGTCACATTGTTATAGAAAGTAAGATAGTACATATTAATTAAAAAATATATTTTTAAAAGATTTAAAAGCTAAAAGATTATTAACATTTAAATGAGACTGCGGTGGTGGTGGTGGTGCTGTGGTAGCGTTGTCGCCTCACAGTTAGACGTTGCCCGTTCGATTCTCAGTTAGAGCGTCTTCTGTGTGGTGACATGCGTGAATGGGTGTTCCTTCATTGAAGGTTGTGCGTTAGGCCCAGCAAGCCAGCACGTAAAACTCTACTGCCAATCATTAGCAGACCGGAGTTCCGCTGTGGTGACCCCTAACCGGGAAAAGCCGAAAGACACAAACAAAGAAAATTAACATTTAAATTAGAAATGGCTAACTATGCTATTTGTTGCTCATATTGTCTGCCATAGTATATAGGTCAGAGAAGTAAAATGACAAAGAAATGTGTTCAATAGTCCATTCATGAAATTAGGCACAATAATTCTTTCACTAGAATTGCCAACCATTTTCATGATTATCATGAAGGAGGAGCAAATCGTTGTTAGTATATGTTATTGGGTGCTCTTTATGTACCGTGTGAGGGAGCTGTGACCAGAGCTTTCAATGTCATAAAGGCTAAATTCATATTAAGGTTTGATACTGTATATTCAAAATGCTTATGTTCTGAAATACTGTAGCAAAATGTAATTCATGATTAATATTTAATTATGGCATTGTATATTTCAGTGGGTTAATTTTGAAACACTTTTGACAACTGTGGAAAATATTGCAAAAATGCATTTTTTTACATTGGTGGTTTAGAAAAAAATATATCTGATATTGGTTTATACTTTTAACAGAATATTTGGAGAGTTTATTATATTTCCTATAGCAGTGGGTTTGGTAGACTGTTTCTTTAAATTTTGTGAATGATGTTTAATTAATCAGTTGGACTTTATTAGATAAGGCTGTACTTGATAGTAAAGTGTTCTTCACACATTTCATAGAAAGCTGGGCCAAAGAAATATGGATTCCATGATTTAGTTGTTCTTTTTTTTCACACTGTTGCTTCTTATCTGTATTTTGCAATTTTGTCAAGTTTACTGTGTGTACAAATAACGGTACACACAACACAGACCAAAATGTAGTCCGCAGTGTTCTGTGAAGAACCTTGCATATCGTCTTTCTAAGCATTTTAAAACACATTTCTAAACACTAGAAAAATGCCAAATGACAAATGCACGATACAAATTATCCTCCTGAAACTTGTAAGTACACAAGTAATTTACTTGTATTTGGAATGTAGTTTGAAATTCAAATGCAGAACACTTGTTTAAATTTGTTCTCTCTTTTCTGGTTTCCCATCAGACTTAACTGAAATGCTCATAATAACTGAATGCAAAATTTACAAACAATACTCTTTTAGGTGACCCACACAATCATCACCGATGGTACTAATAAGGAAAATTAAAATGAAACACCTTCTGTAGCAGTGACATCAACACCTGTTAGCATTCCATGTCTGCATCTCAGTTCTGTAAGCTGTGGTAGTCAGCTAAAGAAACTACTGCTCACACTCCTTTAAAATATAGATCTTGATTCACTTGTATCACCATAGTTCTGAGTGCTGAATACAACTAGAACAGATTCATGGCCATACTGTGTACCGCACAAAGGGGGAATGCAGTTGGTGTGAAATTCAGTTAGATTGGTTAGGCAATATCCGTTTTCTTTTTCTTTTTTTTTTCAAAACTCACAAAATTGCTAAATGGTTTAACAATATACATTAGAAGCATTTACAAACTATAGAGGTGAGACTATTAGGCCTGTAGTTGGAAACCGAGTTCTAACCCCATCCTTTATGAACTGGTGTCATTAAAATACAGGAAAGGGCACAGTGTGTAAATAAAGATTTTTTCCAACAAGAATTGAAAGACTTGTTTATTATCTTTACTTTTTTCAAAAATATTCCAAGTATGTTATTAGGTTCAAAGGTAGACTTACCTTTAACCCTAGCAAGAGTATACAGAGCTGATTTAAAGTTTATTAAAGGCACTTGATGGAACTGCTGGATTAGTGACATCATAGGAAAAACAAATCAATCCAAGCAAAATACAAAAATGAAGAAAAATTCACACTGGAGAAACTGGTAAAGACATCCACTCTTTACTGGTGATTCAAGTACCTCGGCTTGACCAAGCCTTCAAAGGAATAACCACCATCAAAGATGTCAACTTATATAAGACAATCAGTCAATCAGTCAATCAATTAACAAATACAAGTTGAATTGCCAACTACACATTGAAATTAAGTAGCCACTCACAATTAATTTCCCAAAATTTTGCCATGGACTGAAGCTTGTGAAAATAACATTTACATACCTACGCCAATGTCTTGTGTGCAAAAAATTCACCATTAATAAAACTAACATATAAAATTACATTACACTTCTATAAAAATTCATATACTATTAGACAATTAATATGTCATTATATTACCCTAAACATTCATTAAATATGTAATGTTAATAACTTATGACGATGCTCAATTGTTGAACTCAAATCAAACTTAACTCTAATTCAGTATTCATACCATTGGGCCATATTGTATCAAAACTGATGATATATCCGGTCTCTATTCTCCACAGCTCCCTCACTAGATCAAAACCTGGTTGCTCTGATCCCTTGGCTAGCATACTGAAAATTAAACCATCCATAGAACCCCCATGCTTGGTATGAAAATGAAGAGCTACTGGGCTCTCAATTCTGGCATTTCTGATGTCACCCAAATGTTCCATAATCCTTCTCTTTACTGGTCTTTTGGTCTGGCCTATATATCACATAGGCGGTGCACAATTGCATCCTAATATATATATATATATATATATATATATATATATATATATATATATATATATATATATATAGATAGATACTGCCCCTGGGGTGTCACAACTAAAACAACCACAAGAATTGTAACTTTTTCCATTTATTTTTCCCCATCCAAGTTCCTTATCCTACTACACACCTTGCATCTGCCACATGCAAAGGAACCCTTGTTTTGATTTAAATATCCATGTGGACTGTTGTTCAAAATCTCTTTTAGATTAAGAAACTTGCCAAAAGAAAAAGTAACCTTCTCTGGAAAAAGGTGTCCTACCTCACTATCTTGTTTGATCATGGGCCAGAAACAAATAACTAAATCATGAATAATCCAAGAAAAATCTGAATATTTATTAACAAAGAATATAGCCTTAGCTATTTCTTTTGGTTGTCTGACCCACGATCTCCTCCCCATTCGCCTCTGTGTAGGATCACCTGTTGACTGTGTAAACCCAAATGCTTTTCTTTCAGCCTCATCTATAACAGCAAAATCTTGTTCCTTGACCCGTAAACAGTTCCACAATATGGTCATTGAGCCCTGGGGGTAGCGGCATATTAATTTGCCTTAATCTTTATACATCCACCCCTGTTCTCTCTGGCCATCTCTCATATACCTCCTACCCACGAACTTGATTGTACCTATTATATACTCACTAATTTCTTGTCCGTCTTAAAAATACTTTAGTATCGCAATGCCGTTCCTTGGTTACAATTTTGCTTGCTCCTAGGGGTAGAAGGGGAATGTACTTATTACCCCTCCTTTTTAACATACATTGACCCCTGATTACACTTTTTTTGCAAGGGTGGCAACCAAAATGGACTTACTCCCCAGAAATAGGCCGCCGTAAGGGGGTCTAATAGATTTTTGTGAAGTTTGGAAATACGACTATCGTTATATAATAGGATAGTCATTTCTGACTGCAGGCTTTTAATTTCATCCTCCGGTGAAAAAGATGGACTTAGTTCATCTAATGAATCCATCATGGCATCAAACTACTGCACTGAATAACTTCGTAACAACACAGTTCAGTCAGTTCAACCAGCAATGAAACCACAACTTGTTTGTTTGTGAGTTCAAACAGTTCCCACTACAACGACTTTCATCTATAACAGCCACAGGATAACCTCGTGTTAACAACTTTTGTCTAACTTTGGCAAATTCTCCCTTTAACTGTAATTTATTAAATGTATTGTTAGCAATGCGTTTAAATTCTCCACAGGGAAATGCCTTCAACAAATGAGTAGGATGCATAGTGTCAGCGAAAAGAAAATTATTCACTGCGGTCACCTTCATAAATGGTCTATAAGAAATCCTATGTCTTTCATCCACCAAATATTCAACATCCAGAAACTGTATAACTTCCCCATGTGTTCTAAAGGTAAATTCAAGGCCAAACACATTTTGATGCAGCTCTTCTACAAAAACTCAAAAATCTCTTTCCTCCCCCCAACAAATAAACACTAAATCATCTATGTAACGTTTAAAAACCATCACATGATATTTAAAAAAAACTATTACAGTACAAATACTTGTCTTCTAAAAACCCCATGAATATATTTTCATATGAGGGCGTGAACGCCGCCCCCATTGCCGTACCTGATTTTTGCAAGTAATATTGATTACCAACAACAAAAAAAGTTGTGAGTCAAAGCAAATTCTAGCAAGTGTAAAACAAAAGAAGTTTTTGGACACTCTCCCATTTCTTTGGCGCATGCCTCTAAGCCCCATTTAGTACTGATATTAGTGTACAATGACTTAACGTCCAAGCATGCCCAATAAAAATCATCTTGCCATGGCATACCATCTATTAAATCTGAAAAATCTTTGCTGTTTCTGATATGTGAAGGGACCTTTAACATGAAATTCTTTAAATGTGCATCTAAAAATGTCCCCAAATTCTGTAAATAAGAACCCACCCCCCCGAAACTATCAGCCTACCCGGTGGGTTCAACATATCCTTGTGTATCTTTGGAATTACAAAAAATCTAGCTAACTTAGGATTTTTAATAAACAATTTTTTCACATTCTGGGGGATGAAGAATCTCAATCTTTCACCCCACTCAAGTAATTCCAAAAGAACACTATTAAAGCTGTCTAAAGGGGACATATGCAATTTCTGATACACTTTGTCATCTAACAACAAGGCATGGGCCATCTGCATATATTTCTCTTTTGTCATGATGACCCAATTGCCTCCTTTGTCTGCATGTAAGTAAAAATACATGTCATTCTTACTGCGCAAGAATTTCACTCCTTCCCGTTCCTCTTTGCTAAGATTAAACTTTTTGGAACCTTGCGAAACATCTTGTACTCTATCTGTATTTGCTTACACAGGGATTTCTCAAACAAATTAATTGCTGCCGATACTCTGGGGGGACAAAAGGAACTAAGACTGGGAACATTGGGGACAACAAGCCTGCCATAGCCTGTACTATATCCCTCTTCTATATGTTCAACTGCATATGCATCATCAAATTCATTCACACAACAATCATCAACAAAGAATTCACAAAATTTATTTTCGTAAATGGATAAATTCAATAAAGAATCATCCTCTACATTTGTTTCCACCCATTCGGGTTTGTTGCCATAATATACTCTTAAATTGAGCTTCCTACAAAAACGATCCACTTCAGGTAAAATATCCCCTAGTGTAGGAAGAAACGTGGGTATGAATTTCATGCCTTTCAAAAAAGCATTATACATATGCACATATAAATTTAAATCAGATAAATTGATAACACTCAATTACTTTCATGAGCTTGACCTAAAGAAAAAGTTGTTATGCTATTAGGAAAAGCATCATTAAAGTCACTAGTACTGTTGGAAATAACATTACCCATATGTCTCCCCACATGAATGTCATTTTGAGAAGAATTATACTGGTTCAAATGAGAAAAAACACAGTCATTTTCTTTTGTTTTGCCATCTCTGTCCCTTCTTGCTTTTGTCTGAACTGGAAGACGAACCATTTTCCTGTATGGTCAAATGACCCTGTGGACCCCCATCATTCCTTACATCTTCAAACAAAACATTTTTTTTCGAACTAGCACTAGTCTCTGATGAAGAGAATGAAGAATCTCGTGATGCACTAGATGTGGACCCAAGTTTCCTTAAGTTGGACCTTCCTCTGTGTGGTTTTCGTTGCCATTGAAAAACAAGATTATTTTGGTAATCCTTTATATCCCTCTCCAACTTGCCACGTTTCCATTTGATGACCTCCTCCTCCACCTTGTTAACACGTTGAACCACCTCTTTCATATGATATGAAAAAGCATCCGATGATAATTCCACCTTAAGCTCCTCTTGTAGCTGTAATATAGAGCTTCGTGCTTTGTCTAAAGCGTGAGTATTCTTGTTGACAAGTACCTTTAACCAACCCACTGAACATTGCAAGGCAGCACTTCTCCACTCCTCCATCAAATCTGCTTCTTCACTCTGAGACTTCTGAAGCTGGTAATTTAGCTACTCTCAGCCCTCGTGGAGTAATATCCAAACTAAAATATTTCTCCAAAAGTCTAGTATCATAGTATAATGCAACTTCTTTCACCAACAAGCCTTCTAATTGAACAAACTTGACTGCAAATTGATCAGTCTTATCACTCGACCAAGGGTCTCTGGATGCAAACCTTCTCTCCCTTTCTGTCCATAAATCAGCTGCATTACCCAGCGACATGATGACCCCATTGTATTATTATTACTACCAGGAACTCTGGATAAAGACATCATAGGAAAAACAAATCAATCCAAGCAAAATACGAAAATGAAGAAAAATTCATACCGGAGACACTGGTAAAGACATCCACTCTTTACTGGTGATTCAAGTATCTCGGCTTGACAAAGCCTTCAAAGGAATAACTTCACCATCAAAGATGTCAACTTATATAAGACAATCAATTAGTCAATCAGTCAATCAATTAACAAATATAAGTTAAATTGCCAACTACACATTGAAATTAAGTAGCCACTCACAATTAATTTCCCAAAATTTTACTATGGACTGAATTTTTCTTCAGATTAGTGACATCATAAGAATTATTATTCATAAAAGATTGGGAAAAGTCTCTCAAAAATGTCAGGTGGAATAAACACAGGAACCTGAAGACTACTATTTATATAACTAGTTAAATATGTTACATGTCAAGCTTTCGGCTGTTTAATCATTTTGTTGAGAGTGGTAGAAATTATATTAAGTCTTGCTTCATTAGAAGCAATAGAACATTAATATGCATTTTGGTATCTTTTGTTCCACCAACAGTTTATTTTATTTATTTGTTTATTTATTTATTTATTTGTTTGTTTGTTTATTTATTTATTTATATGTGTGTTTACTGGGGTAGTGCACTGATCAGTATTGATCAAGTACCTTGACCTTAACAGAGGATATGAATTCAACAATCAATGGCAAAAATCTATTTCAACAATCTAGAAAAACAAGTTGTATCTTGTTGGGCTCCCATATCATGCGGCCAGTCCATTCCCGCATTTTGTTATTAATATCTCCATAGTTAAACTTGTAATATTTCTTGTAAGATGTTGTAGAGTTATGAGTGCTTCTATGGGAGATGAGATAGTTAAAACTACAAGTGTGATCAGAGTCAGACATACTCAAGTAACACAAGGACTCAAGCATACCCAAATGGGGAAGGACAGATATAGTATCTAAAAATGCTTCTACCCCAGCTGGAAATGTAACTAGCTGGCTATACTCATGAGCTGTTAGTTTAATATTTCAGTATCACTCTTGTACTCTTTCTCACTGATGTAAATAACTACCTATTAGCTTTGCAGACCTCCCGTAGGGATATGAATTGATTATTCTGCACAGCTGCTGAACATGTTCCCAAAATTTCCTGGTGTTAGGCTGATACTCTGATAGTAATCCTTTTAATTAGTAGCTTAATAACTAAGATTTCAGTCTTGTTGCTATTTCAGGTGAACAAATACTATTCTTACAATGTATACAAAACACACTGACATGTATGCTTGTGCTGTAAATTTGATAATTTGCATTCCCAGTGAGAATAATATGAGGCTCCTAGCACTAAGCCAAATTTATGTTACAACTGCAATGTTTTTGACTTGTTGTTGAGGATCCTAGAATTGTAGAGAATGAGTCTTAACTTGCCAGTATTGGTTTCTTTTATATATAGCAGTTTGTGAGGGAGATTCTTAAAAAATCTTATTATTGTGATTGTTAAACTTGATCTTCTCCTAAGTGGGGAGCCAAGTTTTAACATCTCTCCTCATAAAAAGACAACACCAAACCCTTCTGTATAAAAAATATATCTCAGCGATCTACTTTATACTATATACTTATACTAAGACTAAGACAAAAGAAACTGTGGGATATCAGCCATGTACACATGTAATCCTTTTTCTTTGGCCAGACTCAACATGCAAGATGTCCTAGTTTTCATCTGGACTAGGGTGAATCTCAACAAGATTATCTGTCATGATTACAAGAGCTTGTAGATCACCTGTTTTATATCAAGTAACCACTTAATAAGGAAACTGTGACCTGGAACCTATTGATTCTTGGGAATTAATCCCCGATCACAGAAGCAAAATAAAGTGGGATTATTACTTTTGTTTTTACAATCTCCCCCCTTACATACAGCAAAATACTGTGGGTTAATAATGATAAAAGTTTACTCAGTTTTATTATAAGATGTTTCACTTGGTTTAGAAATTGGGGGATGGTACAATAAAGGGGGAGGAACAGTGCCATCCAGAGTGCAGCACTCTTTTGTTTAAAGACTGAATTTTGGGAGAATTGTGCAATGAGTCAGTTGTTTTTTTTACTTACAAGCTATACTGGATGTATAGCAATAGAAGTAACAAGGCTTTAGAGGATGGCGTTATACATAGACTTTGTACAGCAATAATGTGATGGTTTTGGAAGAAGAAGAATAGATGTTAATATATGCTTCTGCAATCTGTCTTTGGTTCACCCCGCATTGATGATTCACTAGGCCACCAGTTGAGTCCACTGTGTCCTATCAGCTGTTGCTTCTTTAGATTCCTCCCAAGAGATATTCAGGCAAAGGAGGTCTCTTGTTACAACTCCTTTCCAGTTTTGTCGAGGTCTGCCTGGTCTTCTCTTGTATCCAGCTAGTTCCCAGTTTCGGGATTGTATAGGAATCCTGCTAATGTCCAAGCAGTTAACATGACCAAAGCGATGTGGTCCTCTTTCCATAATGATATTTTTTAGTTTCTGTTGTTGCATTCTTTCTATAACTCTCTCCTTTTTTACTTTGTCCTTCCACAATATTCCCCAAATGCACCTTAACCATTTATGTTGAGCAGACAGCACCAGTGTTTGGTATTGCTTTACCTTTGTGGACAGTGGAATTGTAAACCTTGCATAATTCAATTGAAAAAAAAAAACAAATCTGTCAGGGAAAAAATATTAAAAAAAACGTACAATACGCTGGTTGCATAAATGTGCACACCCTTAAAATAATACCTTGTTGTGTGTGCACACCCTTAAACTAATACTTTGTTGAAGCACCTTTTGAGGTCAGTGTTACTTCCTCACAGTGCTTGATTTGAGCATACACCCTCAGCTGTCCAGGTTTTTCAGACTGTCCAAATTTTTGCTCCATATTCCTCCTAAAAATGATTGAAGTTGCTAAATAATGACAGAGACATTTAAGTTTTAGATGTCATATCCTTTAGAAAAATGCATAATAACATAAATCCTGTTATTCTAGCAATGTTGTAAGTTCATGAGAGCAATCTTTATAATCTGTCCCTATTTATTTTAGGCTTTGTCCAGATTTCTTGCACTAAGAGGTTGAGGTGTGTGTGAGAGAGAGTGAAATGCCCTAGTTAGATTTAGCAGGTGGAATTTTCAGGTGCATTTTCAAGGAATTGTGAGCTTCAAGGGAAGAGAAGTTTACTGCTGATCATGTTAAATCTGCTTAAAGTGTGCAGCTGTTGTGTTTAGCAAATGGTATCACTATTGTGGTATAGAATTTTAAAGCATTGTTAGTAGCACAGCAGGTAGCTTATTTGCATCTTGATACAGAGGGTTATAGGTTCTACTCCCACAGCATGTAGATTTGTATTTTAAGGTGGTGGAGTGCTGCATTCCTGAGTATGTCCTCTGGATGAGATACCTAATAACTATGAACTTGTTTTTCAGCTTACAATCCATTCCCTATTGCAATATACTAGCTTACCATTTTTTTAAATGTAACGTAGGCAATTTATTCTTCAAGGTCAGCAGGCACTGAATTTGTAGATGAAACACTGAAATATAAAGTTGTTTTCTAGCAACAACCTCTTCATTAGTTTCAGATCTCTATAATGTGGAATTATTCAGATGACTTTTACTTCTACAGAGCTTGTGCATATTGACTGATGTTGATGGATTGTAATGATAGAAGTTTGAGTGGTCTTTATGGTTGAAGTGTTCTGAATTGGGCAGTTTGTCATAATTGGTTCATATGTTTTGTTTCATTGCTTAGTGGAAAATTTTTCAAAACTATAAATGTAAAACACACTCTAACAAGAGGTGCTGTATTATACAAGGGATATAATTCAATTATTATATATTATAATTAATACAATTAGAAAGGTGAATCACAGTACTTTTGCATGCTCCAAAAAATGTGTGCAAGGGGGCCTATGATTTGTAAACAGCCCATAGGTAAACTTAACCCACCACTGCCCAGATGCATTCTCTTTGAATGAGGGTTTCAATGCTGTTTCAGTGAATGTAAGCTTCAAAGGCAAAGAAGTTTTAATGCCAAGTCTGTTTTCATTGTAGGACTATTGCTTTGTTTAGAAAATGTCTCAGTGTTTGTGCTATAAAATTTGAAATAAATGTTGTAAATTAAATCCAAATATCTTTAGTCATTGTAGAAGTAAAGTATAAAACAGCATGCATACTGAGAGTTTTGAACAGTGTTTATGGCAACTGGGAAGAAGTAGCCAAGTGATGGGACACTGGAATGGCTGTGTGTGTGTGTGTGTGTGGGGGCCTGCATAGGGGGGGTTGCATCGTTAGGCTCTGGGTTTGCACCCCCCCTGCAAAAAATCCTGCGGGCTCCCTTGGAAGGGGACCCCCATGATATCCCTAATGTGTCCTCTGTAGGTCACTGGAAGATCCCTGTAACTAAAATGGCTAAGGCTGCACACATCTTTGTATTCACAGAATAGGCATACCGTATTTCCCCACTGATTCCACTTGTGGGTGACACAGTTTGACTAGGGACAGGAATCTATCCCTCCAGCATGTCCTGTTTATAGTTGTACATAGGTTCAAGCTGCTAGAATGAGTGGTTCTGAGGGATCTCATTTTTTTGAGGTGAAGCATGTCCATTAGTTCAGGGTATGACATAGCCCTATAGGTCAGGCATAGGTCACCTCTGAGCAGACGGTAAGCGACTGAGAAGAGCTGGAGCTTTTTTAGTCGTGCTTCATAGGGTAATTGTTTAAGGCCCTTAATCCTCTTAGTGAGGTACTTCTGTGGTCTTTCTAGTTGTTGCAGGTGTCTAGTGAGGTACATCCCAAATGGGGCATTGTACTCTATTATGGGCCTAATGAGTGAAGAGTAAAGGGGCACAATCACCTCCTTGGATCTGGATGAGAAACCCTTTGTGATCAGGTGTGCCACATAGAAGGATTTCCTGACTGTTTTGGCTATGTGGTTATCAAAGGAGAGCATGCTATCTACTTGGGTACCCAGGTCCCTAATTACTTCTTCTGTACTTCTTCTGTACTTAGTGGATTCCCATCTATGTGGTAGTTTGTAGGTACTTTGTTCTTCCCAAATGGTGTAACTTAGAACTTTAACATAGTCCTCTTATATTGTTGCCTTTAATTCAGATATAAAATGTTACTGTCTGATGTGAAAAGCAGTTTTACTAAGTAAAAACAAAACTGTTGGATTTGACATGCAAAAATAACTTTTAGTCTGAGTCTAAAAATACCAACTAGCTCATGAATGAGATATTGTGAAAAATGGCAGTATTTTAAGTTTTATGCAAAAACACTGAATGATGCCTATGTAGAAGACAGTGGCACATCAAAAGCAGAGTTGTAACAGCATATTTTAACATTTCAGTCTACAAAATGAACCATAACTCTCAACCACTTAGCTCAAAATCTGGAGAAAGCCAAAAATAAAGGGGTGTAAAGGCACAAAATCAGGGACAGGGTTTAAATATTGCTCTTACAATCTTAGAAAGTTTACAGAATAATAGGTGTTGAATTGACATGCATTTTCTGAAGGACATGAAGGCTGAAACTCAAATGTCTGTGATTATTTAATGACTTCAGTCCTGAGTAAGGTGGCAGAAAAGCATGCACTTCTTAAGGATCAAAAATATAAGGCAAAAGTGTGGACATTCTTTGAAAATCTATACAGCTGAGTTCATAGTTCATAGGTTAATAGTAGATAATCTTCTGCAGATTATTACAAGTTTAGTTAATTATCAGAGGTCAGAATAAAATCTGGCACCTTGTATATGTGAGGTGAAGACATTAACCATTATACCAACCCCTCCCTAAAAAGTTTTACTTTATCAAGACTATATTACCCTAGATGGGACTTGACCCCAAAATGCCTGGCTTAGGTTACTAATGCCATATCCATTAGGGCAGTAAGAGGTATGACAAGCTGAACACACTCATGAGTATATTATTGGGAAAAAAATAGAAGTTCAGCTTTGGCCTTGGAAAGTAATTTTGTAAATGATTGTGAAGTTATCTTTCACAAAAGCTTCACATATCAGTGGTATCATTTTTGGGGAGCATAGACATTATGTTGAAAATATGGGGTCCACAGCATTAAAAATGGCCAGGCTGAGGTCATTGATTAAAAGATCATTATAAAGAAATTGTAATGGAAAAGACCATTGAAGTGTGATGCAGCATTTGAATATTAAGTTATTTTCTAAGTCTGATAAGTGAAATTATGTCTTTTTTAAGGGTGAGTGCTGGCCATGCCGCTCAAGAGAGTAAGTAACGTGAAAGAGGGGTCTGCATTGGGAAGATCAGTTGAGGGATGGGGAAAAGAATATTGCATTATTTTATTGCAGGAAGCAAACATCACTAAAGATTGTTTTCTTTATTACTTGTAAGAGTATCTGGTGGAATTGAAACCAAGCAGTATCCCTAATTAGGGGAGCTGGCACTGAGGGCTGGGCAGACCAAGGGTCAGTCTGTGTGGATTTGGATGAAGATGACTGGAATGGGAGCAACCCTTCTCATTAAAAAAAAAGTTTTCAGAAATATAAAACAATATAAAATAAAGAAGGAATATTTTCTGTAGTTTCTATAGGAGCTCACTGTGCGGAAGAGCTAGAGATTAGGGACCGGACTTCTCTAACTATCATGTCCTATGGGCCTCGGTGAAATCTCAGTTAATTCAGTGTGGAAGAGCTAGAGATTAGGGACCGGACTTCTCTAACTATCATGTCCTATGGGCTTCGGGGAAATCTCAGGTAATTCAGTGTGGAAGAGCTAGAGATTAGGGACCGGACTTCTCTAACTATCGTGTCCTATGGGCTTCGGGGAAATCTCAGTAAATTCAGTGTGGAAGAGCTAGAGATTAGGGACCGGACTTCTCTAACTATCATGTCCTATGGGCTTCGGGGAAATCTCAGTTAATTCAGTGTGGAAGAGCTAGAGATTAGGGACCGGACTTCTCTAACTATCATGTCCTATGGGCTTCGGGGAAATTTCAGGTAATTCAGTGTGGAAGAGCTAGAGATTAGGGACCGGACTTCTCTAACTATCATGTCCTATGGGCCTCGGGGAAATCTCAGGTAATTCAGTGTGGAAGAGCTAGAGATTAGGGACCGGACTTCTCTAACTATCATGTCCTATGGGCCTCGGGGAAATCTCAGGTAATTCAGTGTGGAAGAGCTAGAGATTAGGGACCGGACTTCTCTAACTATCATGTCCTATGGGCTTCGGGGAAATCTCAGGTAATTCAGTGTGGAAGAGCTAGAGATTAGGGACCGGACTTCTCTAACTATCAAGTCCTATGGGCTTAGGGGAAATCTCAGTTAATTCAGTGTGGAAGAGCTAGAGATTAGGGACCGGACTTCTCTAACTATCATGTCCTATGGGCTTTGGGGAAATCGCAGTTAATTCAGTGTGGAAGAGCTAGAGATTAGGGACCGGACTTCTCTAACTATCATGTCCTATGGGCTTCGGGGAAATCTCAGGTAATTCAGTGTGGAAGAGCTAGAGATTAGGGACCGGACTTCTCTAACTATCATGTCCTATGGGCTTCGGGGAAATCTCAGTTAATTCAGTGTGGAAGAGCTAGAGATTAGGGACCGGACTTCTCTAACTATCATGTCCTATGGGCTTCGGGGAAATCTCAGTTAATTCAGTGTGGAAGAGCTAGAGATTAGGGACCGGACTTCTCTAACTATCATGTCCTATGGGCTTCGGGGAAATCTCAGTTAATTCAGTGTGGAAGAGCTAGAGATTAGGGACCGGACTTCTCTAACTATCATGTCCTATGGGCTTCGGGGAAATCTCAGTTAATTCAGTGTGGAAGAGCTAGAGATTAGGGACCGGACTTCTCTAACTATCATGTCCTATGGGCTTCGGGGAAATCTCAGTTAATTCAGTGTGGAAGAGCTAGAGATTAGGGACCGGACTTCTCTAACTATCATGTCCTATGGGCTTCGGGGAAATCTCAGTTAATTCAGTGTGGAAGAGCTAGAGATTAGGGACCGGACTTCTCTAACTATCATGTCCTATGGGCTTCGGGGAAATCTCAGTTAATTCAGTGTGGAAGAGCTAGAGATTAGGGACCGGACTTCTCTAACTATCATGTCCTATGGGCTTCGGGGAAATCTCAGTTAATTCAGTGTGGAAGAGCTAGAGATTAGGGACCGGACTTCTCTAACTATCATGTCCTATGGGCTTCGGGGAAATCTCAGTTAATTCAGTGTGGAAGAGCTAGAGATTAGGGACTTGACTTCTCTAACTATCATGTCCTATGGGCTTCGGGGAAATCTCAGTTAATTCAGTGTGGAAGAGCTAGAGATTAGGGACCGGACTTCTCTAACTATCATGTCCTATGGGCTTCGGGGAAATCTCAGTTAATTCAGTGTGGAAGAGCTAGAGATTAGGGACCGGACTTCTCTAACTATCATGTCCTATGGGCTTCGGGGAAATCTCAGTTAATTCAGTGTGGAAGAGCTAGAGATTAGGGACCGGACTTCTCTAACTATCATGTCCTATGGGCTTCGGGAAATCTCAGTTAATTCAGTGTGGAAGAGCTAGAGATTAGGGACCGGACTTCTCTAACTATCATGTCCTATGGGCTTCGGGAAATCTCAGTTAATTCAGTGTGGAAGAGCTAGAGATTAGGGACCGGACTTCTCTAACTATCATGTCCTATGGGCTTCGGGGAAATCTCAGTTAATTCAGTGTGGAAGAGCTAGAGATTAGGGACCGGACTTCTCTAACTATCATGTCCTATGGGCTTCGGGGAAATCTCAGTTAATTCAGTGTGGAAGAGCTAGAGATTAGGGACCGGACTTCTCTAACTATCATGTCCTATGGGCTTCGGGGAAATCTCAGTTAATTCAGTGTGGAAGAGCTAGAGATTAGGGACCGGACTTCTCTAATTATCATGTCCTATGGGCTTCGGGGAAATCTCAGGTAATTCAGTGTGGAAGAGCTAGAGATTAGGGACCGGACTTTTCTAACTATCATGTCCTATGGGCTTTGGGGAAATCTCAGTTAATTCAGTGTGGAAGAGCTAGAGATTAGGGACCGGACTTCTCTAACTATCACGTCCTATGGGCTTCGGGGAAATCTCAGTTAATTCAGTGTTGTTGCACTGGGAACTTTATTTAAAAAAGACAAAGAGAGAAAATAGTAAAGGCTTATTTCTGACACAGAGCAGTGACAGACTGGACAACTTGCAGTCTCCCTATTAACAATATTGGGTAAATGGTTGTTTTCAGTCCCATTAGTTATAGGCTTGGTTATAGCTGAGAAATTGCCACAGGCTGGACACATGCAGGATATTTTCAATATTTTTGTTTGCTGTATTTAAATAATGTTGATAATTCTAAGAAGGCAGTTTTTATTTTAGTAATGAAACAATGACTCACAAGGTACTTGACAGCGCCCATTATGGGGATTATTAACAGTGTTGGGTGGGGTAACCATTCATGTCACAAATAGTGAGGCAGTGGATATGGATAGATGGCTAACTTTATATTAGTGCAAAAACTAAACACAAGTGGTGTGTTAACACTAGCAGATTGGATACTGCAATTGTCTTCAACATGGGACACATAACACTGGATGACTGGGCACTCACCACTGTCATAGGTAATGGTGATGGGGGTATAAAGGAGGTAGATAAGTATACCATGATGGACAGGTACACCGACACTGTCATGCACTGAAGCTGGAATGCTGCATTGCAGACTTCAAATGGATCTGCATCTAACCTTAGCAACAAAAGCAGATCTCTTCAATGTCATCATCTTTGCCTGTCAGTTCACCTCCAGTATTCCTAGAAAATGGTGCAGCAGTAAAACTTGCCCTGCCTGGATGTGTCAAATTACATTACTGCGTGATTTTGTGATTCATAATCATGCATATTCCCACAATGGCATCATCTGATTGCTCAGAAATTTGCATGACTATGTATTACCCTGCTGAGCAGCTGAAACAGCTGCTCATTAGAGAACCCTAAATATGAAGCCCACATACAAGCGGTGACACCCCCGATACTCCTCCAAGAGAGATAGACAGACAGACAGACAGACACACACACACACACACACACACACACACACACACACACACACACACACACATGCAAAATTACACATACAAACACAACAGGCATTCACAAATTAACACCAACTGATGCTGTCACATTCTATCCCAGTACTTGCTTACACATTTATACACAGGCATGCACATGTATACATTCCTTTTTGCACTCACCTACACAAGCGATTTGGGCAAGAAGAAGTAGATTTTCCTTTGCCTTCCACAAATTTCCATCATTGAAGTGCATAGTAGGTATTCATGGCAAGACTGTTGTGTACACTTACTCCTTTAGACATACACAGCACATTTAATTATTTATTTGTTTATGTATGTATGTATGTATGTATGTATTTATGTGTAGATGTATTTATTTATTTATCCTTTGTTGGCCTGGTTAGTCCCACTAGGGTAGTTCCCTCTTTTCTGGAGAGACCCAAGGTGATATTTATACTACTTGGGGAAATTTAGCCAGTGCACCTTGGAACTTCCCCTACTCATCATTGTTGCAAGTGGGACCCATTTTGGAGGACCGCTTCCTGTTTCCATTCATAATGCAGATGTGGCCTGAAGAAATAGGAAGGCAGATGGAGAGAGAAGGAGATGATGGAGTGGTGAAAGAAATGAAGGAGAAGGCAAATATTGAGAATGGAGAATGTGTGTCGGATTCTGAGGAAATGTTTCTATGAAATCTGTTTGACAGCGATGAGTCAGAAAATAATGGGTGTATAATTACAACCCTCCAGTCAGGAGGGCTGCAGTATGATTTATTTAAAGAAATGGCAGTGCTGAATGAGGCAGAAAATGAAGGAGATGTTTCCTGGGGTCATTATGGACAAAATACAAAAGGAGGATGCAGAGACAATCCTGAAGAACAGTGGCAAGATGGAAAAGAAAACATATGCAGAGGTAGTAAAAGAAGGCAAAAGTGGAGTAGCAAAAACAAAGGCCGAAGAAAATGAAAAATGGAAGTATATGGTAAGGATTCAAAGTAAAGAAGAAAAAGAAAAGGACAGTTATGAAGTGTGGGACAATTTAATAGTTCCTTTGGTGTAAAAGCACATGAGGTAAGATAATTTATTCCTATTAAAACAGAGACATTTTTTTGACATTATATTTGAGACTGTTTTTCAATGGAATTTTTCTCAAAGAATATAAAAGCAAGAAAGACTGTAACCCATGGAATGTTTATGTGATAAAATCATTTAACAGGGAAACAAAAAGAAAATTCATGTGCACTTTTGAACAGAGGTAGAAAGTGAGACTTTGAAAGGACATTTGAAAGCTTTATGTAAAGATGTACTGGACACTGTAAAAGTTTATGACAAATGGGTTTTATGGACTGGTAGTTGGGATTGTAATATTGTGTTAAAATGAAAAGAGAAAAATTATACATATATGAAGCATGATACATGTGAAGTGGAACAGGACTGTTGCAAAATACTGAGAACAACGCAAAATAGTTTTTTTTTGTGGAAAAGGTCATTTGATAAGTAACCATGACAAAAGAAAATGTTATATTTGTGGGGAAATGGCACATGATGCAGAAATGTGAATTGAAATGTTATAAATGTAACAAAATTGAACATTTATGGATAGATTGTAAAAATGAAAATAAGAGTAAGGAAAAAGAAAGAGAAGAAAATGAACAAAGATACAAAATATTAGAAGTAGTAGAAATAGAAGGAAATTAGATGAGAAAAAATAATAAAGAAGACATAGAGGAAGGTTCTGAAATAAGTGATGAAGAAAGCATAAATTGGGAGGTAGTAAAAGTGAAAAAGAATTCTATTGGTAAAAGGGTAAAAGACAAAAAAAAGAAAAATTAAAGGGATATGTAGAAAAGAAAAAAGAAAGGAATGGAGAAAAAAGAATACATACAGCTAATGACTAAGGCTTGGTATAACGTTTAAGGTGCTTGACTTGCAGACACAAGGCACAGTGTTTGATTCTCATCTTAAGGAAGGGATTTGGTTAGACTTAGAATGGGCTGTTTAGAAAACTATACTAGTAATTAACTATGAGCTTATGAAAGCATGAATTTAAGTAAAAGGGAGAATGAAAATTTTAGACTGCTTTCTGTAAATGTGAACAGTATTAAGAATATAGTAAGAAGAATGGGAATTTTGGATTGGTGTAAGACATGTGATGTAGATGTAATTATTTTAGAAGGCACAAGACTAACGAATGAAGAAAGATTACAAACAGAGAAACTATAGGGAGGAAAGATAATCTGGTATTTGGGAAATGAAAGATGTTCTGGAATAGCCATCTTGTGTAGAAATACAGTGAAGATATTAGATGTAACTTTAACAAAAATGGGAAGATTAACCATTGTAGATTTAAAATGGGAAGAACAAGTATACAGAACTATAACACTATATACTTGAACTAATTGTAAAGAAAGGGAAACCTCATTTTATCAGAATTTAGACCATATAGTAATAAATGGGTCTATATTAAAAGCACAAAACTGCTTTTGAGTAAACACGTAAAGAGTGACACATATTCATCAAACTGCATTTAAGCAATTCAATGAATATGTCACAGGGCAAGGAGGTAGTTGGCCAACCTGATAATACTTTTTAATTTTTATTTTTTTTCTGAATGGCCGCGTGAATTTTTTCACTAGGAAAAAATTCAATTATGTGGCCGTTCGCAATTTACAGGTTTTGCGCATTATGTGCTGACTTTTATGTAGTCGCACATATGCGCTTTCATTATTCTGATATAGACCCATAATAAATATATATATTACAATAACAGGAGACTTTAGTTTTGATTTAAGAGGCAAGAATAAAAAGAAAGGAACTGCTATAAGGAAAATGTTATAAGTTATAAGATGTGGTAAGTTAAAACTTTGGGACTCAAATTCATTGACTTACAAAAGGGGTATGTATAGAACTGAAATAGGTTATTTTATAGTATCAAACAATTTACTTATAGGAGAAGGGCAGGTAGTTGAAACAGGATTTTCAGATAATTTTGCAACATGGCTACAGATAAAGGAAAACAAGGAATATATATAAAATAGGCAAAGGAATAAAAATATAAATGATAAAACATGGAATGAAGAAGGAAAGAGAGTAGTAATACAGTTATGGAAGGATCATATTATTATGTGGCATACACCGTTAATAAACAGGTCAGTGTTGATATTGATGGCATGGGTTTGATTCTTTCTCCATCTGTGGAACAGACTTCCTCTCTTTGTCAAGCAGAGTACTTCATTATCCCTTTTCAAGCACAACCTGGATAACTGGATGAGAAACAGAAAATACAACCCTGGGATTCCACCTGTGTCCCTGATGGACAGGGGCTTTTGGTGATGACTTGTCTAAACATGGGCTAAACTCCTGGCTAGGCTTATAAGGGCCTCAGGCCAATAGCCTAGTAACTTCCTATGATTCTATGATCCTATGATCATATCAGAACATTTTATAAAAATTGGTCTGAATGGTGAATGATATTTAGGAAAATATAAAAATGTTTTTTTTACAGTGGCAATATGATAAGAGAAAAGTAGAGAAAGAAACATATAAATGACTATATAATGATGCATTGGGAGATTTAGAACATAATGTCAGAAAGTACTTTGACAAAGCAAAACAAATTAGATGAAAGAACTCAAGAAAAAATGCAAGAATTTTTATTTTAGCAAAGATATATTTTACAAGGAAAAAGAGAAGTACTGAGTTACTTAAGTAGATTAGTAAAGGAAGATGGTAGTGTAGTGAGAGAAATACAAAATGTAAAAGGAGAAATAGAAAGAACCCAGGAAAAGATTATGAATAATGTAGTACAATATGTACAAAAGAGTATGAAATATATAAGAATTTAAGGGAATGAAAAAAGTATTTTTAAAGATTTTGAATGAAAGGTTGAATGAAGGTTTTATGTGTAAAGACTTGAGTAGTGGAATATTAAAATTCGTATAGAAGAAGGAAGATAGAAGACAATTAAACAACTGGAGACTAATAGTATTGAATAATAATGATTATAAAATCTTTATGAAAATAATACAAAAGAGATTTGAAACTAAAATGGGAAATATTATAGAAGATAGCATATATAGTATAAAGGGAAAGGGTTGTCAAGAATTATTAATGCTAGTTAGAGAAATTGTAGATGATTGTATGATATTACGTAGAGCAAAGAAGCAAAAATCATGATAGGTGACCATATTGAGACATTTGACTCAATTGGACATGAAATCTTATGGGTAATAATGAAATAATATAAGTATGAAAGTTAGGAAATTATGTATGCCAATGTGTAGTAAAAGTAAAATAAAAATACTTGTAAATAGCTGGTTAAGCCAAGAGGTACAGAAGAAGAGTGATGTAAGACATGGATGTCCAGTGAGGTGTATACAGTTTGCATTAGTTATGAATGTGATAGTATGTGAAATAAATTACAAAATGAAGTAGGTTAGGTATATAATACCTGAAGGATTAAGAATTCCAGTTCTGTTAACATATGCAGATGACATTATTATAATTGCAAAAACATAACTTATATAAAAGAAGTAATAATTTGCACAAATATGTGTCTAGAGATGAAAGTGATGGCTTTAAATAAAAAGAAAAGTAAAGGTTTAAGTGATATAGTAAAGATGGGGGTATATATTTTTACAATGAATTACATTTCTGTGTTAGGTATAACATTTGGGAATAAAAATATAAGTAGAATTTGATGGGAAAAAATGGAAGAAATAAAACAAACCTGTATTTTCTCGAGAACATATATATTATTATTCAGAAAAAAAGTCTTATTTGATAAATTCAGTACTTTTGGAAAAATAACTTACTTCACATGTATATTTATGTTGTCAGCATTATTTGAAAAGGAGTTATTGCAGACAATGCTTTCATTTATATTGGGTATTAGATTAAACTCAGCAAAAAGAGGAGTTTTATGTAAATAAGGAAGGAGTTTTAGGGTTAAGTAATCCAGTGGTATATGCTGCTTCATTAAATTTGTACAAAGAGCTAAAGTGGGTAAATGAAAAATATGATAGATTAGTAGTAAAATTGTATAAATATAGGTTTGATAAAGTTTGAGGTATGGTAAAAAAGAGTAAAATAGAAAAAGAGTGTATAAATGAGGAAAAAATATTAAAAAAATACTTTTCTGGAATCTAAAAATTGATGATATAGAAGAAGATAGCAAAGTATGGTATAAGAATATAACGACTTAAATCCATGGAAAAATATAACAGATGAAGAAATTAAAGTTATAAAATAAGACGCAAATGGCATAATCAGAAAGTAGAATTTCAAGATGTTTTATGGAGACTGGTAATAGACAAATTGCCAGTAAAAGGAAATATGCCATATAAGAAGAAAAGTGATTGACTATTTGTACATTGCCAAGAAGAAGAAGAAACTATGGAACATGTGTTTTTGAAATGTAAAAGAGTAAAAAAGTTACGGGGAAAACTATGTAAAAAAATTTTGAAGATATAAAAGAAGTGGATAAAATAAACATAGATATGATTAAATATGGATATAATAATAGAACTAAAAATATGTTAAAAGAATAGATAAAAAGTTATTTTGTGTTATATGGGTTGTATGGAATGAAAGAATAAATGAAATTAGGTTTAATGGGAAATGGATTTTAGCAACACTATTAAGTACAAACAGATGGCGGTTTGGAAAAACGAGTGGGGGTCTAATAGGGATGAACATTTAGTATGAATGTGTAAACAGATTTGTGTGCTTGTGTGTGTATTTTATATATATATATTTATATATATGTGTGTGTGTGTGTGTGTGTGTGTGTGTGTGTGTGTGTATTTACAGCACAACGGCACGGGAATTATAGAACCAACTGATATTGCCAACATCCTGGCAGATAGGTTCAGTGCTAACTTTACCCCCTCTGCCCCCTAAAGGGCCCATATCTATACATGAATAATGCAGAGTCCCTGTGATTACATCTATGCAGGTAAAAGCTGCACTCTCTAAATCCAAAAACACAGCATCCATGGGACTGGACAACATCCCAGGCTGCGTTTTATAGAACTTCAGAACGAACTAGCTCCCCACCTAAGCACCATGCTCAATCATAGTCGCACATCAGGCTTTGTGCCCACTGAATGATGCACAGCACCAGTTATCCCACTCCACAAAGGGGGAGCCACCACTGATCCTGGGAACTATCACCCTATTAGCCTGATGAGCCTGGTCTGCAGGGCCATGGAATGTATCATCATGAAACCCATAAAGAAAGACATTGGTAACCTCCAAACTCTGGACCCCACCCAGTTCGGGTTTGTGAAAGGCAGATCATACCTTCTGACCCTGACTGACTTCTTTGAGGCAGTCACCAAAGCCGTAGACGAGGGTAAGGTGGTGCACACAGCCTATCTTGACCTTGCCAAGGCTTTCAACACCATCCCCCATTCTGGAATTATAGCTAAACTCACTAAACTAGGTATAAATCCCTACGTCACAAGATGGGTTGCCAACTGGCTCACTGACAGAACCCACATCGTAAATTTGCAGACTCCAAATCTAACTTCAAACTAATAACAAGTGGAGTATCACAGGGTTCAGTCCTGGGACCTCTCCTGTTTGGTATCTATTTCTCTGAAGTACAGGCTAACACAGAAGGCCTCTGGCTAATGAAGTTTACAGATGACTGCAAACTAGGAGCCATAGTCGAGTCCCCAAATGATGTGGATATCCTACAAAAGGGCCTCACTGAGACAGATGCCTGGTGTCAGAGGCATGGCCTCAAGCTCAATGCCAAAAAGTGCATTGTCATCCCCTTTGGTAAAAACTCTGTACTCATGAACTACCACATAAATGGCAGTCTACTTAATGCCAAATGTGATCACATCACCACAGTAGTCAGGAAATCCTTCTATGTGGCACACCTCATCACAAAAGGGTTCTCATCCAGGAAAAAAAAGGTCATTGTTCCCCTCTACTCAGCACTCATTATACCCATTATAGAATATAATACCCCTTTTGGAATGTACCTCACAAAACATCTGCAGCAGCTGGAAAGGCCACAGAAGTACCTCACAAAGAGGATTAGTGGCCTCAAACAGATGCCCTACACTGACCGTCTCAAAAAGCTCCAGCTTTACTCTGTAGCATATCGCCTGCTCTGAGGAGATCTCTGTCTAACATATAAAGCTATCTTAAACCCAGAGCTGTTGGACATGCTACACCTTAAGAAATCCCAATCCCTCCGAGGTACATGCTCTAGGGACCTAAACCTTGTCACCACAATAAACAGGACATGCTGAAAAGATAGATTCATATCCCAGAGACTTTCTACTCTGGAACAAGCTACCCATCTATGTCAAGCAAAGTTCCTCATTAGCAGTCTTCAAGAAAAATCTTGATGAGTGGATGGGAAATAGAAAATACACCCTGGGGATCACTTCTGTGGCTCTGCTCAACAGGGGCACAGAAAATTAACTTTCTTGAATGGCATAAGCCAGGGAACATTGTTGGCTATGCTTACTTAGGCCCTTGGGCTGATAGCCTAGTACCTGCCTATGAACCTATATATATATATATATATATATATATATATATATATATATATATATATATATATATATATATATAGATATTTGTACACTTGAAATATTTGTAAATATGTAAATAATGTGTGTATATAAATAAAGGACCACTAGTTTTTTTGACATTTTGGTGTAATATCTTATTTGAATAATGGCACACTCAGGAGTGCATTACCCCCCCCCCCCCCCATGCTGCACTGCAGTATGAGTAATTGATCTACCTAGTGCTGGAATAGAACCCACAACTTTCTGCATCAAAAGCAAGTGTGCTACATCTTGTGCCACTGGCACTTATATAGCATGTACATCTGTGTATCCTATACTATACAAGGTTTCTTGTAGGGCAGTACTCCAAGAAGCATAGCAACCTCACTATCACAGGCCACACAGCCACATTCCCTCAATAACAAAATGTCTTGTGTTACTGGGCAATTTAAAGAGCTTTGCAGTATTACTCTGAAGCAAGGCTTCTGTAAATCACAGATTCCTTGTGTAGCATGGACAGCTATTTGCATAGTACACAGGAAGTCTTTGAATTTTACCGCACATTGCTGGAACAGATGGTATTGTTTCATGTCATTATTGCCTATGGATGTCTAGCTAGTAAAGCAGGAACAGAGCTTGAAGGACTGAGGTTTCCAGATACATCAAGGGAACCAACTAGTACTAAACTATTGAATTGTGCTCATATGGGCTCACAAACCAAGACGAAAAGGCCAAAAAACAAACAAAAGAACAAAAAAAACAAAAAAAGAAAACAAAATCAAATGGAAACTCGTGATCTTCTTTAATGCAATTGTAATCATTGCCTTTTTCTTCTTATCTTTTACCACCATTATGTTCCCTTGAATCACTAGAACATTCATTGCACACTTTCAGATGGAAATATTAATATTTTAGCAGGAAATGCAAAAATAATTTTTTGTCTTTATTTGCTTTGAGAAGGTGACTCATTTAACCATTCTTCACAAATGTTGTGGTCACAATAGATAACCAAGATGACGACACAATAAGAAGCGATAAACTCTAATCCTTGGCTGGGGGTTAAGATATATTTTGATATCTTGACCTAACTGATTATACTGTTTTCTCATGACAGGTCCTAGGGCATAGACTATGATCAGTTCTCACATATATTACAAAAAGGTTTGCCTTTCACCCTGTATGAAAGGTAGAGTACAGATGGAATGCTGAGAAGTAAGTGAATTAAAAAGAGGGATCCAAGAATGAGTAAGGGTGAGCATGGAACGGGACAGGTTCAGGAACGTAGCTGCTTAAATAATGATAACAAATGCATAGACCATTTATGGCTTGATTCACTAAAGTATAGTAAAAAAATAGTCAATTTCAGAACCTACACTTAACTTGTCACAGCTGAATTACTGAAAAACTACTTTCTGTCAGTGGGGCCTGCTGATCACATATTTGCTGTTTTCTGCCACATCTCTAAAATTTTCTTCCTTCCTCTTTTTCTAAAGTTACCTACAAGTAAATAAGGATTTAAATACTTTTTTCCTGTTCTCATATGTGTATGTTCAACCTTATTGTTCTATCAGATGTTACCGTTTTCTTAACTTTCATGTAATTCATTTCAATTTATGATCTGTATCTTGCCTTAGTGTTTGGGTTGGGGCTGAAAATGATCTTTAGACTAGCCCAGTTACCAAATCAAAATAAAATAAATAAAATATCTTTGAGAAATGATCCATGGCAAAGAGGAATACACCCTATCTGTGACCCAGATGACCTGTGTTTAACTAGTAACTCATGCACTGGATGAATTGTTTAGAGATGGTGGGAGTCAGTGGCCAGTGCTAACATGCACTGCAGAGAAGTGTATGGTATGCAGTGACATAGAAGCATGGATACAATATCATAAAGGATGCCCCACCATTGTAGAAGGAAGTAGCAGGCCACAAAAATCACAAAAACTGATAGGCCAAAAAAGATCCATACAGACGATAGAGTGGAGTATTAAGGATAAGAAAGAAAGTATGTATTTTTACTATTATGCAAGAAGCCCAGACTTTCCAGACAGAAGTTATATAAATGATTAAATGAGAAATTAGAGGAAAGAACAATACTTCCATGAGAGAAACTGTCAGAAGCTTGAAACACAAATTTGTGTTCATTAATAGAACAGATCCAGGAAAAACAGTATACAAACCAAGAAGCCTTGGGCTGTTTGGAAAATGAAGAGACTGAGGAAGTGCAAAAATATATAGAACAAAATCTAGACACTTTTGAAAGGTATAAAAAAAGAAATATGGACATGGGAAAGAAAGAAAGAAAGTTATGATACAATATTTATGCAAAGGAGAAAGCCAATTAACACAAAAAAGGCAGCCCCAAAGATATTTGAAGAGAAGAACAGGCAAAGGCATCCAGATATGAAAAATTAAACAATAAAAACAAATAAGATAAAAAAGATGGAAGACAGAACAGAAGATTAGTAAAGCAGAAGTTAAAAATAGAAGCTGTAGTTATGGAATACTTGCGAAGTGAAAGATTTAGTATAGAAAGTCTAAGGGAGGTTTTATCACAGCATGATGGAACAAGTCCCCAAGTTAAGGAGATATAGGAGGAGCAGGATACATCTGAAGAAGAGATATGGACATGGGAAAGAAAAAGAGATTTAATATGGTGCAGTATTTATGCAAAGGAGAAAGCAAAACTAATCAATACAAAAAGAGCAGCACCAAAGATATTTGAAGAGAAACACAGGTAAAGGCATCCAAACATGGAACATTTTACAATACAACAAACAGGAAAACAAAGATGAAATGTAGAAGAGAGGATTAGTAATGGACAAGTTAAAGAAATAGAAACTGAGGTTATGGATTACCTGCAAAGTGAAGAATTTAGTGTAGAAAATTTAACTCATATAATGTCACAACAGGACAGAGCAATGGATCCCCAAATTAAGGAGAAACTGGTGGAGTGGGAAACATCTGATCAGTTTCTATATGAAGATACTTTGGAACCGTTCATAGGAAACCAGTACACACATTCAGATGGAGTTGGACAACAAGTGAAGGAACAGGAAACTGTAGCAACTCTGATGCAGTCAATGTTGTGGAGTGATAGGCCAGAAAGCTCCTATATGAAAGAGCAATGGATGACACAGGATGAACCTGAAGAGAGTGTGGCACAAGAAAATGCTCTGGGACATTCTATAAAATGCATGCAGGAAATGGAGAATAAAGAATGTTTCCTCAGTTTAGAAGAAAATGATCTAAGAGAAGAGTTGTTTGATTTAATAGAGCTGGACATACATATTAAGATCAATGAAAGAAATACACTACAGAAGGTCAATAAAACCCAAAAAGTTAGAAATTTGATAAAAACAAATGAACATAGTAATCAGGACTGCCCATAGAGATTCATGCAATATAAGAGAAGTAATTAGTATATATTACTGTGCAGCTAAATTAATAACAGCTAAAGTCTTACCACAAGAACACAGGGTAGTAAGGGAAAGGAAGGGGAGAAATTGAATGCTATCATGGAAGTATTGAATGGAGAAAACTATAAAGCAATTAAGTCAAGAAGTGTCACTGTAAGAAGAGTATAGAAGAGGGAACAGATCAACAAAAATACTCAGAAAGATAGATATGATAAAAGCAACAAGCAGTATTGTAACAGATCAGTATTTATCATGCACTGTCCCAAATAATAATCTAAAAATATCAGTGCAGGCAGAAAAACTTAAAAGATGTGTAGATAAATATAAAGGAAAAGTAAAAAATAAGCAATTTATTGATGACCCAAAAATGTTTTATAGACAACTGGGAAACGAGGCAAAAGGAATTGAAACACCATAAAAAAAATAAGAAATAGATACATTTTAGAGAAATATCTATGAAGATCCTGTAGAACATAAAAAGATATCAAATGGATAGAAGAAGTATAAGAAAGAGTAAGATGTTCAAATGTACAGGAAATGAAATGGCTAGAGAGATTGAAACAAAGTTAAGAAAAGCTCCTAACTGGTAAATCCCAGGCCCAGATGCAGTACCTAACATCTAGCTAAAAGTATAAACATCTTTACATGAAGATTTAGCCCTGAGTAAGAATTATTTATATGTGCACCCTGAACAGACAACAGCCTGGTTAACAACAGGAAAAACGATACTCCCACTTAAGAGTGAACATGCAAGCTATCGTAAAAACTATAGACCAATAACGTACCTTCTGATGTCATATAAACTATACACTGGAATTGATGCCAACAGAGTTTATAGTCATTTAGAAGAAAACTCAATCATGGCAATAGAACAAAAGGGTAATAAAAGAAAGTCATATGGAACACAGGATCATTTGTTTTTAAATAAAGTCATAATGGAGAACTTGAAAAAGGTGAAGAATCTAAGTATAGCATGGAGAGACTGCAAAAAAGGCATTTGACAGTATCCCACATTCGTGGATAAAATAATGCTTAAAAATGTATAAGATATACCCTACACTGATTGATTACATTACAGTGACCATGAAACAGTAACAGACCACTTCGCATTTAAGCCATGACAAAGGACAAATTATTATTCCAAGGATAAAAATTCAAAGAGGGATATTTCATGGTGACTATCTTTCACCACTGCTCTTTTGTCTTTCACTTAACCATTTAAGCTGTCTACTTAACAGATTAGGTCATGGCTATAATTTCGCTCCCAGAAAACAAAACAAGTGTAAAAACTTCTCATTTTCTTTTTATAGGTGATTTAAAACTGTATAGTTAATCAGATGAGGGACTGAAAGCACAACTGCAAATGGTCGAACATTTTTCAGATGAACAAGAATGTCCTTTGGTCTTGATAGATGTGCAAATGCAACCTTTAAAGCAGGAAAGCTGCAGCACCAAGAACATATGAGTTTGGGATAAGAATGCAATATAAAAGAACTTGAGTAAGAGGTAAGGTATAAATATTTGTGAACTGATGAAGGATCAACAATAAAACATGAGCAAATACTAATAAAACTTAGTAAGGAATATTTTAGAAGACTTAAATTAATATTGAAAATAGCATGGACATCTAGGAATAAAGTCCAAGCTATAAACCAATTTGTTTTTTCTGTCCTAAATTACAGTTTTGGAGTGACTGACTGGCTCCAAAAGGTGTTGGATAGGTTGGACAGGAAAACAAGGAGGATACTTCATGCTTATCAAATGATTTATAATGATCAGTGTATACCAAGAGTCTATATTCCCTGTTCGGAAGGAGTTATAGGCCTCCTTGAAATTGATTATATGTATAGATCGACCTGCAATCATGGGACTGCATACATATCTGCTGGCCTTGAACTGATAAGTCACTGGAACCACCACGATTATAAAATCCAACAATTCTGTTTAATTAGGTAAAAGAACAAGCGCTTTCACGCACATTAATCGTGCGCTTCATCAGGTTACAATAAGAAGAGCTAATCCCTATCCTTATATACATTAAATGAACCCACTTAACAGGGCAATTAAACAATAAAACAATAAATAAACAATTACATATGGTAATCATTTACACAGGAAACATTCCCATATAGGGCAATTTAAAAACAGAACGTTGACACCATTTACATTCATAAAGGTCCATTATATAAAATATAAACAGACAAAACCTAACAATCTAAAACTAAGACTTCCACTAAAACAGGAACTCATTCCTATAGAGACCTTATTTCTTAGCACCATTCACAAATAGATAAATAAATGAATATATGAAAACATTATCCTAAATCAATTTAGGTATAACCTAACATTTCCTAAAACACTCTAAAAAGAGTGGTGAATGCATAAGTTAATATATATATTGTGTGCCAACGAACAAAGAAAAAAGGGGGGGGGGCAAAAGAAAAGGGATAATAAATAGGGAAGGGAACAACAGGTAAGAAGGGAAAAAACTATAAAGAAAAAGTGACGGGAAAAAAAGGGGGGGGAAGCAACTTTGATATATGAAAAGAAAAAAAAGGAAAAGGGGGGAAAAGAAGGGAGGGGAGGAAGAAGGGGAGGGGAGGGAGGGAGTAAGGGTGGGAAGGAAAGGAAAGGAACGAAGAGTGAGGGGAGGGGGAAGGTATGTGTGTGGAGGGGCGGGGAGGAGGGGAGAGGGGGAGAGGATAAGGAAGGGGAGGGAAAGGGGGAAAACAAAGTATAGGAAAGATGGGGGTGGTAGGAAAGGAAGGGACAAAAAAGAAGGGAAGGAAGGAGATCTGAACAAGGAAAGAAGGAAACAAGAAGAAAAAGAAAAAGAAAAAAGAAAAAAGGAGGGAGGGGAGGGGGGGAGGGGGGGAAGGAAAGGACGGAAAGAGGAGAAAATATCAAGCAAAGGATAAAGCTAAAGAAGTGCGGGCCTAATATTAAGAGCCGAATTTAGCCCAGGCTCTATATGGGCCCTAAGATTAAGGATCCACTTCAGCTCATTCAATTCAAGAGCCCCTAAGGAATCGCCTTCCCTTCTGTTCGGATGTTGAATCTGTAGTACTCTAAACTTAAAAGCATGAGCCGGATATATTTGACAGTGTTTGGCTAAAGCATTACTAATATTAGCTTTCCTTATGTCATAAATATGATTGTAGACTCGATCTTTGAGCCTACGTGTGGTCATTCCCACATAATATGCCTCACAGTTTTCACACGTAGCCAAATAAATGACATTCGCTGTGTCACAGGTTGCATAAAAATTCGGTTCAAATGACATACCTAGCTCAATACGTTCAAATTTCTGTACAGTTGAAATAAACTTACAGGTACAGCATTTCCTACAGGTAAAGGTTCCCTGCCTAAACCTTGTCCTAATATCCAAGGGCTCCATCTTAATATTCTCTCTACACAATAATCTTTTTAAATTATAACAATTATTATACCTAAAACTCGGTCTCTCCCCCACTATTTTCAATAATTCATTATCCATAATGAGTAATTTCCAATTTCTAAAAATAATATCTTTAATATACCCTATATCATTTGTATATTTAATATCATAGTGAACCCTGTTCCTGGTGTTGGACCTAATACCATTTGCTGAACGTCCACTGATGAACCCACTCTTAGAGGATGTTTCATCATTCGAGGTGGTACTGTTTCTACACTCTAAGATCAACTGTGAAGGATATCCCCTATCTAAAAAACATTTGGCCTGAAAATCCAAAAGCCAATTCTTATTGCTATCTGCATTACAGAGTCTCATTATTCTCTTCATTTGATTTTTCACCACGTTGGGGAAAATGTATCTAGGATGCATACTTCCATAGTGGAGTATGCCATTCCTCCAACATGGTTTCCTATATAAAGAGGTAGTAATTTCATTCATGGCATTCTTATAGATGGTAACATCAAGGTAATTCACCTCAGTGAATGAATGCTCATAGGTGAAACCCAGAAATGTCGTAGTAGAACTCATATAGTCCACAAATTCATTTAGGGACTCGACACCTCCATTCCAAAAAAGGAGGATATCATCGACAAAACGCCTGTATAAGATAACATTAGCTCTAAATCTCGGATCATTAAATACATGTGTTTTTTCCCATACATATACAGCCAGATTGGCATAGGCATTAGCACAGGGGGTGCCCATTGCCACCCCCCATGTTTGCCTAAACATCCTGTCTTGAAATAGGAAAACGTTATTACTCAAAATTAGGTCCAAGAGGGTACAGATCGTCAGCTGGTCTGTATTATCTAAATCACTCAATTCTACTAGACAATCCCTAACTGCATCCACACCAAACTCGTTTGGAATGCTAGTGAACAAGTTTTTTATATCTAAAGTGACCATCAAGGTATCAGATCTTAAACTATCGAGCAAAACCACATTTTTCAAATCCTCCAATAAATCAAAGGAGTTCTTCAAAATAGTGGGTATACGACCTATCAGAGGGCCCAACTTCGACTGCACATAATGGGACGCATGCTCAGTAACCCAAAGTTTCCCAGATACAATGGGTCGTAGGGGTGGAGGAAATACCCCTTTATGTATCTTGGGGAGGCCTTTGATAAGAGGAATTAGAGGTGCTTCTATCACTAAATAGTCATGTAAATCTTTATCAATACATCTCGTCATCAGAAGGTCATAGAGTGTGTCATGCACATTTCTTATTATAGAGCTTACCTCAGCTTTGCTTATTGCTGAATAAGCTATGTCATCTTTTAACATTTCGGACATCAGGTCATTATAAAAAACAGTATCCATAGCTACTATCCCCCCCCCCCTTTATCAGCAGGTCTGAAAACCAAATTAACATCATTACTCAATGACTCTAATGCTTGCTTCTGTGCAGTATTCAAATTGACATATAAACGCTTATGTGTCCCTCCTTTATAAAAAAGG
>NC_056725.1:1252525170-1252597670 GCF_019279795.1 Protopterus annectens
AATGAGAAACAGAAACAAGTACAATATCAGGTGAGAGTGAGCAAACCTAAACCTGTACCAGAAAGAAATGTGTGCACTGCAAAACCTTCTGTAAAGCAAGGGTACAATGTCATGATGTTGGTGAGAACAGTTTCTAGCTGAAACCCTATAAAGCAATTTACAAAAATGTGAAAATACCAGAGAAAATATAATGCAGTATTTTTTAATATCTTACTTGTGTATAGTATACTGTTTTCTTCTTTTACTGATAATTTGTATTTGCTTCTTATGATGATTTTATTCTAATGGACATGTAATAATGTATTCTTTATCAAAGATTGATCTCTCTTGAGGATATATGTACACAATATGGAATGTATAAGTTCATGGTACTGGAATGAACTAGGTGACGCTTGAAGGTCTTGGAGTGATGGGACCAGAAGAAAACACATTAGGAAATGTTACTGTATTTCATGTGTGGCATCTGTCTGGCTCTCTGATTATGATTTTATGGAGATTTGTATTTGCGACTTTGTTAGCATGCAATATATGGTGTTATGAGGTCTTGTGGTAGGAAAACTGTATACACTATACCTTCAAATAGTTTATACTGGAATGAGGTAGTATCTTTTAGTGTACAGAAAACCACTTAGTTCAAGTGATGGGTATCCTGTGATTCTGTCTGTGGAAATGTGTAATAAGAGTGGGTCTTGAGGAGGAAGGAAATTAAAAAGAAGGATATAGTATTATATGAGCATTGTCTTTCTGGATGTAGGAAACGCCTGGCCATAACAGAATGGTTTCAGAGTGCAGAGATTTTGCATTAAGTTTTGTGGGAGGATACTATACAACATGGAATAAGATTAGGCACTGTCAATGAGTCATGAAGGATGGATTCTGACTGACAGTGATAAGTGATCACAGCTGCGGTCACTAGTCAGTCACCACTGAGAGATACCTTCATGATGAGACTCCCTTGAAGTGATTGATAGAAACGATTATTGGTACTGATAAGTATGACTGAATTGTTTCTGTCTGGCTATGTCTGTCTTTTTCTCAATGTCTGTCTTTCACTCAGCTTATGGAATCTTATGAGACACCATAGAATTCATTTTTTGTTTTTAAGTTTTTGTGATGTTATTGGCATACAGGGTCTGATGGCATAGGGTCCTACTTGGGGTTTATCTATGAGCCATTGAAGACCTTCTTTTTGCCTCACATCTTACTGAAAATTGAATTAAAAAAAATGCTAAGAGTAAAAAAAACCTATATAAACAGAAAAAAGTTTTTTTTGCAGTGGCAAGCATCCACCACCCCCTACACCCCCTGAATAATTTATATCAGTTCCATGGCTGCACCATGGTGGAGAAAAGTGGAAAAACCCCAGAAAAGTGTATTGCTGGCTGATGCAGTACAACACATTGAGGTAAAACTCACACAGATATAACATTTTTGCAATTATAACAGTCATCCAAAACCACAGAAATGACTCATATGATAGCTCCTGCTTGCTGATAGTGGCTACAGGAGAAATCTTTCAGATATCACCTGCTAGATATGTATGGCAGAGAAGATTATTAGACATTAGTGAATAAAGTTTTTATGTTAATGCTGGTGCATGATGTCTCAGGATATTCTGGGTGCATTGAGTGTATGGCCAGTGTTCTTCTGCTTAAGGGATACTAATAGATATGAAGGAATATAAGCATTGTTGCAAGATATTGGCCACACACTGCTTGATAAACTTATAAACAACTTCTAATATAGCTTTTTCCTGCCTAAAAAAAAAAACACCATGGGTGTCAGGAACTCACCCTGCTGTATGCTGCTTTACTTAGACCTTCTCTCAGCTGGTTCTGCTTTCTGCAGTACTCTGCTATTAATGTAACACAAATACTTTTCAGCTTTACTGTGACACCTTCAGGTATTTGATACCTGTGTATGAGCGCTGAACTGAAATGCCTGATGCTGTTGTGTGAGAAGTCATGACAGGAGTAGGATGAGACTAGTACTTTACAAGTGCACAGTTTATTCAGAAATGTTAGAAATCTACGTCAAGGCCATCAGATGACTCGAGTCTGTAGGTATTAGGAAAAGGCAAAGTGTCCTTCTGTCCTTCTCTAATTGATTTGGAAAAACTATCAAGAAAGTTATAGGGAGAGATAAAACTACCTACCCTTTGTAACTCCAGCCCTGATTACTGCTTGGTGACCCAAGTTTGACTAACATCTCAGGAATTTGTAGGTGCTGGCAGGGAGGATGGACAGGCTTATCCATGGTGGTGGTGGTGGGGGGGGGGGGCAGTACTGGTAACATGCACTGTCAGTATCCTCTAGGAGGATGGATGGCAATGCAAAGCAAGACCTGGAGGTGAATATTAGACTCATAAAACTAGCAATGGGAGATAACCTCCCTAGAATGTGTAAGGAAGTCCACACTTGCAAGTGGAGGCCACTGTGGACCACCATAGTAATACAGTTAGTTTGTCCCTCCAGCAGATGGGGACTGGCTGTTCAAAAACTGCTCTCAGCAAAAGGACAAAGCATCCTAATACCTGCCCTAGCACAGTTTTCACCTCTATTCTGGATGAAATTGCCAGCAAAATGAAATCTCCAGACAGGAGGAACAGCAAGGTACTGTCTGATTGAGAGGCTTTATGATCAGAAGGCATGGGAGTAAAAATCACATAGATAAAATTACCCAGTGTTACAAATTTGTTAGTAGGATATCAACAGCCCTCTGTAGTCATTAAATTGTTAATCATATGAATAAGGAGCTCTCTGTCCCACTAATGTTCACAGCACCACATTCTTTGTGCCTCCCTTTTCCATTCTCTTCTTCCCTTCATTATAGTTTACGAAAATTCCCTCCAAAAAGAATTGTGCATCACTGAATAAGTTTCCAGCATCAGGATGTGCTGGGTGATACTGACTTCAACTGAATTTATTAAAGAGTTCCATACTTACATTGTAAGGTCGCTCACTCACAAAGGCAAGTATACATTCAAAATTCTGTTCCCTCTGATTGGAAATGCGCTGCAGTTACTCCTATCCCAAAGAACACTAACTAGCCTTATCCTTCACTTTATACACAGACTCTCTTCCATGTAAACTAGCAAAGGTCTTAGAAAAATAGGAATGTCCCTGCACCTAGTTGACTGCGACAATTCATTTGGAAGGAGGGTGGCCTAATGGTTAAGGTGTTTCCCTTATAAACACAAGGTGGAGGGTTTGACTCTCACAAGGGATAATTGGCTGGGCTTAAAATGGCTCGCAAGAGCAGTTACCCTAGTACTACTTTATGAACTCTGAATAGGAGTCTGCACAACTTTAGACGTGGTTATAGTACCATGACATCCATTTGGCTGCTTACTGATTAAATAATCAGGAGAATAAATTACCAGAAATCTAGAAGGCCTATGTTCATCAACATGACTAAAATATTTGATGGGAGTGATACTGCCGGTCAGTCGGTCACTGCTTATGAACTATGGTACGTCACATTGTTGGTCTCAGTGAAAATAATTGTAGATGGTTCTTCAGTTACCTGGCTGACTGCAACATGAGGATTAAATAGGATGCTGCTACTGTACTTCCACCCCATATAACATCTAGAGTACCCTGGTGCTCAGTACTAGGTCATCTCCTTTTCTTACTTTAAATCTGTTTCAGCTAACTTGCCCAGACTCAGGCTAGACTAGATTTTGTTTGTGCCCACACTATTTGGCCAGTGCAGGCTACCATTAGCAGGATGAACAGACCCCCTGATTCAGAGACATGATAAAGATGCAGAGAGAAATACCTCATTAGTAGCTTCTTACCGTCACTGAACTGAACACTGAGAGACCTGACTGAACTAGTGCTCTCCATTCCTGTCCATGCATCACTGCACCATAGGCACCCCCTACAGGGGTGTGCTCGTAGACACTGACACACACATATGTACATACATGCATACATATTCAGACATCCATATGCACACACACAAGACCACATTTAAGCATCCACAAGTAATCCCCCATAAACTTTATCATGTTCAGGTAAACACTCACCCATACACTGATACACATGCTCCAGTATACACACACACACAGACACACACACACAGACACACACACACACACACACACACACACACACACACACACACACACACACACACACACATACAGAGTTGACATCCCTCACCTATCTCCCATACTGTGACCACCCAGACAGACAGACACACACACACACACGCACGCACACATACATGCACACACACATCCACATCTATTCACCTGTTTTCATGTCTCCATAGTCACCTACACACACAGATACAAACACCCACAAAGCTCTGCTATACTTACCTGTAGTCACATACTGATGTCATTGTGGGACAAGTCTTAATCAGTTAATGGAATGATTGCTAAAGAATTGCAAGCCATAAGATAACTGTTAAATTGTAACTAAATTAAACATTTGACAGAAAATTCACTACTTTATAATTGTTTAGTGATTTGTTGCCCTCTCCCTCAACACCTTTAGGAAAAAAATATATATTTCTCAAAGTTTATGGAAAGAATAGCTGTTTTTTGTGTACCCTACAACAACATTATCAGTGTGGTGCACATGTCCCTTACAAGAAAATGTAATAACTGGCCCTTGTCTTTCACTTCTGTGTGGTCATGGCATTTTTAAAAATTAATTTACAGGTAGAAATCCATAAAAGAACATTTCCCTTTATAATAAAGAAGTGATCACAACAACAAGAAAGATGCGATCTGTTTATAGGCATTCCTTTATTAAATAACCTGAAATTCTTTGGATATGACCTTTACAGATCATTTATGGCTATACCTCCTTTAGAAAACAACTGAATCACAGCAACATACATTATGCTCAACCTGTGCTTATTATGACAATATGCAGCCTCTAAAAACAATGCCTTTTACCTTGGCATTTAGTACTCTGGGTAGCTAATCAACAAAAAAAAAAGTGTCCCCCCAAAAAAACAAACATTTATAATAAGTGAATAAAACCAAAGCAGGGTAATAAAAGGAATATGTGTGTGTGGCAGTGGCAGTTTGTCTTCTGTACAGTGAGGTTTTGGTTTTATTCCCTTGATAATTTATGCTTATCTTGTTCTTCTTTCTTTTTAAAGGCAGATTTATTAAAAACTCTTCTACCCTTGCATAAAATCTACCTTGTACTTTTGCTCAGTTTCTCTTTTCTCCTACCCTCTGACTTATGTTTTCATTTTTTGGTAATATACTTGCCTATGTATATATGCAGGAAGTACTGCGGTATTTGAGTACAGTAGTGGCAATATCTTGCTGTTAGTCTAGCTGCAGTACTCTGAGGCTCTTAATGTTTGAAATTGGTGCTGTGCACACTTAAAAGAGTATTATCGCTAACATTCTGGTGTTGTAAAGTAGTCTGAATATCATCTCTTTTAGGATTATGACTGTTATTAAACTGTAAAATTAACTACTCTGCTTGTTGACCTCTTCAGTAACCTGTTGCATACTGTAATCTTTGTACTTTGTGTATTATAAAGTGATTTCCTGCAGCGATTGATTTCTGTGTTTTGTATCCAGTCACAAATTCTACTGCAGTATTGACATATGGACCTGTTCATGGCTGCTATATGGCTGGCTGGATCTGTGCACTGATCAAATTAACAGAAAGAAAAAAAATACTTTTAACTGTGTTATCATGTAGATGAGACTCTAAGCTGATGTGTATCAAACACATACTTTTCATGGATATATAACTAACTGAGCTTTATGCTTTACATTGAGATAAAAATATCTTATGTGTAAGATAACAGGAGCAGGAAAAGCACACATTATTTGCTGTTGACTCAGACACTTTTAAAACTCATCTTTCTTATTTTGAGTATAAAATTGGCTACACACTTAAAAAAAAAACTTTCCATTGAAAGATATGAAAAACATATTTCATCATGGTTGGGCTTACTAAATCAGTACCAATCCATGCCAGTCCTTATGAAATCATAATGTCTTTGGTAGGAATTACCCTAGCACTTGAGCCCAGACAGAAGACTGGTGCACAGCCAGATACTCTGAAGAAGGGCTGTCAGGTCTTCACGCATTAAATAACGTTGGCATGGTAATTGCACATGGGAACTTTGTGGTTCAGTAAAGACTACTAAATACTACTGTAGCTATTTTGCACTGTAAATATAAAGAATTAATGAAATACCGAGTTACATGATTACTTATGAAAGTAAATCTTACTGTATTTGTGTCTGTTGTTTAAAAAGTAAAGTTAAATCAACCGTTGTGCCAGTGTTGTTGCTGATCGCCTGTAGAAGAAATAGCCTATCAGATAGTCAGATTTGGATATGTAACTCTTTATGATGGTGAAACCATTCATTCTTTCTATATATTAGCCATAGTCAGACCAGTTTAGTTACTTGAGTAGAACCATTTTAAACATTAGTTGTACAGAACAAAGACAGTGGTGATAACTAATGGTTAACTCTTTCTTGTGAAATTCATTGCTGCTTATACGTAATATTTCTTTTTTAACCCATGGATTCATATAGTTGAAGTATCATTTCTTCTTTTAAAAACAAATACTCTGTTTATACTAATTCAATAACGTTTTAAAGGTCGTCCTTCTTTCATAAAGAAAAAATCTGACAAAGAAAAGGCAAGTGCATTTTTTTCTTTTTGTTTGCATAAACCAAGTATTTGCCCCTTCTTTGAGTAAAACAAATTAAGCCACTATACTAAGCAGCATGTGTGTGTGTGTGTGTGTGTGTGTGTGTGTGTGTGTGTGTGTGTGTGTGTGTGTGTGTGTGTGTGTGTGTGTGCGTGTGTGTGCGTGTGTGTGCGTGTGTGTGTGTGTGTGTGTGTGTGTGTGTGTGCGTGCCCACGTGTGTGTGTGTGTGTGTGTGTGTGTGTGTGTGTGTGTGTGTGTGTGTGTGTGTGTAATGTGGGGGGGGTCACTTTTCCAAGCATAAAACATTAATTTTAGAGAAACGTCCATTTACAATCTTCTGATCACAGCTTTGTACATTCAAAGTGGAATTATGAGTATATATTGGGAAATCCAAAAGTAACATAAAGCAGTGTTGAGTGTAACTCGTCAGTTATGCTAGACTAACCACATGATAATTTTAATTATCCTATACTAGAAATGTAGTTATTGCACAAATTTTCTCTTTAGAAGTGTCTCACTTTGGAGCTCTTCTTCTTCTTCTTTCGGTTTTTCCCGGTTAGAGGTCACTACAGTGGATCACCTGTCTGCTCATGATTGGCAGTGGAGTTTTTTACAGTGTCGAGTTGCCAGCCCGGCACCCAACCTTCCTCAGAAGGCACATACACACACACACACACTCACACCTAGGGCCAATATAGAGTGTCCAATCCACCTACAGCATGTCTTTGGGATGTGGGAGGAAACCGGACCACCCGGAGGAAACCCACACGACCACAGGGAGGACATGCAGACTCCGCACAGAAGGCACCCCAGCCAAGAATCAAACCGGAGAACCTCTTTCTGTGAGGCGGCAACCCATAACTTAAAACTCATAATCATAAATCGGTACACATACTAATTCCATCTTCATTGTAAGTTTAGCATACGTTTTGTGCACCCATGCACTGACAGCATTAGTAGCATTCCCTGCTTTATTCCCACATTTTTCTGCCTGTTTTGCCTCCACATGTGTGACTCATTGGCAGGGACAATACATTCTATTAATGTAGCATGCAGTTTAGCAAGCATGACTGGATCACATCTCTCCTTCACTCAACTAGAGATTCAAGCATAGCTGTTGACAGTACGTCTAGTGAATGTAGCATGTCATGAAACAAAAATAAAAATTATGAGAGGTCTTTTCAAACATTATTGTTTAGTAACCATGTAAGTTCATTAGACTATAAAAAAAGATAATATGGTTGTTAGCAGTTATTCTAATTGTTCCATAATCTGAACTCTTGAGCTTCACTTACAGTTGTGCTCAGGTTTCCAACGAACATTGAGAATAGCTGATAAACAAGGGATTATCAGTAATGAACTATGGATTCTACCTTATGATATACACTTCAAGTGATTAAATTAACTCAATTTTCTGTACTATGAGTACTGCTTTTATGTATGTTGAATTCCTCTGCTGTGTTTACTATATGTAGCTCCTCTTTACTGTCTTTTTATTTTCTGATCAGCTTTGCCATGTTTCTATCCTTTTTCATTTTTGCTGTACCAGTTTCTTTCTTTCAATTTTTTTGCCGAGTATGTTGACTGTACTACTATCCCTTTCAGCCATGACCTGGGTACAGAAAAAAAGCCAGATGTAAGTTTACGGTGAGTACTTGCATATATCAATTTACAGAGAATATAAACAGTTCTATAGCAAGATATAAATGATTAATACGTCATTATAAACTGAGAGTAGGGATATTAGGTATGTTCACTGTATACAAGAAAATAATGTATGCAATATGTGCAAGAGATAATATATATATATATATATATATATATATATATATATATATATATATATATATATATATATATATATATACACATATGGGTTCCATACACTCGATCGAATTTTCACTAATTCGAAATAGTGCATGGAATGCTCACTTCAGCGAAAGTGCACTTAATTGAAAGTGAACTTACGCGAAGTTGAGTACAACGAATGGGTGTTGTACTGAACTTCCATGCAGTACTTACGGACCTTAGGGTTAGGGCACGGGTCATAGTAAGGGGATAGCCCATAGGGCTATCCCCTTACCATGACCCGTGCCCTAACCCTAAGGTCCATGATGACTGCAGCGCAGTCAAGGACATAGCAATGTCCTCCACTATGGTGAGATAGTCATGAACCTTAGGGTTAGGGCATGGGTTAGGGTAAGGGGATAGCTTTACTAACTATCCCTTACCTAACCCGTGCCCTAACCCTAAGGTCCATGACTATCGCACCATAGTGGAGGACATAGCTTGTTTTTATGTCCTCCACTGTGCTGCAGTGTTTTCAGTGAAGTGCACTTACGCAAAAGTTCACTTTCGTTAAAGTGAACTTTTGCAGAAGTGAGGCTTCCTATTACAAGTTCGAAGTAGTGAACTTTCGTTCTTGTAATAGGAATCCATATATATATATATATATATATATATATATATATATATATATAGGTCTACTTGAAAACACTGACACACCAAAACACTGACAACGAGAACACCGAGTCCGAAAGATAGACAACTGAGATGACCGACAGTTTAAAAGCTCGACGCTGAGAACACTGACATGTTAAGGTAAGTGTGCAATAGTGAAAGACTTTAGGGTTAGGGACGAATTAAGTGAATTAGGGTTAGGGTGCGGGTAAGGTAAGTATGCGATAGTGACAGACTTTAGGGTTAGGGGCGGGTTAAGTGAGTTAGGGTTAGGGCGAGGGTTAGGTGAGTGTGCGATAGTGACGGACCTTAGGGTTAGGGTTTGGGTTAAGGTTAGTGCATAGATTGTTGTGTATTTAAGGTTTAGTGTAGGTTTGTAAGGTTTTTGGTGTGCTTGTGTTGTGTGTGTTTTTCGGAAAAGGTATTTGTTTTGTTTTGTTGATTGTCAGGATTGTGGTTTGTCGGGCTTGTGAAATTTCGTGCTTTTAAACTGTCGGTCATCTCAGTTGTCAATCTTCCGGTCTCGATGTTCTCGTCATCGGTGTTTTGGCATGTCAGTGTTTTCAAGTAGACCCATATATATATGTATATATATATATATATATATATATATATATATATATATATATATATACACACACACACACACACACACACACACACACACACACACACACACACACACACACACACACACACACATCCATTGTACAAGGGAGGTACTGTTACATACATTATACTAGCAACATTTGATTCAAATAGAAATGTTTCCTGTTAAGATACCCCCTTTCTTAGCCAGTATCACAAAAGTATGAGTATTTGGCTTTTTCTTTTCGTGATTTTTTGAAAGGCTCTAAAGTGAGGTTACTCTTTAATATATTTGGTAGTTGGTTCCAAAGAGCAGGCCCTGTTCTGATGAAGGCTATTTCCCATATGGTTTGTTTGATTCTGGGCTTGGAGAATAGAATGTCATCTTGCGTGCTTCTGAGAGTATCATTTTGGTCTCAGAAGGAGTTGTCTTTTAAGGCAGGACTGTACCTCAATGGAATAATGTTGAATAGAAGTGTCCCTAGTAGCAGTGTTGCCATAGTTAGTGTTAGGCACCAGTGGATTGCCTATACTGCTTCATAGTGATGTTTCCTTTGTTCATTTAGGAGTGAAAATTTACCTATTTTAGTTAAGCAGATTATCATTTTTGACAATTGTAGAATGAATGCATGCTGAGTAGAGATAAGGCATATTCCAGTTTTGGGGTTAATACATTTTGGCTATAGATTTATGTGATGCAAGGGACAAGAGGTAGGATATCCAATAACACAGTTTTAACTAAGAAAGAACCTTGGCAGTGATTGTCTGTTTGATTAGAAAGGTTAAGGAGGAAGTCCAATGTTAGCCCTTAACCCTAGGTACTTTTGTTCCTTTACACTGGGAATAGTATTACCATTTAAATATTCAAGTAGTAATTTTTGTAATGATTGACGTTTATTTACACTTGAAATAAGTATGACAAACTAGTAGTATCTTTGCCTGGTGTTGCCTACATATGGCTGAAAATTTTATTTGTATATTTATTTGGTGGGATTGGTATGTCTTGATGGCATTACGTAAGAATACATAATCAGCATACATAGTGATGTTTAGCTGTGGTAGATCTAAAGAGATGCCATTGATAAAGGATGAGAACAGAAGAGGACCTAGGATAGAGCCTGGGGGTGGGCACTGGTTTTCTTTCTAGCAACATCTGAAAAGAGGTTTTTGGAGAAAAATTGAAATGTTCTATCTTTAAGATAGTTATAGAATTAGATTATTGAATTTTTAACAAAACTACATTTTTGAAATTTGCATAACAGAATGCCGTGGATGATGGTCTGAAATGCTCTGTTTAGGTCAACAAATATGGCTCCTGCTATAACCCTTTCATTTGTGATGCTGTTAGTATTGTCAGTGGCTGACAGTAAGGCTGTCATGGTGATAAAGGAATTTCTGAAACCATGCGGCTGATCACAGAGCAGGCCATAGCTTTTAATGTGTTTTAAAAGTTGCTTATACTGTATTTTTTCAAATATTTTTGTTAGTGGACAAAGGTTAGAAATGGGTCTATAATTTTTGTGTTGTCAGGGTGATTTTACCTTTGCTATGGGTATAATGACTGCATGCTTGAAGGCAAGAGGGATCTTACCAGTTGTAAGAGAGAAATTTTATATATATATATATATATATATATATATATATATATATATATATATGTGTGTGTGTGTGTGTGTGTGTGTGTGTGTGTGTGTGTGTGTATGTGTGTGACAGGGACTTGGCAAAGTATTCTGCTGCAGGTTTCAGAAAAGTATGGTTACGTTTGGTAAATATAGAACCAGGGGTGTTTAGTTTGGAGAGGGGAGATTTGGTTTCCTTAACCAACACAGCAGAGAATTAAAAAAAGCAGCAGAGTCTACAAGTGGGTAATAGTGTAAGTGTTCCTGTGAAATAATTGATTGAAAATTGTTAGCGAGGGGAGAGAGAGAAGAAATTACTGATCTCATTTATATTTGGGAGAGGGACATTTTATACTCATTAGGGAAGGAAGCCAAATTGTTTTATTGTTGGATTATTGGGCTGAATGGATTGTAATCTGTCCAATTGTTTAGTTGTTTCCCGAAGAGTTTGTGTTGTTTGCAGAGTGCAGTCTGCTTTTGTTTTGGGTGTAATGCTTCGGCACTATCTGTTGTCATCCTTGTTGATTTTCTGAGAGTGAAGAATTCTTGATGTTACTCAAGTCAAGACTAAAAAATGGTCTCCACAATGAAGCCTTGAAACTCAAATGCTCTAAACACCAATGCTTGGCCCATACTATACTAAACTAATTACTAAGTAGTTGGAATTGCAGTGGCTAGGCTACAGATGATCTTTCAGATCAACTGCTTCGTAATTCCTATGAACTTAGAACTCACATACACATAACATATAAACAAAAGCACTTGGCTGTAATACTATTTCATGCAATAAGATTACAAAAAAACTTGAATAAAGTTTTTCTTTGAAGGGAACAAAGTCATCAGTGCAGCCCAAGTGGGGGTCTTTGACCTCTGTCTCTTCCTGATCTTTATTATTATCACTCTGTGGTCTCATGAACTTGGAGAAAGAACAATTAATTGAAATCATAAAAAGTCTCACTCTTTATGCACAATGCTGGAGACAGACAATATCCAGAATTAGTGCTGCACAGATTATTACAACAAACAGTTGGATAAATTTGAGGAAAACAGAGACTGAGCAAATATACTTAAGCAAAGAAGAAATGGCCATCCTGGAGTTGAGGAGTGAAAGGCAGCTCAGAGAAGGATCTACCCAGAGCAGTTCACTTACCTAGAAAACAAATGAAACAATAACTAAAATAAATAAATTTTAGTTAAATAGAAAAAATATACTCAAGCATTCAGAAACAACCCCCTCTCACTAGCAGTAATAACTACAGTAAAACTGTTTGATTCCATGATGTGGTACTTTGTGATTCAGAGACACATTAGCTGTGAGGGAGGACCATGTCTCTGAATTGCTGTTAACTACCATAATATCGATCAGTACTTGGAAGTTAATGCTGATGGCCCATGCATCGAAAGTGTGCATACATGAGTGCGTACATGCTCTCACACACACACACACACACACACACACACACACACACACACACACACACACACACACACACACACACACACACACACACTACATACACTTTACTTGTCCTTGAGTTAATAGAAAGTCCTCGATATCTTTTTTTTGTTTTCACTGTCCTCATGAAAATTACTAATGCCAGACATTAGCATTTCAGAATTCATATTCTTCAGTAACTGCATGCCAGTGCAAAAGCTGTACTCTACTGACTAAGTTTCTATGAATAATAATTAAAATACGTCCATGACTTTGTGTCTTTGTCCCACCATTAATTTTGTTTTTTAACACCTTTATTGAATTATCACTTAATACACAGGCAAATATACATTTATATAAAAGAAAACAAACCATGTTAACATGTTCACAGTTACAAGCATTATGCATCACATATATTCTTTTATACAATTATCATCAAGCCATTACATGAATTTCTCAATTTCTGCCATTCCTTAAATCTCACTCCTCCTCTAAAATGTTATTCTGTATGTATTCTTAACAAAATTGCTGTTTTTACTATGTACTTTGTTCCTACCCTTTTCTAAAGGTCCCACTTCTAATTCTTAATCTCTGTTACGATATTTACTACTTCAAATACAGTTGGTTTAGACTTTGATTTCCGTTTTCTAGTAATTGTTTTTTGTAGCCACCAGAAATAAATCTAACAAGTCCTTATTCTGTCTAGGGAATTCAGATCCTGTAACCCAACTCAAAAAATCATTTCCATACTTACACCCATTGCTCACCCAATATTTCTGACATCGTACTCTGTAGGGAAATTTTAAGTCTGCCAGGTCATTATACTTCCAAAACATATGTTCCCATTTACCTCTTTCTTCCCCTATCACATCTCCAACATTTGCCATCTATATGAGGAAAAAGTCTTTGACGTCCACTTGGGGTATAAAAATACCTAGGCAAAGATTTCCAAACAAAAATCCTAAATCTTCTAAACTTTGTTGCATATTTGGGAGCCATACATATGTCCTCCCATTTTTCTTTGTGAATTGCTTTTCCAGTCTCTCTTCCCAATTTTTTTCTAACCTCCTCTGATTGATTGCTATAATTAGGGTGCAATATTTTATATGCCCTACTAATTATACCCTTTTTAACAGCAGCTTCTGTTCTAGATTCAGCTAAACATTCCGCCAGAGTAAGCCTTTCAATTAAGATTCCCCTATCCCTTTGTCTTTGCCTGTATACTGGGATAGTAATCCCTGAAAGGGTAAACAGACTCCAGCCTACAGTCCAAATGTTGTCTTGGTCTCTTCCTGTTCTATCCTTCTCTCTCTAGATGTTTGCTTCCGATACCTTAGTTCCTTTGTCAGTTTTCTCCAGTAAATTCCAGCCCCCTCTTGCTTATTCTCTGTACCCCTAATTGCATTCATTTCTATTGGCAGAATCTCCTTTCTCCATTCTTGTGTTGGCTTAGTTCGTAGAATATTTTCTGCTACTTTATGAACGTAATATTCTGCGTGGCTGTTGTTATTCTCTTTAAGGAACTGCATCCAAAATCTGACTTTCTTCTTGTTTCTAGAATTTCCTCTGCTTCTTCATCATCCTTTTCCACTTTGAAGTATAGCTTTCTGCTTGTGTTCTGCATATATGCCTTAACTATGCAGCTTATACCACTTTACCCTTGCACTCTTTCCCTCCCAGATATAATCCTTCATCTCTTTATTAATTACTATCCACAACTTCTCCTCTGATTGATAAAAATATGCCTGACTTGTATATAAAACTAAAGGAACTAAAACATTTTTCCATGTCCACAAACAAGAGCTTCAGTTTTCTCAGTTTTTGTATTATCTTTTGTTTAGTCTGTTCCCACATATCCTTAACTGCCATAACAAGCCTTTTTAACCCATACTCCTAAATACCTAATTTTATTATGTCTTCATAAGTATGGGTATTGCTGAACCAATTTGTGTGCTGCCTTCATTAATTTTATATCCACAAAAGACTGGAGAATGTTCTACAACTCTGAGATGTCATTTTCTGGTTTTAGCAGGTACAAAATAATAACATCTGCAAAAAAAGCCATCTTTTCAAAAATTACAATGCCAATTATATCCTTGAAGTTCTAAGTCCCTTATTTTCTTTGGCAAGGGTACTTAATATAATGCAAATAACAAAGGGAAAAGAGAACATCCCTGCCTGATTCCTCTTTTTAGACACAACTTCTCATAGAGGCACTCTCACACTTCAATGTTTGCCTCCGATCTCTCATATAAATTCCAAATTAATCTTATTATTGTATCAGAGAATGCAAATTCTTCTATTGCCCTACTCATAAAATCCCAGCTTACTCTGTCAAATTTTTCACTGCAGCAAGACCCACCAACAACAGCAGTGTTTTACAACATTCTGCCACCCTTTGACTCATCATTGTTCTATTAATGTTGTCAAATGTTTGCCTCCCCTGAAACAAACACATTGATCAATATCTATCAATGTTGGCAACAACTTTGCTACTCTTTTAAATATTATAGACATGATTTATAATTGAAATGAGCCTATATGAAGCTGAGTCTGATTGGTCTTTACTGTATTTCGATATTACAGCTACAACAGTTTTTTTTAAGATGTTGGTGCTTTCCTTCCTTTTAAAATACTGTTAAACAAAACCTTCCAGATCCTTATCACTTTCTTCACTCTTAGCTTCCAAACTTCTGCAGGAATACCATCTATTCCTGGAGACTTACCTGCAGGTTGATGATATGTCATCTTTTTTAATTCATCTCCTTCTATCTTAACTGTTAATTGTTGAGCACAATCTACCTCTAACCTTGGTATACTTAAAGTCTTCCATAGATATTTCCATTTGTGCTTTTTGTTGATTTCCTCATTCCTCTGCTTTATAAAAATTTTTATAAAATGTCCGAAATATCTCTAATACCAGGATATCTGTTTATTTTGCTTGTTATAGGCTCACTTGGTTTGACAACAACCTGTTCCTCTTTCTGTTGCATGAGCCATTGTGTTAAGAATATTTGTGCTCTGTAACTGTCAAAAACAGTTCCTTAACAGTAGTCTTTCTAAACTGATACAGATTATGCAGATACTCCCTTATTTTCTCTTTAGTACTTTGAATTTGTGCCTCTTCTTGTTCTGTGAGATTCCCCTTATTTTACAATACATTAACCTTTGCCAGCCCCTCAAAATAATTCTTATTACTTCTTAACCATAGCACTTTTTCTTTTATTCCTGCTCTATTTTTAAACTTCATTTTCATTTTATTCCACTCACTGGGTATAAATACTGAAGAAATTTCTATATTCCCTAATAAATCTTGAATAATTTCCATTACTCATTTCTTAATTTCTTCTCTTTTTAAACAGTTGGTGGGTAAACACTAGTGTCTCATTTGTACTTCATTTCCCTGGATTTTTATCTCTGTTATTGGCACATGATCTGAAATTGTTATTGGATGTGTGTCAAAGCTTTCATTTAAATGCACATGTTCCTGCGAAATATAATTTTTGTCTACTCTATCTCAGTTATTGTACCTTGGGGAGTAATATGTAAATTATCTCCAAGATCCTACTACTGAATTCACATTTTTCATACCAAATATTTTTATAAATTTCTTCAGAAATCTGCCCAGTTTGTTATATTTTCCCTTCTAGGTCCACATAATACAGCCTCAGTATTGAAAATCATTTCCCTGATAAAAGCTAATTATTTCTCCCAAAATTTTCTTAAGTTTCATAATAGCAGTTTTAGGTGGAATATAACTACATACCAGTGTAATCCTTGTCAGTAGCCACTTACTTCTACAAATCTACCATCTACCATAACTATATTTTTCCTCTTCTACCACTATTAGAGCTCCTCTTGCAATTAGTGTAAGTGCTCCACTTTTCCTATGTCCCTGATATTCTGCTGAATATTAATTCAGAAATCCTTTATCAAATTCACATGCTCACTTCTTTCCACATGTGTCTCCTGTAGCACTACTATTTGCAATCTGCATTTCTTAATATAATTCAAGGCTTTTACATTTTTGTCTATAACAGTGAGGCCATTCACTTTGCAAAATAATATGTTTAGTGTAGCCATTATAAGAAGTTATTTCCACCTACTATATATGACAACTTTTTAAATGTCTATTTCCATCTTTTTGTTACATGCGCTCACTAATGTTTATAAGATCAATCCTTTATACAGTTGTTTCTTTTTGTCTCCATCTAAAATTATGTCACAGTTTATAAGACTTTTTGTTTTAATGATTACGCTTAAGCAAAAAAAGCACCACCAGAACACCACCATAACATATTAAGTGATAAAACACACAAACTATGTACATCTTCACATAATGAAACTTAACCCTCTAGATAGGAACAATTGTCCCAGATAGAAAACTGCACCCATAGGCATTAACTAACCTAAAATTACAATTATCCATGCTAAAGTGCATGTTATAGCCTGCGCTCCTATTTACATTAATTGCTGATTGTTCTTGTCTTATGTTTATTCCACTCCCAGATGTGAAAAACAATCTATATCTTTTCAGAAAATGTTAAATTGTAGCCTTAAGAAAAGGTACAGTGGCTATATTTAATAAATAAACTAAATTATATTTTGTTCTAGCAAATGCGTTAAAATATTTAGTTACAGAAAAGCTACTATTGCTTATTCACTTCCATTAATTTCAAGCTTTATTTTTTTACTGAGCTTCCTCCTTAGTTTTTTCTGCATCAAAAATGACTTGGATCCTCTAGGAAAAAAAAATATCCTGAATACAGCTGGATACAGCAGCTTGAATCTTGAACCTGTTTATCAACATTCCCTGATTGCTGGGATAAATCTGCTTCCCTTCTGCCTGGCATACAGTGAATAATAATTTCTCACAAACACTCTACTGCCTCCACTTTTTAATATTTTGTTCTTCTGCCACAGTTTTGTCTGGATAAACTCTTTCTGCTGGTATGATTCTGTCTTTACTAGTACAGGTCTTGGCTGCTTTCATATGTCTAGGTTTGGAGCATACACACAATGTACCCTTTCAAGTAACAAATCCTACAATGGAATACCAGTCTAGTATTATTATTATTTGTGATTTCATTAAATTTATACAGCCTGTGCCTTCCAGTTTCTTTGGTACAGCAGAACATTTCAGGTTTTCTCTGTGTGGTCTGTCCTCTAACTCTACCATTTTTTGAAACTGCTCTTGTTGAGCAGTTTCATAATCAGCCAATATTTTCTTCATTTTGACCTCTGATCTTTGCAGTTTTATAACTTCATCTAAATAGCTGTTTAAAGCTTCTTCCATTTTTTCAGCCTTTTATTTGAGTTGATATACTCTTTCAGTGTTTCATTTATCTTAATTAGCTCTGAGTAACTTAGAATTATTTCCTCTTACTTAATTGCTTTCTAATTGACTGTTTTATTTTGACTGCTTTCTTAATTATTGGAAGCCATCTCTTGCACCAAAGCAGGAGCTTGAACTGCTTTTTGCTGAACAACTGCAGAATTCTTCCCAGTCAGTGTTTTCTCTTCACCTTTTCTAGTTTATTTTCTTTCACATTCTCTATGCTTCTTCTTTTCTGGCATCCTGGCAGTGTACTTACTAGCCAGCAACTAAATTTTACTAAAACAGGCAGAATTACTGTCTCTTAAATATCAGTTTATTTTATCACACTGGGAGAGTTGAAGTTAACCTGTTGATCAGTGTGCAGCCATCTTGGAAAAGCCACCATTAATTTTGGCTTTGTCTAGATTTCTTGTTCTATGAGGTTGAGAGGCATGGTTACATGTGTCCTCTTGTAACTCACAAACTGTTGCAGGTTTTAAATAATGCCCAAGATCCTCATTACTTGGTAAAAAAAAAAAAACTTATTACACTAATTTATCAGTTAATGCAGTGGGTTATTTCTGTTATTTCCTGTGTTATGGGTGCAGGGCTTGAAACCTTTACCCCTCTTCTTTGTAATTTTTTTGTAGTTTTAGTTTTTATTCATATTTTTTTACTGATATCTAGTGCCTCCATCCATGTTGTATTTTTTTATTAAATACCTTTAAAACACATTATATACAGTATTCCTGGTGTCTGGTGGTTCTTCCATCTCTAAGTACCATTTAGGCATGATATTAAATGCAATTGTAATCCTTGGTAGTTAGTGGTTTCACAACCATGTCTCTAGTAAGTGCATTAAGGCATATTGTTAAGTGTAATCCCTGGTAATATGGTCACCTACCATGTCTTTGTTAAGTACCATTAAGACACAAGATGAAAGAGTTATCTCTGGTGTCTAATGTTCACCCAACCACATCTTTAAGTACTGTTAAAGCATGGTATGAGGGAGTTATCCTGGTGTCCCTGGTTCTCCTCAACCAGTGTTGCAGAATTTGCTCATTAGTCTAGGGGGATTGGAAGGGTGAGATATGACAGTACCCTCAACCCACCCACCCACACTCATATGCACCCACACACACCCACATACACAGACACGTGTACATAGACAAACAGACACACAGACACACAAACACACATGCATAGGCACACAAAGAAACACACGCATACACACGCACACAAAAACACATACACACACACACACACACACACACACACACACACACACACACACACACACACACACGCACACGCACACACACACACACACACACACACACACACACACATACACACACAAAAACCTACCTACTCCCTCACAAACTCCCAAATTGTAACCTCCCAGGCAGACAAACACTTGCACATGTACTCACACATACTGCCCTTCACACACATTCATGGACACACCCCAGCTCTACTTGTCTGCTAAACTCACTGGCACTTGGTTTCTACTGCAATGGCAGAACACAAGTTTTCAACCATGTTCATTAACACAAGCAACCATAAGCAGCCATATTAACTTATGCAGCTGTGTAAATGATTACTTCAGGCAGTTCTGAAGGAGAACCCATGACTAATTAGCATTTGCATCTCACCCACAATACCTAATTATCATTTAGCACAGCTGCAGAGATAACCCACTGCAGTGCTGCATGTCTTTGTGTTACAGAACTATGGTTAGGGTTGGACCTTTATTTCTAAATTTCGTGCATTATTAAAAACAGCTTACAGTAAACTGCATCTCATCATACAAAAAGTTTTTTCTTAGTTTATCACTTATGACTTTTTTTTTCAGCACATGCATTCCTTTTACTATTGCTTTCTTAATACACTTATGCATAATTTCAATATTGCAACTCACAGAAACCAGAAAAGCATCTTAGTACTGATTGCATGGCATCACAGGAAAATAAGTTTATGATGAGCAAAGCTTTACTTTTTTGTTTTTGTGTGGCACATTTATTTTGTGGTATATTCACAAATGTCTGCTTGTTTTTTTAGAAATATCTAAACCAAGGAATAAAAAGGACACACAGACAAACAAAGTAGTAAAAAGTACAAGAAAAACATAGCCGGGCAAGAGTTTTCACTGTGTGAGACCTTAAACCTCCTGTAATAGAGGACATCAAATGTTTCAGCTATACGAGCCTCTATTACAGGAGGTTTAAATTATCACATAATGAAAACTCTAGCTTGGCTAGGTTTTTCTTGTAGTTTTTACTAATTGGTTTGCATGTCTGACCTTTTTGCTTTTTTTTGGTTTGGATGTTAGTAGGGATATTTTACAGATACCCTAAGGGTTATGGACATCAGCTGGGTTAAAAGACGCTGTGTTTCTAAAGTATAATAAACCTTCCATTTATACTGTGCTGATGAGGTCATAAGTAGGTTGAAACATGAATGTGCACATCTAGAGGGGTTTGCTTTAATGGCTTGACTGCATCTGTAAAGACATAATAAAACAATATTAAAAAGTCATGGATATTCAGAAGCCATAAAGCTGAAACACTTGATGTCCTTAAGGGGTCATTTGCATATATCCCATGGGCCTCTATTATAGGAGGTTTAAGATATCACACAGTAAAAACTCTAGCTTGGCTAGGTTTTTCTTGTAGTGTTCACTATTTTTAGAACTATGCAAATTTGTTTTTATATTTCTGCCTGTAGAAGAAATAAGCAGATTAAAATTAAATGTATGGCAAAATGTGCAAAATAATTTTGTGGTTAAGATAAAAAGAAAAGCTCATGTTTGCACAGGTTTGCGCTTCTTTAAGCTCTGCTTAGCAGTGCCGAGCTGAGGTAAGCTATTACTGGTGCCATAAAGTCTGTTCTTCAGTTTTTCCCTTAGATTTTGCTAGTTCTTTCTCTCTTGCACTTCAACTAGCCTAATTGCTTTGCACTTCAACAGGTTTTTGTAGCAATTATTATAGCACACCTAAGAGCCATCAGCACTAGTCATTCTTCACTGAAATAGCTCCAGTACTTAGTAGTTATGACCACCCTTCCTGACATGATTAAAGGACATTTCCCTGTGCTTTCTCCTATTAACCTGGTACACTTGGGCATTCTGAGGCAGTGTAACAACTGCCTAATGTACACAGATAACCCTCTCCTCTTACCTCCCAACACTCAGATTTGTGAGAGATGCACATATATCACCAAATTGGAAGCTATGCACTCTCCAGCCAAGACTGGACTAGCTGGTCAAGAGGAGAAGGTCAACACCTGCACCACACCACATGGAACAATTAGCCCTCCAGAACACCCACTATCACAGCTCTCACATAAAAACATAAACCACACACCCACCTTCGCGGAGGCACTCAATAGAAATTTACCCAAACAGCAGAGACCTCCAAGACAGAAACACACTCGACCAACACAACACAGCACAAACCACAAGACACATAGGTCACCTCCACAGTGTGCCCCTCAACCTAAGCCCCAAAGGCTAAACACCTTGCCCAGTACACTAATCATAGGTAACTCAATAGTGAGGCACACAGATGTCCCACTCACTAGATTGAATAAGGAGATGGTAACAGTCAGCTGTCTAACAGGTACCAGATTCCGACACATAACACATGCACTCAGGTAACTCCAGAACAAGTACAAGCATGACTCTTTCATTGTCCACGTGGGTGTGAATGACCTGAGACACACCTCCCTGGACTACATGAAAAGAGACATGGTGGAGCTCTCGAATTATGTGACCCAGGCAGATATGACACTAGCCCTAAGCAGTATCCTACCGTCACCCAGAATGATACCGCAGTACAAATAAAAAATGATTGACTTCAACATTTGGCTAAGTTTCTGGTGTCATTCTAAGGGGATCCAGTATCTGTCTGCTTGGGATGACATGACTGACAGACATCAATGCTTTTCCAGAGATGGCCTGCATCTGTCACCCCTGGGTTTCTGGGTACTGGCTAAGGCTCTTGCCACCCTTATAGTGCCTTTTTAAGGTGGAGTCCCAAAGACCACATTACCACTGTTAACAGCTAAAAATAAATGCAATCTGAGGGTCATGCTGATCAATGCTAGAAGACTAAATCTCAAGTTGCACTCACTCGAAGCACTCCTCAAAATGGAAAACATTGACATTTGTGCTGTAACTGAGACCTGGTTTAAAGTGGTAGAAAGCACCCCTGCGCTACCAGGCTATATCTCATTCCACACCTTTTGGCCCCAAAACATGGATCAAAGCTCTAAAGGCGGTGGTGTCTCCATATTCATAAAGGATATGCACTCCTCCAGACTAGTAGCCCAGCATAATGCATCTAAGTTACTTCAGGTACAACTAACATTGGGTAAGACTGCGAACCAGGTCATAGCCTGCCATGGGTTCCCAACCATGTCCCTAGACTCTCACTTCACATTCCTAAGCACCCTGGAATCTATCAAGGTTCAACCCAATGCTCTCATACTAGGAGACTTCAACTACCCCTCCATCAACTGGGAAAACTACTCAAGCACCAATGTACTGGCCCAACACTTCCTAGAATTCATCAATTTTATTGCCCTTGACCAGCTCATTCTTACCCCCACTACAGGAAGCAACATCCTTGACCTGGTTATTACTAACATGGGCAACAGTTGCTCTACACCAGTAGTCAATTTCTCCCTGGTTAGATCCAACCACAAACTAATCACCATGGAAATCCACATCTTACCCACACCCCTCGCGAAGGTATTCACCATGAAAAACTTCTCCAAAGCTGACTTTGGACTCTTAAAAACAGAGGTTGCTAACTTCACGGCACTTATGCCAATGGAAAATAGATGCATGACTGCCAAATCATACACCAATGCACTGTACAAACACGGACATAAATGTATGTAACTAGCCATACTCAACAGAACCAAGACGCTGTCCTCCAAAAAAAAGGAAGCCAGTCTGGTAGTCCCCTGCCATTAATAAACTCTACAACAGAAGGAAGAAACTGTTGCAGAAAAAGGTGAAGTCCCAAGACTGGACAAATTCCCTGATTAGCCTCAACGAAAAGTTGAGATCCCTCATCAAAACCTCCAAAACCAGTTATGAAGGAAGAATTGCGGCAGACACTAAAAATAACCACAAAACCTTCTTCAATTATATCAAGAATCTCCATGGCAATATCCAGATTTGCTCTGAGTTACTGCACAATGGTACCTCCTATACTAAGCCAACAGACATTGCCAACATACTGGCTGACAGATTCAGCGCCAACTTTACCTCCCCACCAGGACCAATCTCAATACCGGAAGAATGACAGACACCCTCCATTACTGCAGCACAGGTTAAAGCTGCATTGTCTAAGGCCAAGAATACAGCTTCCATGGGAACCAATAATATCCCTGGCTGTATTCTACATGAATTACAAAGTGAACTGGCACATCTGTGTACTCTGTTCACTCACAGCCTCACCTCATGCTTTGTCCTTACCGAATGGCATACTGCTACAGTCATCCCTCTCCATAAAGGAGGAGCAACTACAGAGCTTGGAAATTATTGCCCCATTAGCCTGATGAGTCTGATATGTAAGGCCATGGAGTGCATCTTCATGGACCTAATTAACAAGGACATAGGGACTCTCCAAACTCTAGATGCTGTGCAATTTGGTTTTGTGAAAAGTAGATCATGCCTGCTCAACCTGGTTGATTTTGAGTCAGTCACCAGAGCAGTGGATGAAGGTAAGGCAGTTCATACAGCCTACCTCAATCTGGCATAGGCCTTTGATACCATTCCTCACTCAGGAATTATTGATAAACTCACCAAACTAGGTGTGTTGCAATTTGGCTCACAGATAGAACACACAGTGTGAAAGTTGTGGACTCCAAGTTAGACTGCCGACCAGTCATGAGTGGAGTCCCACAGGGATCAGTCCTGTTTCCTCTCCTGTTTGGAATCTACTTCTCAGAAGTCCAGGCCAACACGGAGGGACTCTGGCTGACCAAATTTGCAGACGACTGCAAGCTGGGAGTCATTATTAACTCCCCAAGTGATGCAGACATCCTACTGAAAGGGCTCACTGAGACCAATGAATGGTGTCGAAACCATGGCCTTAAGCTTAATGCCAAAAAATGTGTTGTTATCCTCTTTGGTAAAAACTCAGTTCCCACTAATTACCACATCAATGGGAGTCCACTGAACACTGAAGGCGTTATAAGAGATCTGGGGACAAAGGTTGACAGCAACCTCTCCTTCGACCACCAATTGCCACTGTGGTCAGAAAGTCCTTCTATGTGGCACATCTCTTTACCAAGGGTTTTGCATCCAGGAAGAAAGAAGTCATCATTTCTCTTTATTCTTCCCTCATTAGACCAATCATAGAGTAGAATGCCCCATTTGGCATGTACCTCACTAGACACCTGCAACAGCTGTAGAGGCCACAGAAGTACCTCATGAAGAGGATCCTAGGCCTTAAACACACGTCCTACATGGACAGACTCAAAAAACTCCAGCTCTTCTCTGTCTCATATTGTCTACTAAGAGGCAATCTCTGCTTGACTTACAAAGCTATGTCTGACCCAGCTCTGTTAGAAATGCTACATCTAAAGAAATTAGCAAAACACAAAGTGAACAGCTGAATCGACAAAAACTGCAGTAGTAATCAAAAAACAGCCAGGCAGCAACAGCAGTAGTCCAATGAAGGTCTATCTCTCAGCAGTGTACCAGGATAACAGGTAACACACAGCTCCCAACAATACAAACTGAATAAAATTTTATTTGATTGAAGCGCTTTTCATTTCACCACGTGAATGTTTCTAAAGAAATGCTAATCCCTCCACACCACATTCTCCAGAGACCTCAACCTCATTACTGCAATCAACAGAACATGCTGGAGAGACAGGTTCATAAGCCAGAAACTACCGATGCTCTGGAATAGACTTTCCATACATGTCAAACAGAGCACCTCACTAGCCCTCCTCAAGAGAAATCTTGATGAGTGGATGAGAAATAGAAAGTTCACGCTGGGGATCACTCCAGTTGCCCTATTTGATAGAGGCACTGAGAACTAGTGACGGGCAGCACAATGCCAGGGCACTTCTATGGGCTAGGCTTGTAAAGGCCCCAGGGCCATTAGCCTAGTACACACCTATGAACCTATGAACTATGTGTGTAGCATGCTTGATTCTGAAATATTCATATTTGTAATAATGTTTATTCTATGCCTGCAGTATGCCTATCACTCAAATTTAACTGCAGGATGGTCTGTAAAATGTCATACTATGTTCAATGAAATTGCTGTTGGCAGCAGTCTGTGAGTAGAACATGTAGTTTTTGTTTGCACCTGTTTATAATGTTAATTTTTGAAACTATGCTTAATTGCGGCTTTCAGTCATCAGCCTATCAGGAAGCTGTGTTTCTTAAGGAATTACACCTGATTAAGACCTTGAATTTTAGGGTCTATATTAGATCAGCGAATGCTTAAACAAGCGAACGCTGATTGATCGACCTTATTTAAGCGAATGTTCAAAATATCGAAGCAACAGAAACCCTAATTTTTTCCTAGGGAAAGAACTCAGTTGTCCGTTTCTGTTGCTTCAGTATTTTCAGTGTTGTGGTGGAAAGTTATGGGTCGGATTCAGGTAAGTGTGTGATTGTGTGGATGTGAGTGTTAGGGTGGGTTAGGTGAGTTAGGGTTAGGGCGCTGGTTAGGTATGTGTGCGATTGTGTGGATGTGAGGGTTAGGGCAGGTTTAGGTGAGTTAGGGTTAGGGAGTGGGTGAGGTGAGTGTGCGATAGTGACGGACCTTAGGGTTAGAGTTTGGGTTAAGGTAAGTGGATAGTTAGTGGAGTGTGCATAGTTTAGTGTAGGGTTAGGTGTCATATTTTAGGTGTATGTGTGTGGATTTCTGTTTGTTTGGTGTGCTTGTGTTGTGTGTATGTGTTTTGGATTGCGATTTTTTTTCCCTAGGAAAAAAATTGCTGATCTGACAGTTTGAGATTGTAAGCTTTCGCTTACATAAGGTTGATCAATCAGCGTTCGCTTTTTTAAGCGTTTGCTGATCTAATATAGACCCGAATTTTAGATCAGCTTCTGAGCAGGAGGGGAAAAAAGGTGGAAATGTCTCAGCCTTCATCCAGTAGAGACTCATATCAAGGGTGGCAAATCAGCATGATGCACTAGAGGTGCTTCATGTCTAAATTACCATCAGAAAGGTCCTGTCCCATATACTAGCTAGCTATAGACCCCACTCTGTGACCCAAGAAAGCCACAACACCTATCTACAGGAACTGGAATCACTCAGTATTAAACCCAATACCATTTTCTTCGGTATGCTATACTGGGAAAGCTACACCAGCACTAGTGCACAAGTACAGAGATTCCTGGACTTTGTCAGTACAAACACTCTGAAACAATTAGGCAGAGGACCCACTAGGGGGAAGAACATCCTGGATTTTGTCCTTACTAATATGGGAACATCTTGCACCATCCCTTGTGTATCTTTGTCCCTTGTTAGGTCTGATCATAAAACCATCTGCTTCAAAAGAATAGTAAAACCAGGGAACCTTTCCACCCAAGGTATCTTTAGAAATTTCTCTGAGACAAACCACCTTCCCTTAAGTGATACACTGGCAAGCTTCAAATCCCTCCCCAAATCAGGTGACTCTACCAAATGCAATGACACATACACTACCACTCTAATGTACACAGCTGCATAGATACAGCTGAATCTTGTAGGAACAGGCACAAGGCAAATTCCAGAAACAACCTCCCATGGTGGGACCACAATATCAGCAAGATTTACAATAAAAGGAATAGAATTTTGTCCAAAAGGAAGAAGAGAAATTCCCAGAATGATACAGTCTTCATTAATGAAATAAACAAACAACTTAGGAACTTGATAAAGTCCACCAAAGCCAAGTATGAAGTTAAAATAGCCTCCCAAGCCAATGACAATCACAATGCCTTTTTAGTTATGTTTGTATCTCGGAAGCACAATGAGCTGATTAAGAATGATGTTACCTATACTGAGGCTGAAGATATAGCGGGCCTAATGGACAAAAAAATTCATCTCAAATTTTACCCTTCTCTACCTCCATCTATTCCACAAGATATACCTAAAACTGACTCACCTCAAGCTATCACATAAGACCAAGTCTTAAAAGCACTATCAAAAGCTAAAAATACTGCATTGATGGGTCCTGACAATATCCCTGGAAACATCCTAAATAGCATGAAGCACAGTTTTACTTTTCAACCTCAGCTTCCATAAAGGTTTAGTACTAGGTGAATGGAGAATGGCTACAGTCTTTCCCCTACATAAGGGAGAACCTTCCACAGAACCAGGCAATACTAGACCCATATGTTTGACCTGCTTGATATGGAAAGACATGGAAAAATGTATCATGGAAGTAATCAGTAAGGGCATAGGGAACCTCCAGACACTGGACCCATCTCAGTTTGGATTTGTCAAGGGGAGGTCATGCTTACTCAACCTGGTGAACTTTTTTGAAAAGGTTACCAAAGCAATGGATGATGGTAAAATGGTACATTCCACATACCTCAACCTGGCCAAAGCTTTTGACACAATCCCCCAATCGGACATAGTAGAAAAGGTAAATAAAAAGGGAATAAACCCCTACACCACCTGTTGGATTGCCAACTGTCTCACAGATATGACACAGGAAATAAAAACAGGGCACATTACCTCCACAAAAAAGCCAGTCATCAAAGGAGTCCCCAGGGTTCTGTGCTGGGACATCTCCTGTTCAGCATCTACTTGTCTGGAGTAAGAGCCAACTCTAAAGGCCTCTGGCTGCCTAAGTTTACAAATGAATGCAAGCTAGGAGAAGTCATTGAATCCCAAATTCCTGTAGAAAGGTTTGTTCCAAAGAAATCATTGGTGCCAGAATAATGGACTGAAACTAAGTGCCAAAAATGCATTATTGTATCCTTCGGGGAGTCATCTACCACAAGGAACTACCATACTGACAATACTCCCCTAAGAGGTGATCCAGATGTTCAGGATTTGGGTACTTATGTAGACAGTGACCCAACATTCTTCCAACATTGTCCACTACTGTATGAAAATCTTTCTATACTGAGCAGCTTATAAACAAAGAGATTGCATCTAGATATAGAGATGTTATTGCCCCCTTTACTTTGCCCTGACTATACCAGTCATTGAATATAATGCCCCCTTTGGCATGTGTCTGTCCAGACACATACAACACTGGAATGCCCACAGAGATACCTTACTAAAGTTACACAAGGTCCAAACAACATGTCCTACACAGATCATCTCAAAGCCTTGTCAGTATCCCACAGACTGGTAAGAGATGACCTGTGTCTGGCATGCAAGGCATCATCCAACCCCATCCGGATGGACATACTACACATCAGCAAGTCAAATGGCATCAGAAATACTTGGTCCAATCAAAGATCTAAACCTCTTCTGAAACATCAGCAGAATGGTTAGACAGGCAGGTATAGCTCACAGAGAGTGCCACTGCTCTGGAACAAACTCCCCATCGATACAAAACAAAGCTCATCCCTGGATATATTCAAGTGTAACTTGGATCTATGGATGGGTAATAGAAAACTTACCCCAGACCTGCCTCCTGTACTACTAATGGACAGAGACAGCTCCTAAATGCTTTATCCCATGAATGGGTTCCCCTCAAATTATCTATAATATGATCAGAGTTATTTTAATTAGGGGTAAATATATTATTATTGACCATAAGATGGGTAAAGTCCAATCTAACACCAAATGGGATAGATTAATTCATTTACTAAAAGATAAAAATTGGCAAGGCTTAAAATGTCTTGCAAGGGCAGCCAGCCTCGTACTTACCTATGAACCTATGAACCCATGAACCTATGAATTTCATGTCAAAGGTTCAGTACTAACCTTTGGACACTGTCTGTTTGACATTTGCTTTTTATGTCTGTGTGGGTTTCCTCACATCTTTCTGAAACATGCTTGTTGATTGGCTATACTAAATTTTCTGTAGTTTGTGATTCTTTGCCATCACTGAAAAAGGTCCACAAACTAACCCACTTACATTTTCAACAAATGATAGATAAATCTTGTTGTATTTATTTTATTTTATATTTGATAACTGGATAGGTGGGTGGATCAAATACCCCTTTTGAGTTGTGAAATGGGCCACAAGGCTTAAGTAGTGAACATTATAAGCCTCAGAAAACATAATATATTGCTGGACATCAATAATTCAGTGGTTGTACATTGTGGCAGTGGCATGAATTGTGAGTGAGAATAGCAAACATGTTATACAGGGTAAACACTAACACATGCACTGCATCTGGGATTTTTCAGGCTTCTCTATGTACATGACCTTGAAAAAGTCCTCCTCTATATTAATCTGTGATTTTCTCTTTTTAAGTCCTGACACTTTATAGAAAATTAACCAAGCAGACATATGTGGGCTGGCAGTTTGCAGCAGCAACAACTAAACAATGCTAACATCTCTTTCATTTTTCGCTTTATTCTGAAAAATAAATGAGGTTCAGTTTAATTTCAGTTAATTTACCATTACTAAATTGTTAAAATTTCAGTTTCATGTACACTCTTATCTTCGTCTATGGGCATGTGCTTCGGGTAATGAATACAATTTTGAGATTGCAGATGCAAATGCAAGAAATGAGCTTCCTTTAATTTTTTTTTACTCACTTTCTATAACAGAGTGATGACCTTGGCAGTGTGGGAGGACCCTGGAGTATAGCTGCTGGTCTTGTTGATTAAGAGAAGTGAGATGAAGTAGTTTTGGGCACATATGCTGGACGTCCCTAGGCTGCCACCATCAGGAACTGTATTGATCACAGCCCACTGGGAGGATGTCCTGGGGCAGAACAAAGACATGCTGGAGGGAATGTATATCTCCAGTGTTCTGAAGACACCAGGAGATCTCTCAGGATGGCACTGTTGCTTGTTGTAGAGATAGATGCTCTGTTCTGCTCAGTTTGCTACCATCATGACCCTCACCAAGGCAAATGTTTTAGAAAATTGGTGGATAGATACATTTTTTACTACATTTTCCCCTGCTGCCTGTCAGTCATTATCCCCTTCCTGGACAATCAGCCCATTCTTACCCTGTCATTGGTTTGAGGGCCAACCAAAACATGTCATCATTTAGGCAGCTAGCGTGGTGGTTTGTGATTTTTTTTCTTATTTTCAACTCACATGCAGCAGAGTGAGTAGTTGGGGCTGTGCAAGGGGACTGATATTGAAGACCCCTGCCCTCCACTTTCACACGTGATGTTCCCTTTAGGCAGCCCCACTCAGGGGTGCCTGGAGATGCTGAAGGCTGGTGGAGCAGAAGGCTAAAGAGTCACTTTGTGATCTAAAAGGGCAATTTTTAGCTGTCTACTACCATAACAGAATCATATCTGTAACACAAGATGTATATCTATAAACTGGTTTGAGTTCCCTCATTACCTACATTACTCCCAACTTACTCTCACCCACAAACTACTAAATAATCCAAACAAGTTCCCTCATTACCTACATTACTCCCAACTTACTCTCACCCACAAACTACTAAATAATCCAAACAAGTTCCCTCATTACCTACATTACTCCCAACTTACTCTCACCCACAAACTACTAAATAATCCAAACAAGTTCCCTCATTACCTACATTACTCCCAACTTACTCTCACCCACAAACTACTAAATAATCCAAACAAGTTCCCTCATTACCTACATTACTCCCAACTTACTCTCACCCACAAACTACTAAATAATCCAAACAAGTTCCTCATTACCTACATTACTCCCAACTTACTCTCACCCACAAACTACTAAATAATCCAAACGAGTTCCCTCATTACCTACATTACTCCCAACTTACTCTCACCCACAAACTACTAAATAATCCAAACAAGTTCCCTCATTACCTACATTACTCCCAACTTACTCTCACCCACAAACTACTAAATAATCCAAACAAGTTCCCTCATTACCTACATTACTCCCAACTTACTCTCACCCACAAACTACTAAATAATCCAAACTACTGCCCATCCCTTCAAACTATAATGCAAACACACACCCCTATCCGGCATCTTAGGTCCTCTAACAAATAACTCTTAACCATAACCAAACCCAACAAAAGAGCTGGACAATGTCTCTATTCCCATACCATTGCCAAACTTTGGAATGTGCTCCCACTGTTTATTACTCAACTAGACTCTTTAAAAACATTCACATTTGAACTAAAAGAACACTGTCTCAATAACCTTGTCTGTTCTTGTAGTCATATAATTAAACCGCCTTAAATATGTTGGCCACTATACACTACAAATACTTTTACTAACATAATATAGTTGCAATTTACACTATCTGTCTTCATATCCAATCTCTCTTGCTTTCTTTATTTGTGTGGCTGAATAAACAGAATTGATTAAACAGTATTCTTACTTATGAGAATATACAAACAGAATTACTAAACATTTAACACACTGGGTTTATTTTCCTGTATTGTATACCTCTATAATATGTATTTGTCTTGTATATCTAGTTTAATTTGTATTATGTAAAAACTTTCTTGACTTTCAAAGTTAAGCTGATGTTATGTAAAAATTTGTGTGACTGTATGGAGCTTTTCTTCCCGGGCCTCCACTGAAAATGGGTCGTTGGGCCCAGTGGACTTTCCCAGTCAACAAATGTCAATCGATACATAAATAAATAAATAAATATGCATTACATTTGGAATTACTGCACAGAAATTTCATAAAAACATACAAATGAAGCTAATGTTGCACTTGCATAGTATGTGATCTAGGAGTCGTATATTCATAAGTTAGAGGAAAGAAGTGCAGTAGTGCAGTAATACACCTACCCCTGCCATACAGAGAGAAACCACCACAGAAGAGTTGTGTGAAGCTGTTATACACTTCATTCATACTGTTAAACACTTCAGTTGGACTTTAGAAACAAGTCCAAATAAAGTGTTTAACAGCTTGCAATGGGTCTATTTTAGTGACTGCTGATTGCTGTTAGTGCTCTACTGTGTGACTATTGAGCTTAACAGTAGTGAGAGGTACTTAATAAAAGTTTGTTAAGCACCTTTCTGATGTCAGGAAAAGTGCTTAACATGCATGCTTTTCCCAAATTCAGAGCATAATGATAGTGATCCATGTACTACAGGTTATTATCTTTTAAAAATACGACATAAAAATGCATCACAGAACATTTTGATCTTGGTCGTGTCCACAACTCAAGTTGTACTAGTGGAGTTTGACACAGGTTTGTTGATGGCTTCTGCCTTGGACAACCTCTTTTACAACCGGCACTGCTCAGAATTGTGCACAGAAGATTGCTTTAGTTTCTGTGTGTGGGTGGTGGGGCTAGGTGAGATTATTTCCTAAATTCTGCTCACAATCAAACTTCAGAGGTGTGCACAGGTGTCACTATAACCTGTGTGCGACTGGAGAAAGTGTTGTCATTATTTCTCTGATTTTCCTCAGAATTAAATCTCAGAGGTACTACACAGAAGGTCACTGTGACTTTAATGGAACTATGAGTGTGTAGTCATTATTTCTTTAACTTTTCAAAATCATACCTCACAGGAATGCACACATCACTATAGCTCATTTAGGGTCAGTGTACTGTCTAGGAGCAACAAGCTGGAATGCATAACTGTGATAATTTGTCTTCTTTTTTTTCCAACATCACATAGAGGTGTATTCAGGTGGGTAACTTTGGGAGGCAGGTATCAGGAGGCATATTGTGAATGTCCATCTGTTGTCAACAAGTTAAAATATGTTACTATATTCTGGTTGTCAGATGGATACACAGATGGTGGTAACTGTCTTTTAGGGGAGGGATGAACAGGCAAGCTGTATGATGTGTGACACCAGTAACTCACTTTCATCCCCGACTAATAACAGGAATGCACTAAATGTGACTATCTTTTTTTTTTCTTTTGACAAGAAGATGGATGCTATTTTAAGATATGATTTGTGTATCTTTGCAAGCATTTATCTTCTCATTTTATTGGGAAGTACATTTTGTCAACTCTGATCATTAAGCCTTGGGCACAACTTATTTCTTCCTTGAAAGAAAAAAATAAGATCACATTTCTTTAGTTAGTCATGATTTTTATCCAGGTCATAATTGTAACAAAAGGCTAAGAAAAAACTCAAAAATGTACCTCACATAGTCTATAATCCCATGGCTTCTGAGGTCCAAGCAGCCTCCAGACTATCAGCTTAATTGTATTATTTTCTCTGCATTGTTACACTCCAGTCTTGGCCATTTAGAGAGTGGTAAAAGGATGCAGGAAAAAATTAGGAGCAAAAATTAATTACTTTCTTTAGCCACATTTTTTGTTCAGGTAATCTTTGGCTCAGAAAGTTTGAGGGAAAAAAATGTAAAATGCAACTCAGAGCATCTAGAACAGAATAACTTTGGGGGGGGGGGGCTGAAACCACTAGATTCACTTGATTATTTCCTCTCCATTTATTATGGTGCAATCTTAGCCATTTAGGATATATTGATACAATGCAGGATGAATCTGAAGAGCTCAACAAACTATGGGAAAACAAGAAAGAAATAATGTGAATGGTGCTGTAAGACCAAGATGAGGGAAAAGCAGGGGCACAATAGTGGTATGCAGGGGGGGCAGTGGAGAGTAGGGACCCATGGAGTCTTTTTCCTAGGGTTTCATATCACCAAAGGCCAGAGTCAAAATATTCAGTACTTCCAGGGACTGCCACATTTAAGTACATCACACAGTTTGTCAATGAGACTTGTTATGCTCCATGAAATATTTTATAATGCTGTAATATCTGAATAAGAAAAAAATCATGCAAGATGCTTGGTTTTGTCAGATTTCTGGTATACAACAATCCTTTTGACTGTATCTTTATTTATTGCTACATATCACATATACCTCATTGCATAATAGTGTTAAAACATGCCCTAGCAGACACACTACTCAAACTGTGTAACTTAAATTAAGCTACTAGTTTTGCCCCTGATGAGTATTGCACTGCAGTAGTGATGCCCCTCCATAAGGGTGGCCTTACAACTGATCTGGGTAGTTAAAGTCCTATCTGCCTTAGAAGCCTTACCTGCAAAACCATAGAGTGTATTATAAGTAACCTCATAAACTTCGGTATCAAGACTCTTGTTTGAACTGACCCCAACAGTTTGGCTTTGTGAAGGGTAGATCCTATCTATTTAACCTGGTAAACTTCTTCAGAAGGCTTACAGTGGCTGTAGATGGTGGCCATGTAGTACATGTGGTGTATCTTGACCTGGTGAAGGACTTCAAAAGCATTCCACATACTGGCATCATGCAAAAGCTAATTGCTTTAAAAATCGACTTCATATGTGATAAGATGGATAGCAAACTGGATGAAAGACAGAGCCCAAACAGTGCAATTTGCCAGTGCCTCGTCAGTAAGTGTGAATATGACCAGTGGTATCCCCTCAGGACTCAGGGCTGCAAAATCTTCTTTTCAGTATTTACTTTTCTGATCTCCAAGTGGGAGCCAAGACATCTGTTTTACTAAGATGAAGAAGACAGAGAACAGGAGGTGGTTAAGTTACAGTATGACACCCAAACTTTCCTGAATGAACTCTCCCTAGTAAACACTTGGTGTATTAAAAATGAGCTCAAACTAATGGTAAAAAATGTTGTATCTGTTTTGGTAGACAGTCCCTCCTCCATAATACTCTGCAGTTAACACACACCTACAAAATGAAATCTCTGTCAGGGACCTAGATATGTGGGCTGATAGCTCCCTGTTTTTTGACCACTGTGTGACAACAGTTGTCTGGAAATCCTTTTATTTAGCTCACCTAATGGTCAAAGGAATATTCTTATGATAATTACTTCCTTATCCTCAGCACTGATCATGACAGTTATTTACAATGCCTCTTTTGGGGTGTATCTCATTAGGGTCTATATTACCTCAGCGAAAGACATATTCAGTGAATATGTCTTCATTGCTCACCAGCCACCGAAATTAACTTCAGTGAACCATGGAAGTTTTCCCAAGGTTCAGACACACTTGGCCATCCTGTCATCTTTGCCATTTTCTCCACTGTAGTGCGATGTCGGAGTTGGTATGTATAGTTGGGGGGGGGTTGGGGGTGAACCCCCCCCCCACTTGGGTGGATTTGATTTAGTGCTTTTTGTGTTCTGTACGTTTGGTGGGCTAGTGTTTTTGAACTGTTCCATGGTTCGCTGAAGTTAATTTCAGCAGCTCGTGAGCGATGAAGACATATTTGCTGAGTACATCTTTAACTGAAGTAATATAGACCCTCTCATTAATCGTATCAAACAATTAGCAAAAAACCTAAAGGTTCCTAATCAAAAAAACCATAGGCCTAAAAGTTCTGAGCTATGAAAATATGGTGGAAGGTCTATCCCTTTATTCAGTGTCTTAAAGACTTTTGTGGGGAGATCTGTCTTGTTGCTTGCTTGCTGCATTATTAGAGACACAGCTGTCCTGAGCCTCCTGTTTCTCCACAAGTTGAATATCTTCGCTAATACTAGAACCCGAGACCTTAGTCTTCACCAATAGATAAATACTGCATAGTGGAGAGGCAGCTTATAAGTCGGCTCCTCCCAAACCATTGAAATAAAGTTCCCCTGCATGTTAAGCAATGCAATTCACTAGCTTACTTTAAACATAAACTAGTGACTGGATGGGTATCCACAAATTTACTCTGGGTTTTACTGGTATAATCCTACGGGGAAAAGGAAGTGCTGCATGAGGGAGAGTACTGGCAAAGTGTGAGAGGTCATAAGATTTGTTGGCCTTGGAATATCTGTGAATCTATGAATCCAAACTGTTTTTATGCCTTACTCCTGTAGCTTGTTAGAAAATGTCTGCCTACCACCACAATGATCTTGAATAGCAAGTGAGTATAAGGGAACAAATGGATAATCAAATACAGCAAAATGATTACTACACTGAATGTCAGTGTAGCTCCAGTGAAATGCAACTCTGCTTAAAACATGCTATTAGACAGGAGAGTCAAAGTCTGTCCTGGTACTCAGTGGGTGATATGCAATAAACACACAGGTCTACACAAACTTATAGAAATCAAACACACTTCTTAACTGTACAAAGCATGTACTTCAATGTAACGTCTTATTGCACTTGTGTAAATTGTTATCTTTACTGTTGTTGATCTTGGGTGGCACTGGTGGCTGAAAAGGGTCAATAGACTGACCCACTTACCTGGTAAGCAAGCAGCAATCAATAAATATACTGTCCAAAATTTTGCAGAATATCCCTGATTTTCCCTGATATTTTTGTTCTCTCCCTTGTAAAATGTTTGATTTTCTAGTAAATCACTCAGTATAATACCTCTCAATTCTGCAGAATTTCACAGATTGTCCAGATATTTGCCTCATATTTTTGAGGTGTTCTTCATAAAATATGTGGCTTTCTGGCAAAAAAATTGAGGACTGTGTTCACTAAATAATGAGACATTTGAGTCTGAGACTTCATATCCTTAAGAAAATGTATGCTAATGCGAAAACTATTATAATAGCAGCTTTTTGAGTTTGTAAGAGCAATATTTAAAATCTGTCCATGACTTTGGCCCTTTATCCCCCCCCATCATTTTTGGCTTTGTCCCGAATTCTTAAGCAAAAATTGATAGATATGCAGAGGATTACAGCCAGTCACTAATGCCAGACCTATTAATCAGAAAGTGCATGTTGAAGCAAAAAATGTTATATTAAATTTTTAAATGAATAAGTAATATTTAAAAATTGTCCCAGGGTTCCAGCCTTTATTACCCTGTTATTTTTGGCTTTACCCTAAAGAAAGAAGTTGATAGGTATGTCTCAGAAACACTAGCATATGCTTTTCCATGGTAACCATGAGTTTGGGCAACCAGAAAAAGACAATTTATCACTCAAATCATCTTTTTCTGGCTCCCTGACCTTGCAGTTACCTCAGAAACACCAACACAAATATTTCCATATAATCACTATTCTGGCAGGAGTTTCAGGGCATATTGGGCAGCTCTTAAAAGTGAGGCTACTTTTGCCCCCCCTCACCCTATGCATCTGTCACCCATGGCTCGACTCCAACCTCTAAAGTAGAGTCTTCATCAGGGAAATCACACCTTCTCAGTATGCCCCTGAATGCATGCAAACCTCACCAACCCCTGGAAGAGATGAGTTGACCATGCTTCTCTATCCCTCCTCCTTCTCTTCTGTTTCCTGCAGTGCCAGGGCCAGTAACTGAACTCTGGCTACCAGGGTTGTAGTTAGAGGTGTATATGTCTGTGCCACAGAGCCTGGTATCTAGGTAGATAGATAGTTATTCTTCCTACTTTAACTACACACAGGATAATGTTCTTATCAGAACTTCATGCCTAGTAGAGATGTGTCTGTTTTCACTATTAACTGAACAGTAATACAATCTGTCTGTGTTCACTAACAGAAATGTTTGCTCCACTTGTTTTCTACAAGCAGAGGTGTTTTCTTTAAATATCCTGTAGGAGAGAGAACAAGTGTATGCCTTTTACAGTGGTAAATGGGGGATGAACTCCATGCAGACTTACTTTGATTCCTAGTAACTGATATGACAGGGCCTTTTACATGCATTATACCCTTTGCACTGTATGTTTACTCTACAAGGCTGCAAAACATGTACAATGTATAATTAACTATCACCTGTAATGCAGATGTATGCTCTTTACTTCATTGTCAGTTTTGTGGTACAGACAGTACAGATAGCTGAATGCAGAAAGTAGTTGTAGGGCACACAGAGAGAGGGCTTCCAGTAGAGTCTAAGCTGTTTGTTGAAAATGAATTGAAATTTTAACAGTATCATAAACTAGCATATAAAATAAATAAAATGAAGCAATGGCTCATACAAATTTGTAAACAGTTATGAAACAAGTGTAAGCATTTTCATTCAAATCTCTTGCACGGCTTCATCAGGCACTTTTCAAACATAATCACTTGTTTAAAAAACCTAAATTAAAAAGTTGTGTAGTTTTGTAAACCAGTCAAAAACGAGACAGGTCATGACTATAACAATAAATGTACTGTATGTAACCAATCTTGAGTTGTAAACTGCATGTAATAAAGTCCTTAAAACCCCATCTGAAAATTTATTTAAAATATTGTGTTACATGAGTAAATCAGGTATATATATATATATATATATATATATATATATATATATATATATATAAAATCATTCAGGAACTAATCCTAACAAAAAAAAACTACCAAAGCTTTCTCTCGGGTGCATTCTGTATAAATTGCTGTTTAACTTAAATACTTTCTTAATGTGCTTATGCTTGTTTAGTCCTGGGGGAAATATAGTGACATCATCTTTTTGTACAACACACACTCTTAAGTCACTGTTTCTCTCATTCATGCCCAGATTCTAATGCATAACAAATGAGAACATTTAAAACTTGTGCATCTAATCAAATGTTTGTGAAGTGTGTTCTGATTGTTCTTACAAGATATAGTACAAATACATTATTTAAGCCTCTACTGTAGACTTCTAGCAGCCTTGTCTATGTAAAAAGAGCTACAGTTTTCCCAACTGACCAGATACATACCATGTGGGGAATTACTGTTTTGATGATCTGTACTACCATATGTTTTACCTATGTTGATATGAAAAAAATGAAGACTGTTTGCTATGTACTTGCAGGTTTTACAGACTTTACAAGGTAAACCCCCACATCTTTTGTTATCACTGACTGCCATCTCCAAATTAATTCCTTCCAATATGATTTTGAAGTGATTCCCTTTTTTACTAGAACAAAATATCCAGTTGCCTACTGATACAAATGCCCTGGCATTGCTTGCCTTTCAGTATTTTTCCAGTTTTCTGCTATTTTGTTGCTCTTCCCTGCATCATTACTGTAAATAATTTCTATCCTAGGTTTAGAAGCTCATCATATCTATCTATGCGTTACAAAGACATGCATCTGGAGCATTTCTCCCCTGGCCTCTGCTGGAAATTGGCTTTGTTCCAAATCAGACTTTACCGGTAAACAAATGTTAAATAAAATAAATAAATAAAAATTAAATAAATAACTAGTAGTAGAGATTTCAGAATGAGCAGAATTAACATCTGTTACTATATTAGATGCACATTGTTTCTTTTTTTTAAATTTCATTTCTATTTCTTACACCAAGTTGTTTTATCTTTTATCCTTGTACAATCATTTTAAAGCTATTTGTTTCATATGTACTGCCTCAGTTGTAAACTGTACTCATTTGCAGAAATTAACCTAGAAAGCTTAATTTACTAACTTTTAACAATGTTCAGGGTACAGACTTTGGTTACACACTCAAGGTGAAAGTAATTATCATAATTGACATTTTTCGGCATATCCTTGTAAAACGTCTACTTTTAATCATATATTTAAAAACATCCTCATTTAACCGCCTTTTGAGGTGGTTGCAGAAAACTTCAACAGTTTTGTTTCTCAGTTTAAATATAGATATCATGTCAAATAATAAAATGGTCATCTAGGTATTGATAGTAAAATCAAAGATACTAATTGTAAATGGGCCCAACAGCATATTTTTTAAAAACAATCATTACACCATTGGTATAGGTAGGGGGTCATCCCTGTCTACATAGTTATGGTTGTGAGCTGCTTGTAATATTTATTAAAGTCAAAAGAAGTTATTGAGTACTAAGTCCAAAAGGCATGTAATCAACTCTGTGCCATCACTGGAAACATTTTCAGCATTATTTAACCAAATTTAAGTGCAGAAATCTATATCTGTGGTATAAGGCAAGCTATATTTGCTTAGTAATACTACATTTCTAACTCTTTCAGCAGAATAAATATATTTCAAATAAAAGGTACAATACATTTTACAACTGCATTCCACTTCACTTTCTTGTCCACAGTCTGTGTCAGCTATTCCATTTTCAGTAATCTTCTGCAGACTCTGGGTCTAAAAGTGGGATCTGTAATGTCCTAATTCAGTTTAAAGATCACAGAAATTTTCAGGATCCTTTGGCTTGCTGAAAATACAAACAATTGAAGCAATGCTTCAGAAAAGATATCTAAAGGATAAAAGTCACAAATCATGATACTCAGAGCCCTGTTAAGCATTGTTCACTTTAGTTTGGTAGTGTATTACTACCGCTGTTGGGTAACAAATTTTCTATTTTGTGACTATATTTCTCAGTCTTCATAATGACCAAAACTCCATCATATCTGCATCCATAAAATGGTTAATTTTATTAGCTCAATGTCTTTTAATATTGTTCACTTTCTAAAATAAAATAAAATAAAATAAATAAAAGAGGAGCATGCGGTCATTCATACTATGAAGTTCTGATCTCCTTTTCACCTCCTCTTCAATGACAGAACAGTAAGATGGCTAATAGGGAAGACCTCTCTATGCTTTATGTGCATCTGATTAGGACTCACTTTTAAGTCTCTTTTATATTGTGTGATTTTGTGGAATATCCAAATGTTAAAGTGTTTTTTTAATCAAAGAGTGGTTTGTGTGTCTTATTGCCATTCTGGATTGATGGGTTTTGAAGGGGAAGTTAGTAGATATCGTGTACATCCTGGTCTTTCTGACTTTATGGCAGAGATTCTATTTATTGTATTTATTTGTATTTATTAACTGGGCTAGAGCACTTATCCAGATGGATATTTTTCAGATTCAGCATGGGAACCCTGTTTTGTTCAAAGGAAGGAATCAAACCCTAGACCACAGGAAGCAACTTGTTAATAGCTCATAGCCATGATCCTTTATACTTATTTCCAGGCAAAAGATTTATGATCCAACGTGTGTACCAATGACCTATTGAATCATTAACTCTGATTATACCATCATTATGTTTTATAAAGGCTACTTTGGTTCTGGTAAAAAGATGCAGTTTGAAGGAAGGCGAGTAAAACATGCATTTAATAATCTAATAGAATTAAGTTATAACAATCTATTGCTACAGAGCAGAATACATTTATATATATATATATTAGGGTCGTACTGAGACAGAACAGAGATAAAGAAGAGTGATACAAACTTTAGCATAGTTAGTTCATGTGATCCAATGATGTATTTGTACTTGGGTTCTTTAAAAAAGTATTATTTGAATTGTGGCCTGAACACAGAGTAGCTGAATAACTCAGAGGGCCTTCCACTTTTATTCTCATTCACATAAAACATCTGGTAGAACAGATGAGGACTGTGTCTAACGCAATATTCTCAATAATACAGAAGCACAGATGACATTTTAAGCACCACTTCAGATTAAGAATTTTTAGTTTAAAATTAGTAATTTGGAACTGTGACCACCTCCTTGCTAGAAACATTTCTTTTCATTAGAGATAATCTCTTCATTTAAAGACAAGTTTCAAGAACTTCTGAATAAGTTTAGACAAGCTAATAATCATACCAATATCTCAGTAACCAACCACATCGATTCATGCTAGTATGCAATAAAGTCATTCCTTAGTGTATGGAATAGGTGGTTGAAGAAAAAAAATAAGATGCAAAATTAAAGGTATTATGGTACCATTTGAATGACTTAATCATAATTCCTAATATCCACTTTTTATCGATCTTCTGTGAAAGTCACCAGATGCTATATTCAGTCCTTATTGGTTCTTAAAATAATGGTACCATTAAACACTTTATAGTATATCTCCACCAAGTATACAAAATGTTGGCAAGATGTCTAAAATCCATTCCAAATGTTACAAGGCTATTTCTTTAAGCAGACTTGTGACTCCACAGGAAATTACTAAGGAGTCTGCACCCCAAATTGTAAGGTTTAAACACTCTGAGCTCTATTCATTTAAGGAGACCTTGAATGTTTTCAAACTAGATTCTTGTCTTGGACTCATCTGCAGTTGATTCTAACATTTTGCTGCACAACTTAAAACTGAGTTTCCTTTAAAAGCACTCCTAATTTTTTTTATTTTAATTAATAAGGGCTGTTTTTTGTCCTGATAAAACGGTCCTTGAAACTGATACCTAGTGTACCAGCCAACTGTAATTCCACACATTTGTAAGCCATTATCAGGTCACCTCTCACTCATCCATAGTACACCGAGTAAAATCTTTCAAGGCATTATGAATAGGGAGACAAAAATATTTTTGAATAAATTTGTGAAATACCTCTATACTATCTCCAGTCTTTTTATACAAGTAATATTATATATACAAAACACAGCAGTCAGGATTTTGGATACTGTATATGAGCTTTCAGGATTGATGCCACCACCAAGTGTAGTATAACTATTTTTTTTTTATCCAGATTAAAAATGCATCAAATGAGCTGCGATTATAACGTTTAAAGCCTTTAACTAGATAACTGTTAATATAAGAAGCATACAGGAGCCTGGACACAGTTGTCTTCCTTCCTTGATTATAACTTTCTAGTTTCTCTTATACTTCTGAAACATTTTGCTGATCTTAAAATTAAGTTGAATAGCATGCTGAACTTCAGCTGTCCATTGAAGGCATTCAGGAGTTGCAGTATAAAGGCTTACCCTCTGACCATTAAGTGCCCTGTCATGGGTAATTAATATACTTGTTTAAACAGGCTGAAAGAATACAGCTACAGCAGTAACAGTTAAGCTTGGAATTAACACTTCTGTATGTGACTCAGAGTCCTATAGCAAGTGCCAATACTGATTCATTGTAGGATGGTAGACCCAAATTTATTTTTCCTTATTTGGTGCATATAGATCAATATAGACACAGCCTGGGGAGATGATAAAAGTATAGTGTCAAACCTAATATGAATGTTTTATGAATGGTGCACATTTGTTAGTCTCATCAGTGACTGATGGCTTGGATTCCCAGAAAACTTTCTATTAAGTGGAATGTGAAAGTTTCTTTCAAACAGTGAAAGTATACATTTCCTCCTCAGGTCATACAAATCATTGCATCCGCTTGTCTCACTTCTAAGACTTGTATTAAGACTGGGCGTTGTATTTCATATAGTATATTAAATGATCAGGGAACACATTGAGAACTCCCATTTTCACCTATGTCTTCACTAAATAGCCGTTGGCTGGGTTAGTTAAAGCATATGTACCAATTTCACATGGCTGCTTTATCACCACCAAACTACTTCTGTCTGGTAAAAATATTCTCCTCTTATACTCTTCGGTTTTTAGTTTCTTACCATCAGCTATTTTACATTTAAATTTTGAGAATATTCTAATTCTCTCATTAAATTATTCTCCATCACCTGTAAAGTCATGATTATTTTTTATAGATCAGAGCACAAGACATGAAAATATTTTAGGATTATTTACTATCGACCAGATGGAGTAACAAACTTTCAGTGAGCTTGCATTTATGAAGGATTACCTTTTCCAAAGGTTGCTTATCACTTTGTACAGTATGATGTTTCAGCTATTAAAATTAAAATCTTGTCACAAATGCTGTATTTCTTGAAAACTCCTTTGTATTTTTATGTCAACTAATTTTTTTTAAGTGAAATTCCTAACGCTTTTACTTATCGCAGTCCCCTTTTAAGGTCTCCATTAACTCTGTTTTGCATTATTTGATGTATGCAGTTAGGATGGATTAATTTCCTTTATTACACTGGGTATGCAATAACTAGGGTACATAAAAATATTGCTTAGATTCAAATTATTTCTCTTTATCAAGGAAGGAGATGTACAGTTACTCAAACAAGACTAATGGGAAATTGTAAGCTAAGAAATCTGGCATGTATGTTGTGCTTTCTACTCCAATTTTCTCTTGTCCTGTAGAATAAATCTGGCCCTTATAAAGATCTTAGTTCTACTATTTAGAATTTGACATGCTTAAGGCTGCCTTTTCTCACTTTTCTGGACTAAAATTCGAAACCTTTCTACAGTATCATATAGAATGTACATAGTTTTCAGCTAACCTGTTGTAATAATACACATTTATTATCAACAGTGATCTACATTTAAAATAAAAAGTTAGGGCATTCTCATCTTTTATACAGAAATTTGTCTTTTCTGACAGTGCCTGTTTGTATATCAGCAAGCCAGTTCTTGCTTAATCTGTAAAAAATAAATCAACAAGATCACCACTTCCTCTACTGGTGGGGAAATTATTCCATTATTAATGATATGTTTAACTTCAGTACTTAAATGAAGTCCCACAATCATTAACAATCTTTTTTTTTTTGTTTCCACTGTTTCCTGCTGACCCTCAAGTTCTCTGCTATCGTGACTCCCCTCCTACTCAGAGGGTGAGAGCTGATAATACAAGCGTTCAGTTAGCACTTACGTTTTTTTTAATCTTTGGGAGTCCCATGTGCATGATCCTAGCTTCCAAGGGGTAATGTGAAGTGGGTCTTGCAACTGACATTCATGCTGCCACATGCAATATAACTATGATAACTATGGCCCTGCCCCTTGTACACAGCACATCTGTGTGATCCCTGCCAGGGATTATACCAGAGAACATGAGGCTGGGCATAGATTTCCTGACTCTTCCCCTTCAAAAGAGAGACAAGCCAACTTAAGTTTCATGCCTTCCACATGCCATCTCCAACAGGTGTCCATGCCACTAACTTAACTCAGGTTGCCTTTGTCACAGGCAGCACTTTATCCCTTTGTACCAACAATGTTGGTTACTCCCTTGATTCTGTATACATTTGCCAGCTTTATATCTCTCTTACATGGAGATTTAATTAATGTTACACTATAAGATTAGGAAAGCATAACCTGAAAACATAGCTCTCAACCTCTTAAGAGGCTAATGTGGAACACAGAGCCTAACAATGTGTGACAAACAGCCAAAATGTGGAACACCCTATTTTCACACTGTGCAAAAGTGTACCATTTCCATTGTGCCTGGGTGAAGTGGACTTTCAGACAAAAGCATAAAGTTCAAATACCTAGCCAAAAATTAATACTGTACATTTCTAAAATAGTATAAAAACTTGTAATTTAAACCAAACTATTTTGTACTCTACAAAACTATACACAAATCCAAACAGCACTGTAGAGTACCATACTAAAATTGAAACTACTACTATACAGATTTGAGCTAAAACTGCCCATTAATACCATTTCCTTACAACAATATTACATTGCTCTAAATGTTTGCGAAACACCATATTACTATAAACCTCCAGTCTGGCATTAATGACTTTACATGGTATTCATAGGTTCATAGGTGTGTACTAGGCTAATGGCCCTGGAGCCTATATAAGCCTAGCCCAAGAAGATTCCCTGGCATCATGCCACCCAAAGTTAGTTCCCAGTGCCCCTGTCAAACAAGGCCACTGACGTGATCCCTGGGGTGAACTTCCTATTGACAATAACTATAGAGCGTGGTAAAGCAATAACACAGTGATAAAACAGCAAAAAATACAACACGTATAATCACAGCATCAATTTAATGATAAAGCTTTCGGATAGAAATCCTTCATCAGTATAATGAACTTTACATAAGAACTCATTTATATAATTAAATAAAATAAGCACATAGCATCACACAGCCAATAAAAACATTCTAAGAACAATTATCTCAAACACATTTGCCTCTGCTTCAATATAGGTTTTAAAGAGACTATTTTATTTATGCCAGGGACATGTTCAGCATCCAAGCACAAAATCCAATCATACTCCCTGACATCTAAAACATATTATTCACATCTCCACCCCATAAATTTCTAAAAATTATATCCAAAACCCTAAACAAAAGTTATGGGTATCACCATTTTCAGTGATATGCTGAGCCAAAGTATTTGTGCAAACTCCTCTGTGTATCTCTGACCTATGTTTCACCATTCTATCCCTTAATTGTTGTGTAGATTGTTCCACATAAAATGCAGGACAAACCCCACAAGTAGCTAAGTAAATAATATTTTCAGTATTGCAAGTCGCATAAAATTAACAAAATACTTTTTATGGTGTTTGGATGTATAAAACATTCATCCTGATTTATATGAGCACAACTAGAGCAATTATAAAATAGCATAGTCCCTATTTTACTAGATATTAATCTTTGTTATTGATGAAAATCTTTATAACAAAGATGTATTTTTAAATTCAAACAATTCCTATATGAAAAACTAGGAAAGGTGCCAATATACTAGACTAATTCAGGAAGGCTCAACAAAATACACCAATTCTCTCTTATTATAGCTTCTATTCTTTTACTAGCTCTATTATATGTAGTAACATAAAATAATTTACTAATCTTATCTCTAATGGTAACTTCCGGGGACCTAAATGTGAGATAGGGTTTACATCCATTATTTCTATCCACTAAAATGTCATGATAGAAAGCTTGGACTAGATGTCCATCATAACCCTTCTCAATAAATTCCTTGCTTATTTCCTATAATTGAGAAATTAACAAAGTATTATCAGTATTAAGATGAGAACTCCGTATAAATTGTGCCTTTACAATACTCTTAAAAATAAATCATGCATGCATGCTTTGCCTATTAAGATAATTATTTTTATATAATGGTTTCCTATAAACAGTTGAATTTAGTTCACCATCCTTCACATAGAGTTCAACATCCAAGAAGTTTACCTTAACACTCGAATAAGTCAATTTAAACTTCAAAAAGCTAGTGGTGGCATTAATATAGTTGAAAAATTGTATTAATTCTTGTTCATTGCCACATCAAATAAGAAAAATATCATCCACAAATCTTTGAAAAAATAGGACTATACACATGATTATTCAAAATATATTCATCCTCCCATTTTTTCAAAGTTAAATTTGCATATGTATTACCCATTGGTGTGCCAATCGCTACACCAGTCAGCTGATGGTAATAGTCATTTTCAAATAAAAAGAAGTTATTATCAAGGACTATTTGTAGCGGCTCACACACCATTTCAATATGTCACCCATTATGGCCACCCACCCCCACTAATAGATGTCTGATAGCAGATATACCATAATCCTGAGGGATCAGTGTCAAAAGTAAAACAATGTCAAGTGTTACAAGAAGACAGTTACTTACAGTATTTAATGAACACCACCCATGTAATTGGGGTAGAAAATCACCAGTGTCCCTAATGTAACTCTTAACATTATTCAAATATTTGCTTAGAAATTTTTCACGATATAAAGAAACAGGTTCTGTGATCCATTTGCATCCAGAGACTATCAGTCTCATTGGTGGACTTTGAAGAGACTTATGTATTTTAGGAAGGCCATACAGCCTAGGTATAATGGGACAAGGTACAGAGAAATAATGAAACAGCTCTAAACTAATGTCACCATTAAGCTGTAAGTCATAAATCAGCATAGTAACATCTTGTATACATTTACATACATTATTTATAGAAACAATTTTAAAGGCATTAGAATCCTGGAGTAACAAACTCACTTGACTAAAATAATTACTATGGTCCATAAGGATCACAGCCCCACCCTTATCAGCCTCCTTTAAAATGATGTCAGTATTATTTTCAAGTTGCAATAGGGCCCGATATTCATCTAAAGTTAAATTATAGAACTTATTAACAGGGCCTCTACTATACAGCTTACGAAGTTGACCTTTACAAACATCATGAAACGCTGTAATAATAGGATGGCTGATAGGGATAAAAGTGCTTGAATGTTTATTTATCGATACATCCATGTTCAAAGATGTGCTAAAACTTAGTTTCAGGTTTAAACTGTGACAAAACGTTTTCAAATCAGTCAATACATTTAAAGAGTCTGTTTTCGCTGGTATAAACTTAATACCTTTATTCAAAAGTTTTACCTGAGAGTCCGTAAGTAAATGTGAACTAAGATTCACCACCAAACCAAAAAAAATAGGTTTTACCATTTCGTGTGACTTCGTGTTTGTGGGCGTCGATGAAAACTCCCTTTTCTCTGCCAAAATTGCGGTCTTCCCCAGGAGTGCCCCCTTTGCTGTGTAATCATTTCCTTGGGTAACCTGGGTTCTATCACCAAGCAACGTTCCGAAAAGCCATTAGGTTAATAGATGTTTCTGTGGAAGCATTTGAATTCAGAACAGGTTGCTGTAAAGATTGTTGAACAATTAGAGTAGAAGTTGAATGTGTAACCAAATCATTGCCACCATCATTAACAACAGCAGCATTCATTGCAGAAATGTCGTTAGTGAAATCATCCAAAGCATACATAGACTGCTGCTTATTCCTAGGTTGTTTAGTACTATCACCAGAGTTTTTACTATTTTCTGTTATATTCTTTTCTTTTGGCCATGAAAAAATGTGACCAGAATGGAAATCTGCAATGTCTCTATTCAATTTATGCTGTTTTTGGTGTTGTAGTTTAATATCATAGGTAGATAGGTGTTCATGCATTGACTCATACTGTATAGCACAATCAGAAAAGGCAGTGGAATTAAGCAAGTCATTTTCCATCTCAATTATTTCCTTTTGCAGGTCTTGCTTAATATTAGAAAAAAAGTAATTCATCAAAGCCATATAGTCCAAGCTTAACTTGATATTCAATTCCTGTCATTTTTTCAAGAAAGCAGGATAAGCATTCTTATATGAGGGCATTTTTAATATTCTTAACCCACGTGGAACCACTTTAAGTTCAAGATAAGCTGAAAAACTAAAACGTTGCCACTGCAAGTTTTTACATTTTTTTTATCTTGTTTTTAAGTAGAAATATCTTTTGTTGTAAGGAAGCAACTTCCTTTTGTGGAATGTGGGTTAAATTACTCGATCCATCATTTGAAGCAAAAAGTCCAAGTAAAGGGTTAGAGCATGGATGGAGTAATGCACTAACCCTTTGAACAGACATACCAAAACAAGGCTGTGGATAGTAAATATTAGTGCAAAGTTCCTTAAAGATTCTTTAAAGTTCTTTAAAATTGGTGCCCACGATCCAAAGAGCACAAATCCAAATCACAATAACTAGGGGAAAGTCCTATAGTGATTGACCAATTCCTTTCTCACCTCATTGACTTGCTTTGCCTAGAAAATTAATTCTTGACTGGCTCATATACCTCAATGTTGATTGGCTCTATTTGTGCTATATTAGCTAATAAAAAACACAAAGTGGAGCCACGTAAGAAAACCTTTAAATGCAGAGTGTTGCACATAATCCGGAGCACTTGGCTGCTTAGCCTGAAAAGTAGGCCAGTTTTTTAATGTTATATAATAATATTATATTTTATAATTAACAAAACTCCCATGTTTAAGGATCTTTTCCAGACAACCTCCCCATTTTGCTGGTTTTATGTAAGGAGGACACTGTAGAACTCTTTACACACAGTGTAAAAAAGGCTATCTGTTATGTTGGGGGTTGTTATAATGGTTAAGGTATTTAACTCACAGGCACACGGCACAGGGTGTGATTCTCACCTTTGAAAGTGAAATTGGCTTTACTTAAATGGCCCACAAGGAACCTATGTTTTCTTCAATAGATAACAGTTGGAGATGTACTGAAAATAGAATAGGCATATGTGAACACATTTTAGCTCTTCAGCACTGGACAAGTATTATTTAGAGATGAAATTCTAATGCAATGAAGCACAGATAAATTCCTAACAGCTATCTCAGCTACTACTAATAAGGACCATTACATTTAAGACCGGAGGAACCTGCCACGGCTTGGAGTAAGACATGTGAGTCGAAAATGTAATGGTCCTTATTACTAGTAGCGGAGAAAGCTGTTACTTAGACAAGGAACAAAAATTACCTTTTATAATAGTTACTTTGACTAAAACTTATAGAAAATGATACATGTGGTGCTGACAAATGCTTGGATAGAGACAAGTAGAATTTATGGTAGTATATAGTGATTTTGAACATTATAACTGTAAACTTTATAGAGTATAAACCTGTAGTCTTTATAAATGAGGGACATTCCCCTTCCTTAAGGTATGCTGACTTTGGAGATGATTATATTAAGGAAAGAATGCAACAGGAAAGGTACCTACATAGGGGGAGTGTGGGGGATATGCCCCGGGTAAAAACCAGAGTTGGAATTTCACTTTGATTTTTTTTTTTTTATTTAAGTAGAATTCAAATTCACATTGATCATGTCCATATCATGAAAGAAAAAGTTAGGAATTATATTTATTTTCATTAATGGACAAGGATAAGCCCGGAAAACTGGAAAAATGAATAATAAATTTTATTTTGATATAGTTACTCTGAATATTTATTAGGTTCATTTTGTGCAGGTTACCATTCAGTAGGCAAATTATTATCACAAGTAGCCTTCAAATGTTTACCATATTTCCTTACGATGTCTAAATTGTTTATTCCCCTGCATTGTTTTTCTGAGTTTACTCTCCTTCTTGCACCATTATGAAATATAGTACTGTACTTACAGTTTAAGATGTTCCTGATTATTACAAAGAGTATTACATGTCAAAATTTACAAGTTATAATTAATTTATGTCTATTAGTTTGTAAAAAGCATTCATTGTTATAATACTAAAGTATGCTTAAAAAGAAAATAAACATGTCAGTCAGATTTAAAAAAATGAAACATTTTGCAGAAAGTCACTTTGTGTTCAATTAAGCTGCCACTGACACATTTTTTGTATAGATAATATTTTTCAAAATGTATATAGTCATATGTTTAAGCCTGCTTTATTATATATGCCTTTTCAGAATTTGCTATTATGGTGCAAAATAAAGGGGTCTGTAACCACTGGATTAACATTTTAAAGTCAAAATGAGTTATTGCATAGTGTTTACTTAGTAAAAGGAATGTGTACAAAATCCTAGAAAGTACTTAGTGTGCTGAACAGCAGGATTAGCTGTGGGTTGACTTAGCTGTCTTTTTATCCTGACTTTTAACATACAAATGAAGAGCTCCTGATAATCCAAAAACTCTAGTAGATCTATTGTAAAGACCATGTTGGTGCAATAAAAGGTATCACATGACTTCTGCTTTCTGTCTTTCTCAAGCCAAGGTAGGGCTACTTTACCCACTGAGTGGTTCCATCCTTGCACAACTATATCTGTGTATCATGCATTAAAGTAAGGTGAGTATTATGCTACTAACACGACCAGTGGGACAGAAAGCCATGATGCACCTGATGACAAACGTATGTTTTATAACTGCACTGTTTGACAAAGTTTAGGGATTTGTGGAATTAATGATTAATAAATCATTCTGTTATTTCAAATTACCATTAAAGTATCTGGATTGTTGGCAATAAAACTGCTCAAACTCCAAAGTCTGGTATTACCCCCCCATGTTTTGGGATACTATTAGGGAGGGCAGAAGTGTAGAACAGCATTATATACTGGTACTACCCCCTAGCTGGGAATGCCGGCACAGAGGGAAATGGAAATGTACAGTAGAGTCATGGGAGCAGAGTGGAGCAGCACCTGCAATGTCAACCCTGCTTAGAGCCTGGGGTTTTACTAAGCTCTAACATCCTTTCTTAATGTACTAACAACAAAAACTTTAGGCTGGAAAGTTAAAGGAGAGTAGCTATGAATGTGTGTCCCCACCTCTGGACCCCTAAAGCAGTTAATCCTCTCTGTCCTTCAGTCCCACTACCCCCAAGCCTAGCATACTCTCTCAAGCCCTGACTTCACCAGAGCTCATGGAGGGACACCTAGCATATTCCCAACCACTCAGGATAGGCATGACCATCCTCTCTGCTTTGATGTCAAGTGCCCAGGCTGCTACATGAACTTCTTTTATCTGGGATGCAGTTAGGGCTTTATCCCTATATGTTAGTGATGAGGCCAGCTTTAGTAGTTTTTTAAGGCAATGTAGTCAACTCATACTGCTTCCAAGCATTACAAATCATGGCATTGACCTTTACAAATCATAGCAGAGGTCACTTTCTTAGTTTCAAAATAGAAGTTTTTTTTATATACTAGACCCTACATAGCTCGTGGTCGTGAGTCTTTGTATAGGCTTAGTTTATATATTCGATACAGTGTACTCACAAACAGGTCTGAATTTATGATGACTATAATAAATATAGCAGCAACAGAGCTAAATCTGAGGGTGAAAATCATAGCGTTATGCTTACATCATAGCATTTGAGAGGTTACGACTCTCCTGGAAATGGTTACTTGAGGCAAAGTGAGAGTACTGCTGGATATGTGGTATTTAAAATATTAATGGAAACCATGTAGTTATAACTGCAGGGTTAACATACATTGTTTAGCACTCATTCTAAACTACATTTTGTCTATTTACAATGACTTAGGTGTTTCATTAAACATTGTTAGATATGTAGGAATTTAAAATGTGGTCCACTATTGAAATATTAACTTTTTTTATAACAGGATAGAATAATGTACATGTACTTTGCATGCATATTTTATCAGGCAAAGACTTAAATATACCAATTACTGACTTTATGGTCACTTCAGGGGCACAGATTATTTATAAAAGCTATTTTAGTACAACGTGCCTTCGTTGAAGGTTGAACGTTGAGCTGGCACCTCGGTGTTCATCAAAAATCTACTGCCAATCATTAGCAGACCGGAGTTCCGCTGTGGCGACCCCTAACCCGGAAAAGCCGAAAGGCAACAACATTAAAGTATCAAATGTTTTTTTCTAAATAGTAAAGACTGTTATACATTATATGAATATATAAAACTGCTTTGGAAAATTGTGGCACAACTTCAGTAAAACAATAAATAAATATAATAATTAATAATATTAGGGCTAGCCGCCCGTTGGTATAAACCTTGGCTCTAGATGATTGTCAGTGTTGAAATGACATCCTAACACCATGTGCAGAAATGGGAAAAAGGGTTTGTGGATGGATGGATGGATGGATGGATTAGCAACAAAATGTTTAATATATTCAGTTAATGAGCGAGATGTTAGGGATGTTTTGGTTCTGTTGCTTATGGAGTGGGCAGAGACATGACATCACTGCTCTATATGACAGCAAGTCAAAGTAAGAAGGTGCAAGCAGAAAGCTTGAGAAATTCAGATATAATTACCAGTTTACCCATGACTCCCAAGACTTCAAGTCACTAAAGATTCAAATCATTGTCATCCTCATCAACAGCCCCCTTTTTCCCATTTTCTACATGGGCTTGGGGTGTTACATCTTCTGTTACCATCTCTTGATTCAGTGCCACTCTCCTACAGGCTTCTAAAGTCATACCTGACTGTTATAGGTCTTCTCTCACACAATTTCTCCATCTCTTTACTAGAGATCCTTGTTTCTTCTTGCCTTCTTCCTGTTTCTCCCAAATCTTCTTCACAAAATCTTCTTCTGTTTTCCTGCATATGCAGTAACCTCCACAGTCAGTTCTCTCTCTGACCTTTTCTGCAGTTGGAGCTGGTCTTGTCTTCTGCTTTGAGATCATCATTTCTATGTCTGTCCCACAGTGTGCATCCTACCATCCATTTCAGGCACTTCATCTCAGTCACCTCTAACGTCTTCAACTGTTCTATTTTTACTGTCCAGGTTTCTGTACCATACTGTAGTACTGGTTGCACCATTTTGTACACCTTACTTTTCAGATATTTTGGCATCTTTCTATCACATTTTACTGTGAACATTCTGTGACAGTTGGCTGCAGCCCCTCTGATTCTAGCTTTGAACTACATATTCAGATTTCCATTTTCTTCAACTAGATACTTGAAACTGTTAACCTGTTCTACCATTTTTCCTTCTTTCTCAGTTTCAGCTTCTTCTGATTTCCCCCATTTGCTGCCATGATAACTTTCTTGTCTGAGCTTAATTTCATCTCACGTGCCTTTGGTTTTGCATTCTGTTCCCTTATCATATGTTGAAGTTCTTGCTCAGAGTCTGCCTGTAATACCACATCGTCTGCATACATCAGCTTTGTTGATCTGTCCCCTCCAATCTGTTTTCTAATGTAGTCCATCAGCAGTATGAACAGCAGTGGACTTTGAGCTGAACCCTGATGCACACCCACTCTCACTGGCAACCCCTCTGTGAGACCAAACACTGTTCATACTTGTGTCATTAGGACATTGCATATAACCTGTGCTAATTATACCAGTGTTTCTGGGACTTCAGAACATTTCAGGATTGCCTAAATCATCTTTCTTGTGACCTTGTCATATGCTTTTTCTTCAAATCTAGGAATGCCCAGTTGGACTATTTCCTTGTCTTCACCTTCTTCTGAACTATCTGTCTCACTGTAAACATCTGGTCAGTTGTGTTGCATCCTGAACTGAATCCAAACTGCTCACCTCCCATCTTACCTTCTACTACTGTGTGTATTCATTTATCAAACACCCTGCCCATAACATTCATGCAGTATAACAGGAGACTGATACCTCTGTACTGTCAACAGTTGTGAATATCCCCTTTCTTCTTGTACAATGGCACCATAATGTTTATTCTGTGGTCATCTTTCTCTCTATACTGCTATGAGTACCCTCAGATTCAGTTTCTCCCCTAATTCACCAGACATTTGTTTTTTGAGCTTTCTGACATCTATTCTCGCATCTTGGGTGTAGGCCCCCCCTCCATTCACCCTCGCTACGCTTGGGCTCACTTCGCTCTTCACTCACCCCCATACCATTTCATTTATACATAACCATTGTTAACACCCACTCTGCACCTTACTTCTCCTTCTTGTTCTCCACACAAACCATAACTAACCCCTCCCCTCTCCCACACCCCACTAGCAAACTATTACTTCTCCTTCCACTACAAACATTACTCCTACTCCCCAACTCAAACATCACCTAAGCAACACACTTACACATACCTACCAATAAAATAAACCTACTACTAACTCCCCAATCACCAATTTCAGTACTCTAGCACTCAATCCTCTTACCCATCATGCCTTTCTCTACCACCCTTTATCTTGCACTGCCTCCATTACTCCTCCTTCACACTCTCACCTCACTTAATACCTTATACCAGGGATACCTCGTCTCCTTATCATTCATTTGTTATTTTCACTTCTCTCTTTTCTACTGAAACTCCTCTTCCTAAAATCAAAATTCCTCCCACCTACACCACATTCCCTAAAAATAAAACAAAATATTTTATCTTTAACATTTACAAATATAACTGTCACTACTACCCTAATGTTCTACTTCAGGAGATATTCATCCCAATCCAGGGCCCACTCAACACAACTCCACTGATAATTATACTTCCACTAACCTATATACCTCTGCCCCCCCCAAACAAATAAATCTCCTTTTACTCAATAAACACTAGAAGTATATTAAACAAGGTTACTGAACTTCATGCTTGGATCTCAAGCCGCACTCTTGATGTCATCCCCCTAACTGAAACTTGGCTAAAACCCCAACACCATGACAAAGACTTTCTCCCTCCTGACTATAGTACACTGCACCTTGACCGCCAAAACAAAAAGAGTGGTGGAGTTGACATTGTTTTCTCTAACCAACTTACTCTGACAACTCCTAATAAAACTATCCTGTCCTTTTCCTCTGCTGAAATAGTGACAGCCAACCTTGTACTTAACATCCATACCAACATCACAATAGTAGCAATCTACATTCCCAGAGGGGATAACTTACCCCTGCTGGAAAAGGGTCTATATTATAAGTTTAAAGTTTGAAAACTTCAAATCTCATATGATCAACATCATATGAGTGAAGTTTTCAAACATCGAACATTTCAACAGAGATTACCATAGGGAATATTTCCCTTCACTTCAATGTAGTGCAATCTTGGAGTTGGTATATTTAAGTAGCGGGGGGGGGGGTGCAGGGGGCTTGCCCCCATACATAGAGTGTTCAGGTAGGATTTTTTATTTTTAGTTTGTTTATATCTCATGTTCGATGTTTGAAAACTTCGCTCATATGGGATCGATCATATGAGATTCAAAGTTTTCAGACTTCAAACATATAATATAGACTCTTGGAAAACATTCTCTCATACTTCTCTCAACATATTCATAATAAAACCATTATTCTTGGTGATGTCAATATTATTTGGTTAACTCTCTGTACCCCAAATTCTTCCTTACACATCAACTTGTATGACTTTACTCAACTTATCACTGAAGCCACCCATACCAACAACTCTCATACACACAGCACCCTTATCAACTGGATTCTAGTCTCTCATCCCTCTGAATATCACAACCTGAAACCCTTCCCAACACACTAAGTGATCACTTCCCAATAAAAGTAATTATATGTATCCCCTCACTTTATTAAACAGCATAGATTTATCACATGCCACAAGCTTACTAACTTCCACCCAAACACCTTTAAATCTCTTCTCTCTAACGTTAACTGGAATTTCCTTACTCAACTCTCCCTTGATGATGCTGTCCTGTCTTTCAACCCCACCTTTCTCAGTATTCTTGACTCACTTGCCCCACTTCACACAGTCCATATTAAATCTAATATATCTTCATGGCTATCAAATTCCATCTGCATCCTAATGAAAAATTGAGACAGAGCATGGAAAACATGGAGCAAAATGAAGCTCCCTTCAGACTTGCTAAAATACGAAGAACTTAGAAATCAGACCAAAAAGCATATTAATAAAGACAAAAGAGACTTCTACTATAATCCCCCCTCAGCCCTGAAATCTAACCCCCCAAAAGTTTGGAACTCCTTAAACCACATACTGCATCCTGATGGTCCCTGCTCCCCCAATCCTTGTCCTGATAACACTCCCAAAGATACTGCCTCCACCTTCAACACATATTTCATTGACTCTATATGCAAATTATTTAACCTCCGTGCCAATTCATCTACCTTTAATAATATTTCTAACCACTCTATCAAATCCCACTATACTCTCATCAAATTCTTTTTCCCTCGAACCTGTACCCACTAGCTACATCAAATCCCTACTTTCTAAACTCAAACCTTGCTCAGCTTCTTCCCTTTTCCTTCAGTTAGCTGCTGACTCTCTTGCTCTCCCTGTAACTATCTTAATCAACTGCTCCATTTCAGAGTCCAAAGTCCCTTCCATATGGAAACAATTCTTCACTCTACAAATACATAAAGGAGGTAACTCCTCAGACATCACCAATTTTAGACCAATTGCCATCCTCTCTCCTGTCTCTAAAGTTCTAGAAAAATACATACATGAACAAGTTATGCACTATCTACTATCTGAAAATCTGATTACACCTACTCAACATGGCTTTAGACCAAAGCGTACAACTATTGCCTTACTATCATTCCTTAATACTATAGCCCTTGCTAGAGATAACAACAAACTTGTCTCCTGCCTATTCTTAGATCTCTCTAAAGGTTTTGACACTGTCTCTCACCCTCTCCTTCTGCACAAACTAACTAACCTTAACTTCTCCCCTGCTAATGTTGCATGGTTTTCCAGCTACCTCACTGACAGATTTCAAGCAGTGAAGTGGCAATCTGCACTCTCCTCTCCTACTTAAAATGGGTGTCCCTCAGGGTTCCATCCTTGGTTCACTACTTTTCAATATCTTCACTCATCTTCTTTATTCTTCCTGTCCTCGGTCATTACTGGTCCAATATGCTGATGACTACACTGTCATCACTATTGCTGACTCTCCCTCCAAACTCATCTCTACAATGCAGACTTCCTTTAACTCAGTAGAAAACTGGCTCTCTGATAACCAGCTTATCCTTAACCCCCCAAAAAACTAAGCTACTGCTTTTTCTTCCTAAAAATTACAACCACATTAAATCCACTTTCACAATCCTGTCCCTCAATAACACACACATCAAGGTTGAAACTAGCTGTAAACTCTGTGGTGTCATCATTGATGACCAAATTAAATTCAATCAACACATTAACAACTGTATCAAGAAAACTCATCAGAAACTAGGGCTCCTCTACCGCAACAAAAAGTTTCTCACCAGTGAAGCTAAAGTAACTCTCTCTTATGGCTACCTCCTACCCTGTCTATTTTATGGATCTCAAATTCTTACTTGCCTCAACTCCACACTCCTTGCCAAACTTGAATCTACATACAACAAGATAGACAAATTTGCAGCACATCAGACTTACAAGTCACATCACTGTCTCTCATTCATACACCTTAACTGGCTTGAACTACCTCACCAGCTTCTTCTCCCTCAACTCCAGATCATCCACTCCATCCTTTATCAGCCTTCCTACTGTCCTACCCTATCATCTGTCATGTCCCACTATTCACCTGCTAGATCTGTCTGGAGCTCAGTCCTAGATCTGCTACAAATCCACAAACCTAAAACTAAGAAATTACGTATTCTCTATAGCTATAATCCTTCCAAGGCATGGAACAAACTCCCACTAGAGATCAGGTCACTCAAGCAACTTAGTCAATTCAAGCTAGCCACTAAAGAATACCTATTAAGCCAATGGACCTACCTCTGTACCCACGCCCATTAAACAGCTTATCAACCCTAACTGCACACCTCTATCTGCTCCCAACCTATGTAACTTTCTCTAACTCTCTAGACCTTGTCTCATATTAATCTCTCTATCCTAAACACATTACATAATTATTATCTGAATAATGAAAGATTTTACATCTAGTGACAAAACTAATCAAAATCTGACAGACATAATGATTAGTTTACTGTAGTAAATCCTTGTATTTTATGTATATGTTGCTTTGAATATTTTCTGTAAACCAGTTGTGGATTGTTTACTTATTTTTGTAAACTATCATCTGTAGAACATGTGGAGCTATTCTCCCTGGGCCTCCACTGAAAAAGGGCTACTTTGCTCAATTGGACAAACCCGGTCAACAAATGTAAAATAAAATAAATAAATAAATATAGACCCTTAAGTCTATGTTCATGTTGTGGAAAAATAATGTAGAAGGTAATACTGGATAAATTACTGTCAGAATTGGAAAGGTTGGGGCATGGCCAAGATGAGTACTGAGCAGCAGCAGAATTTAACAGCTCTACTAAGACAACTTTTCTCTTCTGGAGTTTTTATCTTCAGACTTCAACATTGGAATTTTTTTTGTGTAACCTTATTAAAAACAACTTCTACTACAACAATATCAACAAAAACTCTGAAGTAGGCAGATTTTCCAGTCAAAATAATACCTGGAATTCTTCTCCTCATCTGAAAAAGACATTATGAGCTTCTCTAAGGCTAGTACTCAAGATTCTAGTCTTAAAAAAGAATTCCAAACTTTACTAACAAACTTACAGGACTTAACTACTAAAATTGAAAAAAATGACATAAAAATTGACAAGTTTAAGGAACGAAGCTCTAAACAAATGGATTTACTTCATGAAGACTTGCCATAACAAAAATTGCAAATTACTGGCATAGAGGAAGCACTAACCACATGGACTATAGAATAAAAGAAAATGAAAACAATGTGTAATTTCCTCTTAAACAAAATACTATGCTTCAAAACAAATTAGATCACCTGGAAAATAGATGTCGTTGATGGAAAAGTAAGGATCTTTGGTTTGCCTGAGAACATTAACAAATGTAAAATAAATAAAAATAAATAAATAAATTAAGGGCAACAACATGACCGGTTTCCTAACATCTTGGCTACCAAACCTTCCAGAGGCATAGAAAGAGCCCACCGGTCATTATCTACAGCAGGTACCAACAAAAAATCTCCAAGATCTGTTATTGTTAGATTTTTGTCCTCATCTGACAAAGAACTGGTTTTAAAATCTGCATTGGCTAAGTCGCCAATAAAACTTAATGAATCAATAATCTGCTTTGAGAATGACTATTCTTCTATGGTATAGCTAAAAGAAAGATAGTCCTGCCCCTGATAAAATAACTGAAAAAAGCTCAAGTGAAGACTCACCTCCTGTTTCCAGCGAACCGGAAGATTTTTCTTTCAGAAGGTCCTAAAATATTTGAAGATCTGGACTCTGCTTTATTTTTTGCTAAAACCATAAAATCCTGGAAAAAATAGAAGATATGGAATGGGCTAGTCTCTCTCTTAAAAGAATGGCTTCAAATACAACTTGGAAATCTACAGAGAAACAAAAAAGACTCAAAAACAAATGACTTTAACACAGTCACTCTGATACTCATTCTTATTGACTTTAAAATTTGTGAAACATCTTTTGTATCTTTAAATTTCCTTTAAGGAAAGCTTAAAATGTTACTGCTAAAAATAAATCTGTATATAGTACCTTTTATTTCAAAAGTTGCAACTGATGGGTTTGACTATATAAGGGTAACGTTATGACAGTTTTTATTTATTACACATAAACTTCGCTGGGTGCAATCAAACCAAGATATCATACATACGTTTCAAGTGGTTTGCTCTCTTAAAAAACAATATGATTTACAGCCCATCTCCTTCTTTCCCCCATTTCTTAAATTTCATTCCATTAAACAGGGCTACATTCACACAATCATTCTGTTTGTAATCTGTTTAGATTTTGATGTATGTATCTCTATGGAGGACTTAGTGGGAATAAGCATAGAAAATGTTTTAGTTATATATATGTATTTATTGCAATTTACATTTTGAGTGCCTTAACTCATCATGTAGTGATGTGTGTCAATGGGGGGGGGGTGATGCGAGTGTTGTTTACAGACTGCTTTTTTCTTTCTTTGGCTTTGTTGGAGAAAAAAATAGAAGAGAAAACCTTTTTTGCAGTTTTCCTGCTGAATCTGTACAGAATACAACTTTTAGACTACAGAATCACCTCGTGCTGATCATCCGCGAGCTTCTATCAGCCTTGTAACTTTTGCAGCAGTGTGGGAACCTTTTCCATTTCATCAAACATCTTCCAGGAACTTTTGTCACTTGTATGTGACATCATAAAAAGAGCCAGGCAAAACCAGCTACAGAATATGGAAATGGATGCTTAAAGTCAGATAATTGCCAGAATAAAGAGCTATACATCTTCAGTTCTTTAATTCCTTATCAACAACAGTTTTCTTCACATAAAATAGCTTTATTTTTTAAACAAATCTTGCTCTCATAATTACAAGTAAGTTATATAGTTCATGAAAATCTCTAATAAACATTAATGCTATTGAAAATCTTTGCATTTATTTATTTTTTAGTTAAATATTTCTGAAATACACACAGAAGCACCTGTACTTGTAAATGTGAGAAGTGGTAGAGAGGGGAATAATGAAATTAAAAAAAATATATATATATATATATAATTGTTTGCATTCCTCAACTTTTAACCTTAATATCTTGAATACAAAATTGATTACATCAAACTCAAGGCTTCTATCAGATGAGAGGTATAATAAAATAACTACTTAAAATTATATGATGAAACCCCACTTAATACAATGCCTGTAACTCAATCATTATACACATTCACAAAGTGGTTGCTGTTTTTCTGTTGCTACAGCTAGGGGGTTGTTTTAAGTGGTTGAGGTCACTGAAACAGGGAGTTTACAACTCCAGGCTGGGTGCTGTATTTTGTCTTAACTCATTCACTCCAATGGAGCTCAGGAAGTTTGCGCTGTAACTTCCAGTGGGCGGAGCCTAAACCTTTTGACAGAATCAAATTGTGTCCTCACATTTCAAACAAATGTTCATATCTCTGGAACTACAGGGGTTATGAAAGAAGTATAAATGGCAAACTCTTCAGCACAAACTATTTTTATAGTGGTAGTATTCTTTAGGTTCTAGGTCTTAAACTGAATTTTATAAGTAACAGTAAACATAGTAACCATTACATTTGTAATAGTTTGTAAACAACTTGCAATATCTCAGCAACCACTCAAGTTACACACATACTATCAGCCAAATTTTATTCATCTAGCTGAGAGCTTTCATGTGAGGCTAAGGAATTATGTTACTTGGCTGTTGAGATATATATCATAAAAACAACAGTTAGTCTATCTGCACTAGAAAGAGGTCAAATATTAATGCAGTTGTTTGCCATTGTGTAAGCTTTAAGATTATTTTTTTAAAACCTTGTACATAGCTTGGTTTTAGAATTATCAATGCAAATATGAACAAGCAATATTTGACGCCTAGAGGCATCAGCAGGAGTTAACTGCAGATGCACCTGGAGGTGTCACTCGGATGTAATGAGTTAATAACTGGCAATGTTTATTTAACCATATAAAACAGTCACAATATCATCAGAATATATATTAACCACTAACTGCGGTGGTGGTGCTGCGGTAGCGTTGTCGCCTCACAGTAAGACGTCCCTTTAGATTCTCAGTTAGAGCGTCTTCTGTGTGGCGACATGCGTGAATGGGCGTCCCTTCGTTGAAGGTTATGCGTCAGGCCCAGCAAGTCAGCACATAAAAATCTACTGCTAATCATTAGCAGACCGGAGTTCTGCTGTGGTGACCCCTAACCAGGAAGAGCCGAAAGACACAACATGAAGCACTGATTAAGGATACTGGATCTAACTTTCTTTATACAGGAGAGGGAGATCTAAGAGATCTACATGACAGTGACATGTCATATGTTAGCTTAACATCTTTTAGATAAATAGAATGGTTTTAATAAACATTAATGGCCTAAATAACCCAAGTAAAAGAGGGTGCTTGTTTAAATATTTAGCCTTACATAAACCTAACATGATATTTTTACAAGAAACCCATCTATTGAAAGATAATATTAATTATTTAAATACTAATAAATACATGACCTTAGTGAGTTCAGAGTATTCAAAGAAACAAAGGGGAGTAGCAATGCTTTGGAACAAATTGTCACCTATACCAAGAATAATTAAAACTTATCAAGATGATAAAGGGATGCTTTGCTTGGCTATAATTGAAGTAAATAAAGAAATGTACACATTAGTTAACATTTATTTGTTACCAGGTATTGGTATTAATACAATTAAACAACATCTAAATCAAGTGGTCCTTCAGTCAGAAGGCAGTATTATCATAGCAGGTGAGTTTAATTTTATTTTAAATGAAAATGACTTTAGCACTTCGGGGATAAGTAAAAGTACCTCTCAGGCTAAACAATTAATAAGCTTTATGGATTCTTATCATTTAAAAGACATTTATGAGCATGCAGACTCTAATTCATTGCAATATACATTCTACTCTAATAGACATAAATCATATTCTAGGATAGATAGAATATTATTCTCCACTCAAACAATTAATGATTTAACTAAAACCAAGATTGTATCTTGCCTGCTATCAGATCATAATTCTATTATCTTTGAGCTTTTTATTAATGTATCATTTAATGTGCAGATAAAATAATCCCTGTCTACCTTATGCAATTAAAAGATTTCCAAGCGTTTTTAAATCAAGAAATATAAGATATTATTACTACAAACTCCTCTTCTAACATTTCAGATATATATGAGATGCTTTAAAAGCATACATATATGGGCAAATAAATTTATTTATTTTATTTATTTTACATTTGTTGACCGGGCTAGTCTAACTGGATACATGTCCATTTTCAGTAGAGGCCCGGGGAGAAAAGCTCCAGGAAAACATACAAAATTAATAGAGGTTATGACAGAAACAATGTAAAAACAGCAATTGTTACATAAGAACATTATAAAACACGTTTTTTTTTTTTTTTTTTTTGTTAAGATGAACATAACTATAATACTTAATGTAAATAATAACATAATCAAAAAATATGTAAAGGGTAATATACTAAAGAAGGTACAATATACACGTAAACATAGATTTGTATGCAAAACATTGTATATTGAAACATAGAGAGGGAGGATTGTAAAGGATGTAGGATGAAAATTAAATGGATGGTACGTCAGTAAAAGGAAAACATGGGACAAGCACCTAAAAGCAATACAAGAAAAATTAGACATGCTACAGATTAATAACAAAGATAAACTTATAAATAATAATATCAGAGATGAAAATTGATAAACTGAACAAGGAATACAGTGATATTCTATATCACAAAACCATGATCTGCCTAGAAAAATATAAATTTCTTACCTACTCATTAAGCCCAAACACTTAACTAACCTTAAAAACAAGACAAAAAGATTGAATAAGCACAATTATATTAAAGAGATATACTCACTAAAAAATAAAAAAAAGTTTTTAGCCTACATGACATAATACATGAATTTAGGGATCGTTTTCTTAAACAAAATCAAAACACAGTCAAGCTAGAATCCAAAGATAAATTAAAAGATTTTATTATTAAAAATATTAATAATAAACTTAACAAACAACAAGCAGTGCTTATAGATAAACAAATAACCTATACAGAAGTTCAAACACAAATTAGCAAACTTAAGACAAAGCACCTGGTAACGATGGTATCATAGCCGAGTTATATAAAATTATGCCTAAAAGTGTTCTTACTTTACTTCATAATGTATACACTGCAGCTCAGAAGGATTCCATAATACCTCCATCTTGAAAATATACATTTATATCACCTATTTTGAAACCTAATAAGGACCCTAAATTATGTTTTTCACGCAGACCAATCTCGTTATTAAATGTTGATTATAAGATATTCATGAATATTTATACTGAAAGACTTAAACATTTTTACTACACTTAGTAGATGAAGATCAGACAGGCTTTATAGTCAATAGAAATACTTTTGATAACATTAAACAAACATTAGCATTAATTGATTATTCTCAAAGAAAGATAAAAGATTTGACATTTAATAAGTTTAGACATAAATTCCACTTTCGACTCAATAAACTGGGATTATTTGTTTATACTTCTTGAATGCCTTAATTTCTCAAAATTTTTTATTGATTTGCTAGAACATCTGTATCATGGATCCCTAGCGTATATTAAGATAGGCTCATCAATATCTCCTAACATACCTATTGTAAAAGAAACCAAACAAGGATGCCCCCGTTCTCCCTTACCCTAATAATGGAACACTGGGATAATGACATAAGAAAAAACAAAAATATAGAAGGACTAGAACTTAATACTGACATATCCTCCAAAATGCAACTCTTTGCTGATGATGTCCTTGTAACTTCAAAAGGAAATAACTCTTCATTTACCACATTATTTGATTCCATCAATAATTTTCAAAAAATGACAGGCCTAACATTTAATCATAGGAAAACCAAGATCTTAACCATATATTCAAACAAAAATAAAATAAATATAGGTGATAATGAATATAAACCCAAAACTGATCAAATTACTTATTTAGGAATCATTCTCGCTAAAGATATTAAGTTAATAATACAATTAAACTATAATAAATGTTACGAAAACACTTTTAATGAAATGGAACGCAATGTTCTTCACAATTGAAGAAAGATTAACAATTATGAAAATGATAATCCTCCCAAAGATTTTTTATATTATCCAATCTATTCTACTTCTACCAACCAAATCTCTAATCAAAAAATTAAACTCTGTGTTATTGAAATTCTTTTGGTCACCCAAGAAACCAAGAATAGCCCTTAAATATCACTTAAACAGTTGGAATAAAGGGGGAAATAGCCTTTCCTGATTTAAACCTATAATCAGTCTCCTCCATAATCAGAACATTAGCACAATTGTGTGTGTATGTGTGTGTATGTGTGTGTGTGTGTGTGTGTGTGTGTGTGTGTGTGTGTATGTGTGTGTGTGTGTGTGTGTGTGTGTGTGTGTGTGTGTGTGTGTGTGTGTGTTTGCATGGGTCCCTATCAGTTAATCAAGTTTTCATAAACTTAAACTCCATATGGCCAAGACCATGTGATCGAGTTTTTGAAAACTCAAAGCTTTTGAACAGAGATAGTGTCAGTGGTGAGGATTCAGGCTCCTTGATTACTGGCCCAGAGAGGGGATGTCATATATTGGTGAGTACTGGTGTGGATATTAATCGGACTTCTGTAGCCTGTAGGCAGTTGTCACCGAAGGCATGTGTTCTCTTGGCAGCCACAAGGTAAACATACAGAGTTTCATTATCAAAACAGTTTTATTTATTTATTTTTGATTAGTTTAGTCAAGGAAAGCAGGCAAAGATGTCAGCAGAAAATTATGGCAAGGTGACAAAGAACCAGTTGGCCAAGGTGTGCGAAGCCAAAGGACTGGTGCTTGCCAACCTGATTATACAGGAAATTATATCCGCCTTAGTCACAGCTCAGACCAGCAACCAGGAGGATAACCAATCTGGTGATGGGAATCTGCAGCCCTCAGAAATAGGATAGTTAACCTTTTCCTCAGAGGACTTAAAAATCCATCTGGAGTTAAAGAGACTTGAGCTGGAGGCCAAATGTTTGGAATTAGAATCAACAGGGAGACTGCAGTATTTGGAGGCTGAAGAAAAGGAGAAGCTGTGTCAACATGAGAGGGAGATGCTGACTCTTCTCCAGGGTCATGGAAACAATGGGGAAGGGAATGACCAAACCGCAGAAGCAGCAAAGGTCAGTAAATTTCTTCCACAATTTACAGTGGGTGATAATTTTGATAGTTTTATTTATATATTTGAAAGAGTATGTAAACAATGTAATGTTGACCACGGGCTCTGTGTACAGTTCCTGATCACCTTACTGCATGTTAAAGCTGTAACTGTTATTTCTATATTGTCTGATATTGATTGTTTAAATGATGACAAAGTAAAGTAATATTTACTTGAATGCTTTAAGTTAACATCTGAAGCTTACAGGAAAAGGTTTTGTGAGCATAGACACAAGGCAGATGAAAGTGTGTGTGATTATATTACTAAGTTAAGCACTTATTTTCATAGGTGGGTGAGTGGGTGTTAGGTCACCACTTTTTGGGAACAAGCCCTTAACACTTTGCCTGAGGAAATGAGGATCTGTTTGGTACACCATGAGTGTAACTTTGCAGATGAGCTGGGGAAAAAGGGGATCTCTACTTATCAAGCAGGGCATCACTGCACAGGAAGAGGATACCCAGTCCTGCACAGGGATATAAGGGAACCCATGGTGGGCATCATAAACAATCCCAACAGAGTCCACCAGTAACAGGAGAAGCTACTAGTTCAGGTACATGATCAGGATCAAGGGTTAAAGGTAACCATTGGGGACATGCATCATATAGCTGTCCACAGAGCCATGGTAGGGAACAAAAGTTGGGGGAGCCAGCAAGTGGGAATAACAATATGCCAGTGGTAAGTTGTCTGGAGAAAACAGGGGTACCAAACTATCATTAGAGGTTATATCCCATCTTAGTGGATGGAAAACAGGCCACTGATAAGAGAGACGCAGCCACTGACATAACCATTGTGAAGACTGCAGTGGTTAAATAGGAACAGTACTTGCTTGGGCAATCCACTCCACTCAGAGCTTTAAGAGGGACCCCATTCCAAATGCCTTTGGCCAGGGTTCACTTTGAGTGGGAGGGTGGAATGGAAGCAAGCAAGTAGGTGTGTTTGAAGATATCCCTGCAGATGTCTTGATAGGGACTGATTTTAATAATGCAGTACCTTGTGTGCATGCAGTTGCCTGCATTCAGGCTTGGAGACAGACATGTCAGGCTGGTAGCCTGGGGAGACCCAGGCAGACCCACCACCTGGAGCCTGGGCTGGTGAGGTGGGGATTTCAAGGAGGGAGCTACCCTGTAGCAGTGAGTCTGAAGGTGAGCCACAGATGCTGGTCTGATATTCCCTTGGACAAAGTGACTGCAAGGGCAGAGGCGAGTGGTAGTACCCAAGCTGACAGTGAGGCACCACTATCAGAGGATACCAGACTTCCCTGTGAAAGTGGAGCTGGGAAAGGCCACAAAGATAGAGTTGAGTCAGGCTAAGGTCTCGTACCCTACACTAAGAGGCTTGAGGGAGGTAGCTGGAGGAGGCACCTGATCCATGAGGAAAAGGGTAGTTTGTATACTGGAACAAAGGGTTACTGTATAGGGAGTGAACCCCTGAGGGAGGGCTAGAGGGTGAGGTAATACAGCAGTTGGGAGTGCCTAGAGCTTACTGTCTGGCACTTCTAGCCATAGCCAATGACTCCTTTTGCAGATCATATGGGTATAAAGCATACCAAAAGGAGTATTATGCAGAATTTTATTGGCCTGGTATTACAAGGGATGTAACAGGGTACTGCAGGACCTCTGAGCAGTGACAAAAAGTAGGCAAGGCAGGAGACAAGGTCAAAGCCCCTTTGATGCCTTTGCCTGTAATTGAGGAGCCATTTCAGAAAGTAGCTATGGATATTTTGGGGCCTCTGAGTATCCCAGGCTCCACAGGGAAGAAATATATTCTGATGGTAGTAGATTATGCTACTAGATACCCTGAGGCAGTGACTGTGTCATCCATCGTGGCAGAGAAGGTGGCAAATGCTTTGTTAGAGATTTTTCAGCAGGGTAGCTTTCTCAAGAGAAATACTGACTGACAGAGGTGGCAATTTCATATCAGATCTGCTGGCTTGTTTGTGGAAGTGCTGTGGGCATTTGCAGACCAGTTAAAGAGGAAGTGGGACAACTATTTTCCCCATCTGTTGTTTGCATACAGAGAGGTACCCCAGGAATCCACAGGTTTTTCACCCTTTGAGTTGCTGTATGGGCATAGGGTGAGGAGGCCTTTAGATATGACTTGTGATGAGTGGGAGGGTGAGTGTGAATCCCACAATTAGTCTGTTGAGGCATATGTCCTAAACCTCAAGGACAAGGCTTAGGGAGTTTATGGACTTGGCCCAGGAGACCCTGTCAGGAGCTCAACAGCATGGAAAAGGTATTATGTGACAGGAATGCTAGAGCCTGAGAGTATGCTGTGGTATAGCAGGTTATGGTTGTCATTCCTGTCAGACAAAATAAGCTGCAGGCAGCTTTGTAGGGACCCTTCAAAGTGTTAAGGAAGGTCAGTTATGTAACTACATGGTAGAACTGTTAGCCAGGAGGCAGGGGCACAAATTGTGCCATGTTAGCATGATGAAATCTTACCATGATACAGAGGCCCTTGTGCTAAGCATTTGCAGTAGGATTCAGGAGAAGTCTGAGGGGGATCTGTGGCTACATTGAGCCAGCCAGCAAAATGCCAAGTTACTAAGGTGGAGGCTAGGGTTGCAGGCATATAAAATGACAGTGCAGCAATTTAGTGGGTTCAGCAATGCCAGTGCAGATGGGATTTCAAGAAAGGACATGAGTTAATATATTCCTAGGCAGGCTTAGTCTTCTCAAGCAACATTTCTCAATGGTCACTTGAAAAACTAGCTTGGGTCTTCCAATGGGGGCGAGATGTGATGATGTAAGCTATGCCAGAGAAGTAGGGTAGTGTATGTGTAACATGCCAGCACAGCTAGGTGGAATTTTGTAAAGAATTACATGTCACTGGTATATCAAATTAATTTGTACAAGTGCTGTGTTGAAAATGTACTTGTAAAGTTGCTTGCGTTAAAAAATGTACCAACAGTGGGTCCTGACTGTACTGTAACCAATTAAATGTATATGTTTTAACAGAGGATACCAGAAGAGAAGAGGTTAATCTCACCCCAATGACTTTAAGAAACTAAACAACTTAATGTAGGCCATAAAGATTGTATCTTACAGCTCTGATTGTAGACAGAGACAAAATATCTGGAAAAGCAAGCACTAGAAAGCCTGCTATATTGCCTTTAGCAGTGAACTAATTGCTCCTCTGGAAGGGTGGATGTTTGAAATTGTTTTATTTCTTCCAGAAGCTTCAACATATCTGAGCAAAACTCTGTGTGTGTATTATTGACACATATGTGCTACATTCTGTCAGAACCAGAAATGAGATAACCAGATGTATGTGATATCATTCTGTAATCTAGTTTAATACTAGATGAGACTGAAGTCTCATGGTATTCTATTTTTGGAACCTGACAAGGAAGGACCCCTCACCTACTTCATCTTGCCTTGCTCTAGTAAGTGAACCAGGGAATAGTAATTCTTTAGATCAGTCAGGAAAATATAGTGAGATTGAATAGGTATTGTTTTTCTGTATCTGTGTGAATCTATTTGTCTGTGTTATTTTAATATTTCCTGTGATTGAAATTCTGGTGTTTATTGTAAATATTTAGTATTTTCATGTTCTTTTTCTATTTAGTATTACATATATTTACACTTTTCATTGTGGCTGGTCCTTTAGAGAATAGTTTAACCTTTGAGAGTATGTGTATCTATTTGGTGACTTTTTGGCCACTCCTGAAAGCCTTACTGCATTGCCCAAACACTATCAGTTATATTAATATTAATTTATTCAGTATCATTGGGTACCCTTGCAAGAGCAGTAGAGTAGCAGGCTGTGGAGTGTCTGGTGGCAGTAACTACCCTATAGTCTTGGCAGACAAAGGCATAGGTAGCAAATTTGTGCCAGCCTTTTCAAGGTGTGTGTGTGTGTGTGTGTGTGTGTGTGTGTGTGTGTGTGTGTGTGTGTGTGTGTGTGTGTGTGTGAAAATCAAATCTCAAAGAGTGTGTGTGTCAGATGCTTGGAGCAGAGACACGAAGCACAAGTTTCACAGAGGGAGTGCTGGAGGACTTGGCTTGGACACTTGACTGAGGACTCAACTCAGTAGCTGTGCCAGTGGGAAGTCTTCCTGGGTATCTGCAGAGAGAAAAAGAGAAACCATGCCCTGGACTGAGTGTGCTCTCTGTGTGCTGTTAAGGGAAATTGTGCTTGATGCAGAGAGCTGCATCTGGAAATGTTGTGTGTAACTACTTTTGTTCCTAGTGAATGTCCCTCTCCAGTGTCAGTGGTGAGGATTCCAGCTCCTTGATTACTGGCCCATAGAGGGGATGTCACAGCCAATTACATTGTTGCCCTGATGGGCTGGTTTTGGTACCCAAAACCCCAAACAGAATAAAGAAGTGACATTATATATATATATATATATATATGTATATATATATATATATATATATATATATATATATATATATATATATATACACACACACACACACACACACATATATATATATATATATGTGTGTGTGTGTGTGTGTGTGTGTGTGTGTGTGTGTGTGTGCATTTATATACGGTTTACTATCAAAAAGTGGAATGGCACTTACACAAAACTGGGAAGGTTGAATGCATATTTTCCAGTTTCCATAATGCCAATCTGGAAATTATTGAATCCACATTAGTGAATGGTAGTGCACATTTGCTAATATGGGATTGATGTTCTGATGACAGATCGCACTACAGTGGGTATCGGGAAATGTACCCTTTTTCTCACTGTAGTGTGATCTTGGAGTTGGAATATATATAATATGCAGGGGGTATGGGAGGTGTGTTACCAGTAACACAGACTTTCAGCATTGGAACTTACGGTGTTTGAATGCTGATTCTGTGCTTACAATGGCCAACATTTTGGCAATTCTGAATTACCAAATTTGGAAAATGAATTTGATCAAAATGTGAAAAATTGTTTTGATTTTCCACATTTTGGTAGTAAACTTATATATATATATATATATATATATATATATATATATATATATATATATCTATATATATATATATGGCCGGTTAATGATAACACAACTTCCTTACAACAATGAACGAGGTAATGCTGATATGTTGAATTTAGCATTATTGGCATTACCCAACTTACCCGAAGGTCCGGAGATGTCCTACAAATATTTTGTATATTCTAACTCCAAGATTGCACTGCAGTGAGGAAAAGGGTAAATTTTCCAATCCCCACTGTAGTGTGATCTCCAATATAAATGTAAACAGTGACGCTCAAAGCCACGAATGCAAGCAACATCTGGACATTTTGGAGGTGACAAGAATTCAACTCAGGATTTTAAACTTTTGTACCTATACCCTTGACCATCTGAATGACGCTATACTAACTTTCTAACATTTGTTAGTATATATATATATATATATATATATATATATATATATATATATATATATATATATATATATATATATATATATATATATATATATATATATATATATATATACTTGAAAAGGTTGACATACCAGAACATTGAGTTTTGTAAGATCGCGAACCGATGGGCAATACTGAAGAACATCAACAGAATGAAACATGGAGGGAACAGTGCAACTAATAGTAGCCGTAGTGGGTGAACAAGATCTCATTACAGTGAGTACTGTGATTTTTCCCTCTTCTCCACAGTAGTGCGATATTGGAGTTGATATATTTAATTAGTGAGGGTGTAGGGGTGCAGGTGAACTTGACTCCCTGCAAAACACATTGTTTTTGATGTTTAGCTGTTTTGTGGTTCTAGTCCACTGCTGTTGTGGAGTTTTGATTATCTGGCCCCAGTCTTGTCACAAGCAACATTATAGTGACATAGATCCACATATATACACAGACACGCAGACACAGAGACACATACACACACTAGAGTGTGTGTATGAGAGATACTTCGATATTGTCAAATGCTTACATTATGATGTACGTTCCAGTATACTTGGTCAAATGTAACATTATTAACTTATGAAGTTACTGAGTGGAGTTTTATCTAAACAGGTGTATTTTATTAGTCGATTGATTATGGTGGTGTGGGATTTTTGTTTTTATTTGTCTTCAGGCACTGTGCAATTATACTGTTACTCTGTGACACTTTACCAGGCATACTTGCTGATGCAATTTGTATTTCACCACAGCAGTGAATATGTGTGTGTGTTCTGTGCCCTTTTTTAAAAGATTGTGTGATCATGAGTTGGTATATATACGTGAGTAGAGTAAGGGGGCACAGCCCACAGCTAAGCAGTTATTTGTGTATTCTTTGGTTACCATTAGTTTAAGTAAATGTAGTCTGATATTATGAGTTGTCAGTGAGCTGTGATCTTGATGTTTTTTTCTGATATGGTGTGGGTTGA
>NC_056725.1:1252602670-1252810170 GCF_019279795.1 Protopterus annectens
AAACCATATTAACATGTCATATTCATGCATTATACATTGCATTTATTTTCTTTCTTTGTAACAGTTATTTGCTACAACATTACATAACTTCCTTCCCTTAAACCTCATCCATCCTCTCAGACATTATTTTGCATTTATTATTCACACAAGTTCCATTTATTTCTATGTAATTCGCTTTTCCCCTTTAATAAAGATCCCATCTCATGTTCTTTTATCTCCTTTAAACTATTTATTGGTTCAGCTACAATTAGTTTAGCTATTGATTCCCATTTTCTAGTAATTGCTTTTTTGGCTGCAAATATCATTAAACTTAACAAGACTTTACTGGGTATTCACAATCCAGATCCTGTGTCCCAGCTCAAAAGAATAACTTCGTTAGTTACAGCTATTTGCTCCCCCAACATTTCTGATAGTATTCTAAAGGAAAATTTTAAAATCTGCTAACTCTTTTTACTCCGAAATGACATGTCCCCAGTTACCCCTTTCTTGTCAATCACACTTCCAGTAATTGCTATCTACCCGAGGAAGAATTCTCTGAAGGTTGCTTAAGGTATAGAAATGCCTATGCAAACACTTCCAAGAAAAAAATCCTAAACCTTCTGGACATTTTTGCATACTTAGGAGCCATGCAAATGGCCTCCCATTGTTCCTTTGTAAATTGCCTCTCCTGACTCTCTTACAGTCCTTTCTAAGCTCCTCTGATCGATTCTTACCGTTATCATGCACTGTTTAAATGCCCCTTTAATTGTTCCTTTTGTAACAGCAGCTGCTATTCTAGACTGTAATAAGACCTCTAGCAGAGTTGTTCTTTCACTTAGCACTCCCCTATCCCTTTCTTTTTGCCTATTCTTCTCTTATTTCAGTCCTTGATAGGGAAACAGCCTCTAACTTACAATTCAAACTTCTGTTTGGCTGTATCTCACTCTGTTATTTTTTCCTCCATAGTTATTTGCTCCTAATATCTTGATTCCTTTGCAGATTTTCTCCAGTAAATTACAGCCCATCTTGCCTAAATACTGTATCCCTTCTTGCAGTCATCCCTATTGACAAAATCTTATTTCTCCATTCTTGCGTTGGCATAGTTCTTACAACACTTTCTGCACCTTTATAAGAATACTGCTCTGTATGGTTGTTTCTCTTCCTAAAGGATCTGCATCCAAAATTCTACACTCTTATTTTTTTTTGCTCCCCCTATCTTTCATCATTATCCCCTCCACTTTGATGTATAACATTCTGCTTGTATTATGTGTGTGTATTAGTCTTAACTGCATTGCTCTAAAGTACCATTTGAAATCAAGTAATCCTAAATACCTTCTTTTATGCGGAGGATCAACGTATAACACTTGTTAGAAAAAGGTTATGTTTTTAATGGATTCAGAAGTGTAGCTGGCTCAATGATCAAATGTGGACACTATAAATATTGTAAGCTTATTAGCAATGGTCTGTATGTAACAGTTGGGAATTTTGAAAAAAAAACTCTATGGTGTCCTTGTCATTGTAAATGTGACACCTATGGAGTAGTATATATGGCAACACGCTTATCATGCCCAGCATTTTATCTGGGTAAGACTACTGGACAGGTGAGAGACAGAATTAAGGAACATGTATACCAGATAAAAAAGGAAAAGTCCACTGATGCCTTGTATAGGCACTCCATTTTATGTCTTCAATTTAAGACGTTGATCTTTTTCATTTTGCACAAGGTTATATACAATAAAAAGGGGGTGACCCTGACACAGCTCTCGAACACAAGGAAATGACATGGCAAATTAAACTGAATGTCACTTGATCTCCTGGTATTAATGATCACATTTTGATTGTCAGTGAATTGAAGCATAGAGATGCAATATTGTAATTCACATTTTGAATGTTTAATTTTATCTGTCAGTGATAAATTGTCTTACATTTGTACAATTATTCTTACATGACACATATGATATACTTTATTTTATTTTACTATTTTCATTGTGCTCTGCCCCTAGTCAGAAAAGGTACTGAGCGATGAGATCCTTGGAATCTTCCAGCCTCAGTCACACTTTCTCCTCCTAGCTATCATCTAACAGAACAATAAACAGCAATACAATGGAGAAAAAGAAAAGAAGGTTCCCAAATAGGGGCATTCATGGTGCTCATCACCTTAAGTATCCTCTGATGTCCTTCTTTAGATCACTGTTGTGGTGTTCCAAGCTGTTGGGTTATCTTGCCAAATAACCTAAATGTCTGGCTGGGGTACTGTCCAATGTATGACCTGAACCCATGAGAGTAAGGGTACTTAAGCAGATGTATGAATGTAAATCCTCAGGCTATCTAACTGCCAGTCCAAACATAGGTCTTGTACCTGGCAGTCTATCTTAGTACCATTAGCCTTCACTGGTTTAGATAAATGCCCCTGTTTGGGAACATTTTTTTTCTTTTTCTCCATTGTATTGCTGTTTATTGTTCTGTTAGATGACAGCTAGGAGGAGAAAGTGTGACTGAGGCTGGCAGATTCCAAGGATCTCATCGCTCAGTACCTTTTCTGACTAGGGGCAGAGCACAATTATAAAAACTGTACAATTTGTCACTCTTTCATTCCAAAGACCTTAAGAACCTGACTTTTGTCACTCAGGTCATATTTGGAAATGCAGTGTTTAAAGCACTTCATGCAAGTTAAGATGACAGACTCCTCTACCTCTGATGTCCCGCTCATTTATAAAAAGAAGTTTAAGAGGCCTAGGCCTGAAAGCACTGCTGCCCAGTTAGACTCAGACATACCTGCTGAGGCTTAGGACCCGCGGTGCACCTAACAACAATTCAGACTTCTGCTACTGTGAGCTCTGTGAAAGCCGGTATGGTGTCTGAGGTTCACATCTTCAAAGTGAGTGTCGTTACCAATGATTTGTGAGAAGGGGAACTGTGTATTATTATTTCAGAGGGACCAAAGGGCATTCCACAGATTTTCATTAGAGAGGTAATCCCAGTATCAGTCATTAAAATGCCTCCATTGTTAGTAAAAGTGGTTATGGGACTGAAAAACAAAATAGAAAATCAAAAATATTTCTTCCCCTCAGACATCCCAGGAAAAGGAGTGAATGGACTTCCTGGCTGATTCCCAGACTCCAGCCTGTAAAAGTCCAGATGGATTTTACAAGGTCCTTGAGGAATTAAAATGCCTGTACAAGAATCCCATTGCAGCTCCATCCATCTTTTCCTTGTGTACTGACAAACCCTCCAAGCTGCTGCACAATATCAATACTTACCCTTCTGATAAGGACAGCAGGGCAATGGATAGGCTGGGTAAGAAAGTTACTCGTTACCCACTCAAGCTTTTAGAGCTCTTCATTAAAAGAGCCAGATGGCCAAATTATTATCTCTCTCCACTAACTTGATCAAAGTATTGTCTGCATCTGAGGAATCAGGTAGTAATCAACAGGCCTTATGTGTGGTGGCTCAGATTTCCCAAGTGGACAGGCAGAGCATTAGATGTATTTATGATACTGCAGAAGCTTCTTGCAGGCCAGCTGAAGCAGGTCAGGAGGTTTGCACGGCTACTTTCTCAGCCCCTTCCAGGGGATATTAAAGCAAAGCCATTTGATTCTCCTTTACAGGGGGATTTACTGTTTGGTCCTGCAGCTGCTAGTCTTTTCAAGCAGCTTTAGGAGTAGGGCAAACTCATGAAGGACTGTCCACACATCTCTCTTACTTCAGTTCCCAGATACCAAAAGAATTATCCTGCCAAGCTGACTTCTTTTGCTTGAAGGGGAATCTAAGCCTTCTTATAAGGCCAAGACAATAAATAGGAAAAGGATTTTAGGGTAAACATCAGAAGTACTCTAGATTTGGGAGGCCATCCTACCTTAACAAGTTTGCTTGACTACCCTCTGGACCCTTCTCCACCCCATGGTCCTTCCCTGACCCTCTCCAAAAGGCTGCTCTCATCCCTAAAAAATGGTTATTCATCACAACAGACAACTGGATCCTTTCCATCATTCACCATGGGTACAGAATGACTTGGAAGTAACTTCCCCCATTTATGAGCATTACCCCACCTCCTCACAACCAGATTTAGTTGTTCTGTCCCATCATCCAAACTCTAATCCAACAGGGCATAATTGAGTTTCCTCATAATACTTAGGGAAAGGAGTTCTATTCCAGAATATTCCTTGTACTAAGAAAATAAGTAGACTGGAGACTAGTCCTGGGTCTCTCCACTCTCATCACTTTTTCACAGGTCCCTTTTTAACATATTATCTGTACAGACTCTGTTACCTTTCATTTTACCTCAGGACTTCTTAGTATCCCTTGACCTAAAGGATGCCTAGCCTCACATTCCTATTCGCTCTGCTTACTGGACATTTCTGAAGTTTTCTGCTGGCTCATCATATTTTTCAGTTCTCTGCTTTGCCCTTTGTACTTTCTACAGAATCAACATTCTTTACAAAATGTCTTGTCCCTGTCATAGCCTTCTACAGGACACATGGAATACAGACATTCCCTTACCTAGATGAGGCACTTTTTCAGTAGATATTTTTGACAAATCTCAGTTTCACCCTGTTCCTTCTCCAGGGCTTGGGATTCACAATCAGCTTCAGAAAGTACAGATTGACCCCAACTCAAGACATTATTTTCTAATGGTGCAGACTAAACAACAGACTCATACAGGCTTTCCTACCACCAGACAAAGTGGAAACTCTGTCCAGTTACTTCTCTTTCATTATTTCCAGTCCTGTACAGCATGTTTATTCCTCAAAGTTCTGGAACTCATGGCAATGACCATGGCTTCTTTGGCCAGACTGCACATGAGGAACATCCAGTGGTAACTGAAGTCCACCTGGTCCCAGCATTCATAACAACTGGATGCACCTCTTCCACTCCTATCTTGCTTAAAGAAGGAGATCCTATGATGGATGGTGTAAATAAATCTTAACCCTGGACTGTCTTTCACATCACAGACTCCAAAACAGAAGCTGTACACAAATGGATCAAATGACACATAAGAAGCCTGGACAGGCAACCTGAGAGTTTAGGGACCATGGCCTAAAAACATAAGACTAGAACACATCAATCTGAAGGAAATGGGAACACTACTACAGGCTCTACAGACCTTCAGCCATCACTGGATGACAGGTCCTTTAAGAGTGTTCACAGACAGCACCATAGTCATGTTGTACATAAACAAGTGTTGGGGGCACCAGATTTTACAAACTGTGCCGAATGGCTCTTTTAACTTGGGAGCAGCTCACAAAAGCAAATCTCTCCCTCTCCAAGTAGTTTGCATTCCTTCACAGAGCAATATCTTAGCAGACAGTCTAAGCAGATCAAGGGAAGTCCCCCCTCCCCCATGAATAGATGCTAAACAGAGGGATCTTCCTAGACATTGTCCACAAATGTGGGGTGCCACAGATAGATCTCTTTGCCTGCATCAACAACAAACATCTTCCAGCTTTCTGCATCAGGACTTCCTATCCTCAAGCTTGGAAAATGGATGCAATGTCCTTTTCTTAGAAGGGGGAGTATCTTTATGCCTTCACTTCCTATTGTTCCCAAGGCTGTAATAAAGATACCAAAAAAAATACGCAAAGATTCTACTAGTGACTATCTTTTGGTCAAGGTAATATTGGTTCCCCCTTATCTTCTATTTACCCAAGGGCCATCACCAGAAACTTTCCTTTATAATGGACTTGCTTACACAGCAGACAAGCTCACTTGCCTCAGCCTTACCATGTGGGTGATAGTATTCTGATCCCTTTTAGACAAAATTCTGCTGAAGGCTCTCTAAGAGGCTAGGAAACCTTCCTCCAGAAAATCTTACATACCTAAATGGCAAAGATTTTCAATATGGTGTCTGTCTGAAAAAAAAATAGGACTCAGTTCAAGCTAACACCACACTGGTCTTCTCCTAGCTGTGTGAGCTACTGGAATCTGGTACAACATACTCATCTATTAAGGCACACATTTCACCTACACCTGCTTGTCTTCCTCTGGATCCTCCTCTTCTCATTATGTTAGAGGTGAAGCAGTTTCACCTGAAACCAGCTGGGAAATATATTCTCCCTATTTGGGACCTCAGTTTGTGCTGGAAAAAAAAATACTCTTCCTCCTTGAGAGCCAGCAGCCTCTGCTTCTCTCAGTAAAACTTAGAGCTGCAGACCCTATTAACCTACTCACCTTTTTCCCTAATGCACAAAATGGGGGGTGGGGGAATCCTTCATTCACTTGATGTCCATAGACAACTCATATTTTACTTAGATAAGACAAAAGATATCCATAAATCTGACTAACTGTTTGTCTCATTCCAGGATTCAAAAGTAGAGAACCCAGTTTCTAAACAAACTATTACTAACTGGATCTCCAAATCCAAGCTCTTACCTCTCCAGTAAAGGGATACTCTGCCACAGCAGTAGCCTCTTCTGAAGCCTTGTACAAGGGATTGACTGTATGACCATTCTTGAAGCAGCTACTTAGTCTTCTGTACATACTTATTCTAAACATTATGGAGTGGATGTCTGTTCTAGATCCAGGACTGCCTTCACCAGATCAGCTATTTTGGGTGTATTGGACAGTTGTTCACACAGCATTCCACTAACCATCTTTCATCATAAGCTTTAGGAATCACCCAAGAATTAGTAATACTGCAGCAGTGATCCAAGGATGCACATAGTACAGTTATGTAATAATTTACCATAACAGTAGATGTCCTACTGCTCCCTTTTGTAGTATTCCTTCCCATCCTACCTTCCCCTACTTATCTTTAACCATTGTTCTTTTCCCCCATGTGCTGTGGGTGGGTTGGGGGGACTTGGGGAACTTATCCTGCTTGCTTTTTCCCTTTTAGTTGACCTACTTAGTTTTCCTGGGCTTCTGCTGGCTTACTGGCTAGGAGACAGTCTGAGGATTTGCACTCATACATTGGCTTATGTACCTTTATGCCTGTGGGCTTTAGTCATACATCAGACTTGTGGCTCTATGGAAGGATCTTCCATAACTGTACTGAATATTACACCTCCCAAACCTACTTCTGATTCGTCTGTATACAAAGAAAATTCTTTAGTAAAATGAAAACTCATTAAAACTGGTTTAGAACATAATATTTTTTCAGCTGATTAAATGTTTTATCTGCCTCAAGACACCATTGCACCTTGACAAGAACTTTTCATTGTGGGACTTCTATCAAAGGACAGGCAATAGTTACAAATAGTGGCACAAATTTCTTCAGTACCCAGCTAGTCCAAGGAAAGACTTCACCTGTATTATAGGTGAGGATACAGGCCAGCTTTTAACAGCCTCTTTTCAATTCTTGTAGTCATAGCACTCCCTTTTCTGTATGCACACACACACACTCACACACACACACACACACACACACACACACACACACACACACACACATACATATATATATATATATATATATATATATATATATATATATATATATGGCTTCCACCATACCCAGATCACTCTTATTAGCAATCACATTCAAGCCTATCTGTTTTATAGATTGTAACAGCCTGTATTTCTGTAAGTGAGCGTGTCAGTTCACTAAATGGGAGACCATGTAATCTTGATATGTAGAAACATATTATGAGTGGGACTTCAATATTTCATTTATCCGTCTCTAAAAGGTGACTGAAGCTACATGCAGGCCAAATTGTAGTAAACTAAATCATCAGTGGATAAAAAAAGTTCTGTTTTTTAGCATCAGGAAAAGCAGTATCTGACAATACCCCTTTGTCAAGTCTAATGTTATCAAGTATCCCGCTTTTCTTATATTCCTTATTAGCTCATCAATCCTGAGTGTGGGATAGCTGTTATGTCTAGAAGGTTCTGGCAAGCCATTAAAGTCAGCGGTCCCTAACCTCTGGGCCGTGGATCATTTGGTACCTGGTTGTCAGGCACAAAGTGAAATGAAAAGTTGAATGTGCATATATATATGTGTATGAGAGTGTTTGTGTCTATCTGCATGTGTGAATGAATGTGTGCATGAAAGCAGACTTTATGTGTGTGAAAGAAGAAGAGACTCTGTGTGTATGAGAGAGAGTGAGCAGCGCTTTTGCTGTTTAGTGAGTGTAAAATAAAACTCAAGGAAACCGAAAAAAGTGTGTGTGTGTGTGCGTGTGTGTGTGTGTGTGTGTGTGTGTGTGTGTGTGTGCGTGTGTATGTGTGTGTGTGTGTGTGTGTGTGTGTGTGTGTCTATGTTTCTGTCTGCATGTGTGAGTGAATGCATGGATGAAAGCAAAAGAGACTGTGTATGTGTGTGTGCGTGTGTGTGCGTGCGTGCGTGCGCGTGCATGCGTGCGTATGTGTGAGTGTGTGTGTATGTTTCTGTCTGCATTTGTGAGTGAATGTGTGCATGAAAGCAGAAGAGACTGTGAGTGTGTGTGTGTGTGTGTGTGTGTGTGTGTGTGTGTGTGTATGTTTCTGTCTGCATTTGTGAGTGAATGTGTGCATGAAAGCAGAAGAGACTGTGAGTGTGTGTGTGTGTGTGTGTGTGTGTGTGTGTGTGTGTGTGTGTGTGTGTATGTTTCTGTCTGCATTTGTGAGTGAATGTGTGCATGAAAGCAGAAGAGACTGTGTGTGTGTGTGTGTGTGTGTGTGTGTGTGTGTGTGTGTGTGTGTGTGTGTGTGTGTGTGTATGTTTGTGTGTTTGTGTTTATGTGAGAGAGAGAGAGACAGAGAGACAGAGAGAGAGAGTGAAGAGTGAGAGTGATCCCTGGCAGCAGCAGCAGCAATGAGGTTTGCAAACCTCTCGACCATACCACTCAACCTCTCGCACAATAAATCTGGACAGAGCCACAAATAATAGGGAGGACAGATTTTAAATATTGCTTTTATAGATACAGAAAGTCAATAAGGTTGCCATTAAGTTTATGTACCTCTCGACCATACCACTCAACCTCTCGCACAATAAATCTGGACACATACCTCTCAACCTCTTAGAAATCTGGACAAAACCAAAAATAATGGAGTGTCAAATGCCCAAAACTATGGACACTTTTAAGCACTGCTCTTACAAACTCATAAAGCAGATAAAGGTTTTGCATTAGCATGTATTTTCTGAAGGGTATGAAGTATGAAACTCAACTATCTGTCATTATTTTCTTTTTTTTTTTCAAAACAGGTTTATTGTTTTAACATATAAGAGAAATATCATAGCAATTTTATACAAGTAATTAAAAATAGGTATTATTATAATATTCAACAAAACAACTAAAGTATTTACAAAGACATCCACTACAATCAGATCAATTAATTAAACTAAAATACCGTGCTATTGAAATTAGAATTTTTTTAACAAATTTTGTAAATTATCCCATACAATATAATATGATGTTTTTCTAGTTGTTCTCATTCTAATTGTGCTTATTTCCATATGGCACATTATATTCATAACATTTTTAAATTCATTGAACGAAGGAGGTGTATCTGAAATCCAATTTCTAGTTATTATTTTCCTAGCCACTGCTAGGATAGACCATAACAAGGGAAGCTTAATCTTTTTAACACATTGAGGTACAGGTGTGTTGAATAATATAAGAGACTTAGAAATAATGAAATTATCTGTAAAAAGAGCCTGCAAAAATTCATTAATTGACTTCCAGTATTCTTTCAACTTCATACAGTCATAAAACATATGTGATCTGCCAGTGATTTGCCAGAAAACAACAGTTTTATAAAAACAGACCAAAAAATATGAGGCAAAAATCTACACATTCTGTGAAAATCTGTACGGTTGAGAGGTATGCTAGACAGAGCTAAATAACAGGGACAAATTTTAAATATTGCTCTTATAAACTAAGAAAGTTAATAAGGTTACCATTAGGTTTATGTACCTCTCAGCCATAGTAGATCAATGTTATGCTGTTAAGCAGAATATATACATTCTTTCAGTAATTATTATTATTATTGCCAGCTATCTTTTTATTGTATTTTGGAGCTTTTTTCCCCTGGGTCTCAGCTGAAAATGGACTTCTAGTCCAGTTGGGACTCCCTGGTAAACAAAAGTCAAATAAATAAATACATATTATGCATGTGCGATGGTCGGTCCATGGAAATTGTCTTACATGAAACTGGTCCTTGGTGCAAAAAAAGGTTAGAGACCACTGATTAAGGACATTAGTACTAGTCAAATGCTTCCAAAGAATTCCTTGAAAGTTCATGGAAACATACAAAATATAAACAAGCTGAAGAACAACATATCTTTTCCACCATCCTGTTCAATAAAAGTTTTTAATAATACTCTTTCTGTTTCCTCCTGAGAGTTCTGTGTGAATATCTTTCCTACCCACTTTTCTAATTTAAAACAAGAAACAGACTTCATCAATAACCTAGTCTTCCATGTGTTACATCCCAGTTCATAGCACCTCTTGATATGTCAGCACTGTACTAATGTATCGTCAGGAGCTTCCCTATCTACATTAAGCTTTGCCAAGTTATGAATTCATTTAGCTAGGTAGTGCAACCTACCTTGATACCTCATTAATGCTTACTTGTTCTCAAGCAGACATAACTGTCTCTTACCTTTCCGTCAGCTGACTTAATACCTTGTGATAAAAGTATTTATTTATTTTATTTATTACATTTGTTAACTGGAAAAAGTCCGACTGGGACAGGAGCCCATTTTCAGAGGAGGCCTGGGGAGAAAAGCTCCAGAAAAACAGTACACTACAATACCAAACACAGTACAAATGTACATAAGACTATTTACATATGAATATTAAAACATGCAAATTGTGTTACAAACTTATTTACAGACCATGAAAAGTATGTGATTCATGTACCTTAATTCTGTAGTTCTAATACTATACTGTAATATTATAATTACTGTAATATTATAATTACTTTACTTCAAAGCAAGGTCACACTTTCTGGCTGTTTTAAACAGTTCAGTCAGTCTATGTTCATGCCGTTTTACTGCAGTCCTGCTAACCAGAAAGTTATCACTACTGTTGAGCATGGCACCTGGCTCTTCCATTATTTGAAGCACACAGCTCTCTAAATAATTTCTGGGTTTAACATAATTCCAAAAGGGAGATGCAGGTATTTCTGCTGCTTAAAAGACACAATGGATGTAAGCCAGGAGGTTTCTTCAGGTTGAGTAATTTGCCAGAATCACTGATTAGCATCTCATGCCAAAAAGAATCTTGCAGTGCAATACGAGCTACTGCTTTTTCAAATGAATCTGATACCCACACCTCCAGGTTAGTGGCAACACACAAAGCATCTGAGACTATCCAGGTGCAACTAACCATAGGCAAAACTGCCTTACAGTTTGTAGCATGCTACAGACCACCCTCTCAAACTCAGGAACCCCACACAGCCTTCCTGAAGACACTGGAAAGTATGAATGTCTCTCCAAATACCATAATTTTGGGAGACTTCAACTACCCAAACATAGACTGGGAACATTACTCAAGCCCCAACACCCTAGCCCAAAGGTTCCTAGAATTCATAAACTCAAATGCAATGGAACAACTAGTCACCATTCCCACAAGAGGAGACAATATACTAGACCTGATCATCACAAACATGGGGACAAAATGCTCCACACCGGAAGTACATCCCTCTTTGGTAAGATCAGACCATAAATTAATCTCACTGGAAATCCACATCCCGCCCCACCCCTGCACAAAAGACCACAGTGAAGAACTTCTCAAAAGCAAACTTCACACTTCTTAAGACTGAAGTGGTATCTTTCAAGACCCTGGGCCAGTGGAAACCACAACCCACACTGCTGAATCTTTTGCAAATGCCTTCTATGGGCACCTTCAAGAATGCATGGATCATGCAATCCCAAATAAAACCAAGACCCATTCCCCCAAAGGCAGGCACCCAGTCTGGTGGACCCCAGCCATAAACAAACTTTACAACAGGAGGAGGAAGCTACTACATGACAGAGCAAAATCCCTAAAAGGGAAGGCATCTCTGATCAGTACTAGCAAAAAACTACGATCACTCATAAAATCATCCAAGGCCAACTTTGAGAGAAAAATCGCAAAAGACACAAAAGACAATCACAAGGCCTTCTTTAGCTATGTTATAAACCTGGGTGGAAACTCCCAGATATGCTCAGTTAGTCCAAAATGACACAAAATACACTGAACCCACTGACATTGCCAACATTCTGGCAGACAGGTTCAGTGCAAATTTCTCCTCCCCCTCCCCCCCAAAAGGAGAAATAACTATCCCAGCAGAGTGTAGCATCCCTAACATCTCAGATGCCCAGGTGAGAGCCGCCCTCTCTAAAGCTAAAAACACAGCATCAATGGGACCGGATGGTGTCCCGGGCTGTGTGCTACATGAACTCCAAGAGGAACTAAACCCACACATAAGGCTGCTGTTTAATCTTAGCCTTACTACAGGATACGTACCCAAAGAGTGGTGTATGGCAACAGTGGTCCCACTTCACAAAGGCGGTGCTTCTATGGACCCTGGAAATTACCGCCCCATAAGCTTGATGAGCCTGGTCTGCAAAGCTATGGAGAGGATCATTATGGAACTCATAAACAAAGACATTGGGGACCTACAGACATTGGATCCTACCCAATTTGGCTTTGTCAAGGGCAGATCCTGCCTTTTGAACTTGGTCGATCTTTTTGAAACAGTCACTAAGGCCATTGATGAGGGCAAGGCAGTTCACACAGCCTACCTTGACCTTGCAAAAGCCTTTGACACAATACCCCACTCGGGCATCATAGACAAACTCACCAGCTTAAATATAAACCCATATGTCACAAGATGGGTTGCAAACTGGCTCAAGGACAGAACCCACAGGGTCAGAGTTGCTGGAGCTATGTCAGACTCTAAGCCAGTCACAAGCGGTGTCCCACAGGGCTCAGTCCTGGGACCCCTCTTGTTCAGCATTTATTTTTCCGAGGTACAGGCAAACATAGGAGGATTGTTGCTGACAAAGTTCGCAGATGACTGCAAACTGGGTGCCATAATTGATACTCCAGCGGACACAAACATCCTTCAGAGAGGCCTCATAGAAATGGATAATTGGTGCCAGAGCCATGGCCTTAAGCTGAACCCCAAAAAATGTATAGTCATACCCTTTGGGAAAAACAAGGTACTGACAAATTACCACATAGGCGGTAATCCATTAAGTACGGAAGAGGTAATCAGGGACCTAGGGACCCAGGTTGACAGTAACCTCTCATTTGACACTCACATTGCCAAAGTGGTTAGGAAGACTTTCTATATTGACCACCTTATCATGAAGGGTTTCACATCTAGATCAAGAGAGGTCATTGTGCCCCTGTACTCTTCTCTTATCAGGCCAATGACTGAGTACAATGCCCCATTTGGGATGTATCTCACCCGACACCTGCAGCAGTTGGAAACACCCCAAAAGTTCTTCACCAAGAGGAAAAAGGGTCTTAAACATATGTCATATGCTGCCCAACTGAAAAAACTCCAGCTCTATTCAGTCGCATACCGCCTACTCAGAGGTGATCTGTGCCTGACGTACAAGGCCATGTCCAATCCTGAATTAATGGACATGCTCCACCTCAGAAAATCCAAATCCATCAGAGCCACGAGAACAAGTGACTTAAACCTCAACACAGAAATAAATAGAACGTGCTGGAGGGACAGATTCATAACCCAGAGGCTCCCTACACTCTGGAACAGAATCCCAGTCCATGTTAGGCAGAGCCCCTCACTGACTCTATTCAAGAGAAATCTCGACGAGTGGATGGGAGATCATAGGTTTACCTCGGGGGTCATCTCTGTGTCACTACTAGACAGAGGCATAGTAAACTAAACCCTAAAAGGGCGTAGTATTCTCATCCTAAGGGGTGGTGTAAGCCACATACACTCTGGCTAGGCTTATAAATGCCCTAGGGCAGATAGCCTAGTACAAACCTATGAACCTATGAACCTATAATATTCTGCTTTTGTTGTTCATAATAAGATCTTGTGGAACAGTATATATAGAAATCTTGTTAGGTTTGTCTACAATAGCTATGCTGTTCATGTACTGTATTGGTTCTGTTTGCTTTGCACTCACATCAATGTGTACTACATCTTACAAGACAAACGACTGGTGCCAAAGCCATAACCTAACACTCAATGCCAAGAAATGTATTATAGTACCTTTTGGGAAGTCAGCCACCCAGGGAAACTATGCCATCAATAAACCACCCCTTAGAGTTGACCCACTAGTCAGGAATCTAGGAACACATACAGACAGTAACCTGGCCTTCGACCAACATGCATCCAAGGTAGTAAGGAAATCCTTCTGTGTTGCTCAACTTATAAGTATGTGCATGGCATCTAGGTCCAGTGAAGTCATTGTATTTCTATACGCAACACTCCTCAGACCCATTATTGAGTATAATGCCCTCTTTGCTATGTACCTGAACAGACACATGCAGCAAATGGAACTCCTGCAAAGGTTCCTTATGAAAAAAAAATACAGGGCATAAATGCAATATCCTATATGGATCATCTCAAAGTCCTATCTCTATACTCAGTCTCCTACAGACTATTGAGAGGTGATTTATGCCTGGCATACAAGACAAACCTGGACCCCGCTCTGATGAACCATTTACACATCTGCAAAGCAAATGGAATCAGAACTACTAGATCTAAAGACTTAAATTTTGCTTGCACCATAAATAGAACATGTTGGAAAGATAGATATGTATCTCAGAGAATTCTCTTTCTCAGGAACCCATGAATGTGATACAAAGACGCTCCCTAACCCTATTTCAGTGTAACTTGGACCATTGGATGGGAAATTGAATATTCACCCCTGGTCTGTTGTACATGTCTCTGATGGACAGAGACAGTCAGGAAATCATGTTGTAACCAACAATCAACCCCTATATAAATGTTTAAAACATATAACTTGTGGGGCACATTTGGGTTGCATGGTTAGGCTTATAAAAGCCCTAGTGGTCATTAGCCTAGTATACACCTATGAACCTAGTCTGTTTCATCACTCCACATTTCATCTTTTTAAAAGATAGATATATGCATACCTGAAGATATAGCAGGTTTGATCTTTATGTGATGCAGATGTGAGAAACATCCCAGACCAATGCATACATCCTCAAAGTCTTCTATTACAGCATCACTTTTAACATGCAAATAATGACTTCCCTGCACTATGCCCAGTTTCTGACAATTCACATGTCCAATACCAAGAGATGTCATTTCTAGAAATGTAAATTTGAATCTGGAATCTTCTGTTATTATACATGCAAATAAATGACTCGAGTGTACGGCATCATTTGTTGGCCAGAATAAATAAATAACTTGCATATGACCAGATTTAACTTATCTCATAGTTTAAAAGATTCAAATATTTTTGAACATATTCTATTACATTCTTCTTGAGGAGCAACCTTAAAAGTTATACACATTTATTAATATTTGTTTTCTCAGTCCTCTCTTACATTCACTTCTTTCTGCAGTATTCATCTTAACATCTGTAGAACTTTCAAACAAATTATTTTCCTGATGTTATTCTGCAGCACACATGACCTTTGACAATAAGATGTAAATTTGTGTTTTACACACTTTAACAACTTGTAACTTTTCTTCACATAATTTTTTGAGAAAAGTTGAATATTTGTTTTTGGTTCATACTTGTAGTCTTGCCTGTCACAAATTTTCTATAACTTGTTTCTCTCAATCTGAATTCTGTTTAACTTTACCCCAGTTTCTCGCTGTCATTTTACAGTTAAGCTTGCGACTTCTTAGTTAATTGATTCAAACTAATATTCTTCACTCTACACACATCTGTGACTTTCAGTAACTTAAGATCAGGTTCTCACAATGATCTTCCTCATTTTATATGCCACAAACGATTACTTCCCTCCTCACAACTGAATTATGCAACTCAAAAAGCTTACAAATCTTTGGCTTTATTCATTAAATCCATAACGTATGTTCCAGTAATTTTAATACATCCTTGTGTTTTCATTAAAACATTGTGAACATATGGGAGGTTCTTTTTTGGCTCACTGCTGTTTTTGAACATTTGCTTTACGATTGTCATTTTATCTTTCTTTGTCTTTTAGAATTCAAAAATGTTGTATACTTTATTTGTCTCTCACAGTGTGAAACAATGTGGTATATTGCAGTTCCCCAAGCCTTTCCTGCAGTACTGCTTGCAGTCAAGGTACAAGCCAACTGTAACCATAACTTCAAATTTTCAGATGATTACCTTGGAGACAGAGATAATCATAGGTTTCATTTGCAGCATTTCTGTTTGTTTACTCCTGGCATGATGTAACTTTTGTGTTTTAAGCAAATAAAGACAGGCAAGTGTCAATGAAATGATATAAAGGGTATATTAATTGCTGATGTGACTATCTTCATATTTCTAAGGTTTCAGATACAGTTTAAAGATATAGTTTGTACACTACAACAATTTTTTGCTTGATTCCCCCATCAGTTTGAATAGCTAGTATTTTGATTGCCGTCATCATCACAAATGAGTCAAACTAAAATACTCCATTATCCTTTTTGTGTTTGTGTATGTGAGTGTGTAATTTTTTTGTCTATTTCCCTTCAGGTACACTTCAGAAGTTATTTATTTAGTGCTATTTGTTAACTGGATAAGTGAGCTGCCCATATGTCTCTTTTTCACCATGACTGGGTCCTCACAGGAGCACGATGTGGAGACAAAATAACATTCAGCATTTATTTACTAATGAGAGGTGTAAAGTATTTATAAAGTATCAATTTTATTCAATCAGTGGTATATGTAGCAGTTTCAATAGTACAACTAGATAGTCACGTAAGACTTAGCCAGAATCAGGGAAGAAAGTACACGTGGCCTAATTTAGTATGTAGTAACCTGAACGGATGGAGAGATTCACTGAATCTGTGGTTTTAAATACCTTGGCAGAGTTGCCCAACAATAGTTTACTAGCTTTCTATGTTTTATAGGCTTTCACTCTGCATGTAATTATTTTAAACTGTTAAGCTTAGGTGAACACAATGATCTTGAAAAGAATGAGCAATATGGTCTGTAAATCTAGTATATCTGTCTCCATTCTTCAGGCCTTTGAATAGCAAAAAAATCTAATTACGGTTTGTGACCCATAATATAACCAAACCTGTTTTCTAGTCATATGAAATACTTCTTATTTTATAATATAAAGTGGTTAAAATAATCTTATTTGTGGGCTAGCAATCATTTGTGTTGTTGTGTTGTAGTTGCAGAACACAGGACAACACTTGTGTTTTCCTTATCTCCACTCTTCAAGACATGACATAAAAATAAGCAGCCAAAAATGAAGAAACTTTTTTGCATTCAGCAACATATGTCAATTCTATTGAATAAACATAAATGTTTTTATTTGTTTTGCTGTGTTGTCAACTTAATGTAAAGTCAGGCACAACTGAAATTATTGACCTAGTTTATTTAACTGAAAGTAAACTATATTCAAAGAAACTGCTTTCATTTTCATTGCGTTTTATTTTTTTATTACGTTTTTGTACGTCATTCCTCCCCCTATATTCATCCATCCATCTCCTGCTGGCCAATGTTTTCCCTTCACTTCCCTATGGTTTAGGACACTGGGAAAAGCAGAAGGAGAGCCACAGGGATCATGGCTATCCTGAGTGGGGGATTGGAGATTTCCTGATTGTTTCCTACCATTCCCTTCTTTCTGGACAGCAGGATACAATGTCTGTAGTAGTGAGCCAGTAAAGGTGCATGTGTTTACATACCCATGATGCACAGCTGAAATACTGTCTACTCATTAGTGAGATCACCTTATCCAGAGTCTCTTTTGGGTTTTTTTCAAGATGGAGCTGCTACAGCAGGACTCAGCCAGTTTCCGTCCTCTAGAGTGTGTTTGCCAGTGTTTGTCATGCACTTCCATCTTTCTTTAGCTGCCCCCTCCAGTGTCTGGTTCACTAGTGAAATCAGGTCATCTGTGGCAGTGTCATCACTAAAATCTCTACAACTTAGTGCTGGTTATACTAAGCAATGTTGGAACTTATATAGACTATTTGCTGTCTATAATTAGAATAGATATCTGCTTTTTGACAAGAAACCAGATACTGTTGTGTACTATCTTTGTCTACAGGCATCTTGCCATATTTCTAGATTATTCTTAAACTAACTGCCTCTAGCTAAAGGGTAATTTCTTCCTTCTGACAAACAGCTCAATTCTACTTTTCTTTCTTGGAATAAACCACAGGGGGTGAACATTTTAGAGCTTAAAGTCTAATCCAATCATCATTTGACTTTTATCTACACTTACTTAATCCTATGCTGAAACAAAAGTAGGTACTATTGTTATGTTGCTACATGAAGTCATTCTCCAGTCTGCCAGATTAAAACCAGAACTATGCCACTATTACCCCAGCAAAGGGTGGCATATAGAGCACAATGCTTAGCACCATAAAAGACACCCAACATACCCTTAAAGGAGGTGACTGTGCATGCATGCAGCAGGTGGCCTGTGCCTGATCTGCTTGATGATTCACTTATGCTCTGTTCTCTGTCTCTTCAAAGTATATGCCATCCAAAGAAGCAAAATCACTGATCAAATTTTTGATGACTCAGTTTGGAAGAATCAAAGAATTTAAATTGGCAATGAAGTTACAGTGTGCATATACAGAAAGAAATTAACATGTTTTATTTTTGTAGGCAGTGACTGACATTCCTTCTGGGAAGCATGTTGCAATATTACTCAATGTTATTGGTGGGTCCACTCATGAATTACTTCACAAAAGTGTTCAGGTCACAAAAAACTAAAGATGATTTCACTTTAATCGTCACAGGCAAAGGGCTATTGGGACTATGATGCAGTCTGTTGCTGAACTTAAACAGTGTGCTGTGAAATGTGAATTTGGTTTGAGTTAGGGTGAAGCACTTAAAGACAGGTTCATGTGTGGCATTTGCAGTTTTATGAATGATATCCAACATTTTCAAATGGATTTGAAATGGCTTTAAGTGTAAAGAATGCAATGTTACACAACAGTTGAGAAACCTTGAAATAGATATTGGTGTTGTTCACAAATTTAAAACACAATTAAATCCTACAAAAGCAAGATTTTTTTCCCACTATAAAACTAAAAGCCATGCTCTATAAGTCTACAGTTATAAAGGGACTAAAAGCCAAAGCTCTGCAAAAGTTGGGAATAAAAATAAGCATGTCATCATAAGTATAGCTGCAAGACAAAAGTAAAGAATAATAATTTTCATGGAAAAAAAATAACATTTTTAAAAGGGGCACAGTTACGGGTGATTGCTGTACTGGTGGTTAAATAGCCGTAATGTGTGAATGTAATGCTGTGGTGACTTTCACAGAAATGCATTGTATTGTGCCAGCCAGCAGTGTGTTTTCAGGGTTTTTCCTTTTTCTCCTCCGTGGTGTGACCGTGGAGTTGATATATATAATTTCAGGGAGAGTGGAGGCTTGCACTCCACATCGGGGGGGGGGGGGGTGCAGGGGGCTTACCTTCCCTCCAAAAAATATTTTTTAATATTTTTGTAGGTTTTTTTGGTGCACCATTTTTGATATTTAATTTTCAATAAACAGTGATCTGAAAAAAGATTAATGGCTCATAGGTAAATATTTAAAAGAAGGGACAAATATGTTAAGGCAACATGATATTATTAATATTTTTGAGAAGTTTCAAGCAACAGAAGAAAATGGTATCTATATTGATAACGTTTATAAATGAAAAAATGTATATAGAAATAGGATGCATGCATATTGATTAGTATCTATTTTATCTGAATATATTTTTCATGCACTGAAAGTTAAAAACATACCTAAGTGGGAATATGGCTCTTCTGGGTGGAATGTTTTCAGAATATTATAAAATACAGAATTAGTGTTTGCTTAAGTCATTACAGCTGAGTGCACCTCCAGGTGTTTCTGTAGTTACCTCATATTGTGCCTCCAGGCGTCAAATTAACCAATTAATCTAGGCTGCATTAACCAATGTTGAATGTAACCATATGACTGTATAATTGTTCTAACAACCGTATTGTTTATGGTAATACAATGTCTATTTATTTTTTGCTCACTGCTTTATCTACCTTCCTGAATCTGTACTGTACTCTTTTAATTTCTGGAATGTATTTACTGTATGAATCTCTGTGGAGCTTTGTGAATTGTATTTATTGTGTTAATCTCCGTGGAGCTTTTCTCCTCAGGCCTCTGCTGAAAATAGGATTCATACCCAGTCGGATTCTCCTAGTAAACAAATGTAAAATAAAATATATAAATAAATAAATATTGCTTGTTCATATTTGCATTAATAATTCCAAACCATGCTACATACAAGGTATCAGAACATTTTACTTTGAATCATACATAATGGCCAACACAACTGTACTGATATTTGAACTCTGTCAATGAGTATTTGTTGGAACTGTAAGGAGATAACTTCATTTTAAAGCCACCAACTGGGAGTTAAAGGTATACACACAAAAGAGCTGCACTAGAGGGAATGAGTTAAGGTGAAAAAAAACAGCTTTATGCTTAGTCTTAAACTGGAAAAAAATAAAGTTTGTAGCTCAAAGTTTGTACCATTTGTAGAAAGTAGAGTAACAAATGCTTGATTTACATGAGGAAGTCTTTTCTGAGAAACTCTGAACACTGCACCTGCTAAACCCTTATTTTGGTGATGCAGGATGTGCACCACAGCTTGGTAAAACTATATCACTACCATTTACAATGAGGGAATGAAAGGATAAGAAAGTTGTAATGAGTGAGAATACATGCATTATTAGTCCAGTGAAGCATAAAGAATAGCAGCTCTGACTGTTGCTGTTGTGAATAAGAAAAACGCCATACACATCTCTGATGTTTATACATTGGAACAACATACCTTCAGGTGGGAGAGCAGATCACCATGCTGATTGGTGTAATTGTGCTTTGTAAAACATGTAGAGCCACTGCTTGTACAAAAAGTATTTTAATGATGGTTTCAGAAAGTGTTACAACACGCAAAAAGATTTATTTGCATGCAACTGATTACCGTTTATAGGTACCTCTTTTTAAAAAATAATGAATTTGAATGTGGTAAAGCATCTGAAAGATTAAATGATTATACAGAAAAAAACTTGAAAGTGAAAATCAAAGAAACTTGCAAATAAAGTTTTGCAGCAACTGCAAGACTATAGACCACAAGCGTGAAAAACAAGCTTAGTAAATCCCACACTGAATATCTGGGACATGTTCTGCTTAGAAAACCCTTTCAGTGAGATGGAGAAGGCTGTACATGGTTTGCCACCCTCACATGTGGCTGTGAAAGAGTTGCAAGTGTTTCTTGGCTTTAACTATTGTAGAAAACGTGTGGCTAACCAAATTACAACCTTAGCAATCCTACATACATTGCTGAAGGGTAATGTGCTGTAGGAATGGAAATACTTTGAGCAAAACACCTTCAAGAAATAGAAAAAATGGGTGATAAAACATTTGCATACTGTAATTCAGAGCTACCTATATCCCTTCATTATGCTATCTCACCTTGTGGTGTATTTGCAGGGATTCACTATGTCATTCCTTCAAGGTGTAAAAGACAAATTGCTTATGCACCATGAGTTCTTTCTTCAGATGAGGGAAACCGTACTTGAATCAAGAAGGAAGAATTTGCTTTTGGAATATAGAAATTCCATCAGTACCTCTCCGGTAGAAAATATAGATTGCCTACTGTCCATAAACTTTGGTGACATTGTTTTGTGAGCCTAAGAGTTTGCCTACCATAACCATAATAACAAGGCTTCGAAGATGGGTAATATCATATCATCATTTCCTGAGTATCAAGCAGTGAACAACATTTCTGAGAGTCATGATAACACTGATGGACTCTTTGGAATACCTTTACTTGACATCTCAGTTAATGAGTTACAGAAGAGATCACATGATATGTGAAAGCTTTGTCTGAAGGTGATTTTTAATACATTCCTGTTAACTCATTCATGCCAAAAGCTTGCTAAATGCTTCATGCCTGCATTGGTGTTTGTAAAGGCTGCTTTGACTGATTCAAAGTGCTATTGGTTTAGTGTAACTTAAATGGGGCACTGACTTTATGGTATTCAGTGCAGTAATTAAGGTACTCAACATGAGAAAATGTTAACTGCACATGTAAGACAAAAAGCTACTTTGCTTTTTCAATGTAAACTATTTTTCTCACCTTTAAATATTCATTGTCTCTCAGCTTCAGGCAATTGTTGTTCATACTGTCAGTTTTCAGGAATGTCACATGTTATTAATTGAATACTGCTAAATGCGAATGACACAAAGCAGATTTGATAGCACGAGTAACAAGAACTGATATGAAACTCTCACACCCCCGGATTCATAAAAGTTTGCATGGAGTGCAAGAAGAGTATAGGAGCTCACGCCGGCAATATGTTTGCTGTGCGATCCAGGAACAGCCGTCAGGGGCGTGCACGAGAGCTGCTAAAGCTACTCTTGCACAGACAGCGTAATGGTATGCAAATTACCTCATTTGCTGGTGAAAGCCATTCAAATGAGGTAACTTTATGATCCAGGAAACACTAACCTGTCCATGGAATATTAGTGTTACCTGCAGAAATGTACTCCGTTGGTAACGGAGTACATTTCTGCAAATAGCAATGATAGCTCCAAATAAAGGATGCATACAGTTGAGGAAGCATGCCAATGGCCAAATATAAGGCCATTGGCATTTTAAAATGTTTAAAAATATAAAAATTTAACTTTTTTTTTTCCCCGATCTCCGATGTTTAAGCATAGCGTAGCAGTGAGCAAATGTGCGGCACTTATAAAAACAAGAAAATAATTAAAAAAAAGCCAAAAATAGGCATTTTTACTAAAAAGCTTATTCTGCCATGCAGGTGAATGGCAGGCTGAAGACAACATGGCCACTGACTAGTGGTTGCTAAACGGGGGAAGCTCAGTGTGAGAGATGTAACCATGCATTACTAGGCAATCCTATGCCAATGGGGAAAAGGATAGTGAATCCCAATTTTCCCCAGCATGTGAGGCATGTCCCAAGAGTGTAAGAGTAGGAGTAGATGAGTAGAAGACTAGAATATAGGTGACATCATGAGGGTGTGTGCCAGACAGGCTGTAAGCTAATAGGAGCACAGTGCCTTGTGTTTGCCCTGAGTTGCTCAGGATTGCAAAGAGCCGTGTCTACAGTTGTCCTATTTGAAAACCTCAAACCAAAGGTGCACATGTTAAAAGATAGGAAACTCCTTGCAAACATGCAGACAGCATGTGCACTCATGTGGACTCATGTGCATGCGTGTGTGCTCGTGTGCGTGCGTGTGCACCCATTTGCTCTTGTTTGCACGGTGCTTCCCCCCGGGTGGAAACAGAAAGGCAAAAGGAAGGAAGGAAAAGAAGTAGTAGGAAGTTAACCAAGAAGAACTAGCAGAGCTGCCAGGTGAAATATATCAGAATAAGCTAGTTACACAGGCAGCAGACTAGCCCAGCCCAGCCCAGCACTTTAAACTCTGCAAACACCATCCCCCCAGTTTTTTTCTCAAGAACTCTGCAACACTGCAGTATACAAGGAGGGAAGGCTTAAAAAGCTTAATTCAGACAAAATGTTGGGGGCTGCCCTTGCTGTCATAAACCAACATGTGCAAGGTGCTGAGGGTGGTGATGTTGTGAATGCTGCTGAGCAACCCACAGTGAGGAGACGGAGAAGAGTGTACAGACCCAGGGTAACCTACCAGGGGCTACATGAACTGGAGATAGTGGAGCGCTATAGGGTGGACAGAGACCTCCTACAGCAAATTGTTGAGCTGTGCCGGCCACGCCTCACACACAGAACCAACAGAGGGGAACCCATCCCAGTGGATACCAAGGTATGTGTTGGCCTAAGAATACTAGCTACAGGTACCTTCCAAAGACCAACTGGTAATATGATGGGGATTTCACAGGCATCAGCATCCAGGGTACTCCACCAGTTCCTGGATGCCATGTCAGCACATGTCGGTGACCACATATATTTCCCCAATTCCCGTGAGACATTGGCCATCAATATGCGTCTTTTCCACCAAATAGCAGAATACCCTGAGGTAGTGGGTGCAATAGACTGCACACACATACGCATCAAAGCACCACCCTGTGAGTGGGGTAGGGTCTACATCAACCGCAAGGGCTTCCCCTCCATCAACTGTCAGTTCATGTGTGATGCTCAGGTCGTAATAATGAATATGTGTGCTGGATGCCCTGGAAGCTATCATGATTCCCACATTTGGCATATGACCCAGCTGTACCAGTTATTTGCCAGTGGGGACATTCCATGGTCAGGGGCAGATCATGGTCTCTAAACCTGCTAGACAGTTTTAAAGGCAGTTACCCAGGGCATACATCAATGAAATGAGCTCCACATGGCCTACATAGACCTTGAAAAGCCCTTTTTCAACATCTCACACACATGTCGTATCCACAAAATCAACAACCTGTGCATAAACACGTATGTCATCTGATGGATTGTCAACTGGGGCACAGATAGATTCCCACAAGGTAAGAATTGTAGTCTCCCTGTTGGACTGTAAGCTGGTAGCAACTGCTGTCCCCCATGGCTCAGTCCTGGGACCCCTCCTGTCTGGTGTATACTTTTCAGAAGTACAGTCAAACACACCAGGGCTATGGTTAGCAAAGTTTGTGGATGACTGCAAAAAGGTTGTCATAATCAATCTTTGGGACAATAGAGACATCCTTAAAAAGGGTCTCAGTCAGACAGATGTCGTGTCAAAATTATGGCCTTGAGCTACAGTCATACAAATACCACATAGGTGCCAACACCCTAAATATGGAGGTAATAATAAGGGATCTATGGACACATGTGGATAGTCATCTCAACTTCCAGAAACACATTCACAAAGTGGTTAGAAAATCATGCTATGTGTTCCCACAAATTGCCAAAGTCTTTGCGTGTAGGTCAGAGGAGGTTAACTCTACTCATCAGTCATCAGATCCATCAGAGAGTATCATGGCACATTTGCGATGAATCTAACTAGGCACCTTCAGCAGCTGGAAAGACCACTGAAGTACCTCAACAAGAGGATTACTGGCCTCAAACAGTTGCCCCCATGCAACAAGACTGAAGTAACTCAATCTGTACTCTGTTGAATATTGTCTACTCAGGCGATCTCTGCCCAACAGACAGGTCCATGTCCAATGCAGAACTGATGTACATGCTCTAATTGAAGTAAACCCAAGCTCACTGTGCCACATGCTCTAGGGATATAATCATCACAACAATAAATAGAACATATTGGAGGGATACATTACTAACTCACAGACTTCCCTTGCTTTGGAACTGGCTCCCAACCTACATTAAGCTGAATCCTTCACTGACACTCTTCCAGAGGAGCCTTGATGAGTGTATGTGAAACTGAAATGTCACACCATGGATCACTTCATCAGCTCTACTACACAGAGACATAGGGAACTAACCCAATGTGTGGTGATAGCTGCACACTCTGGCCATACTAATATATGCCTTCAGGCAGATAGCCTATTACCTATATATGTACCTATATATGTAGGGGGACACAGTATAATAAACCAAAGATGGATGGGCAGAGATGTGTGTAAGAGGGGGACCATGACATGGAGCCATCCAGGATTGTCCCACCCAGCACACATCCCAAAGGCACAAAAGACATGAGGTGCACATCTCATACACTGTACATAATAGCCACCAGTATCTGTAAGCATTGCAGTGTATGTGGTTCATGTGCTTACTGTACAACATGACTGTACAATGAAGTACACATCTACTATCTGCAGACATGTACCTGTCACATAGGTTCATAGGTATGTAGTAGACTATCTTCACTGAGGCATATATTAACCTAGGCAAGTTGTGCAGCTTTCACCACTCCATTGGTTAGTCTCCTAAAGCCTAGTTCTAATAGTTATTACCCTAAGCCCCTTTGTAGTGGGGCTGCTGATGTGATCCCTGGCATGAATTGTCTGTTTCCCATCCACTCATCAAGGTTCCTATTGAAGAGTGTCAGTGAGGGGCTCTGTCTGATGTACATTGGGACTCTGTTCCACAGTAAGGCAAGTCTCTGGGATGGTACTCTATCCCACCAGCATGTTGTATTCATTGTTGTGATGAGGTTCATATCCCTGCACTGTGTAGTGTGACTCAATTTTGTTTTCCTTAGATGGAGCATGTTCAACAGTTATGTGTTGGACATGGCTCTGCATGTTAGGCAGAGTTTGCCTCTGAGTAGGTGGTACGCAACAGAGAACAGATTTAGTTTTTCCATTTGTGTTGCATAACACAACTGTTTGAGGCCAGTAATCCTCTTGGTGAGGTACCTCTGTGGTCTCTCCAGCTGCTGGATATGCCTAGTCGAGTACATCCAAAATGGTGCACTGTACTCAATGATGGGTCTGATGACTTAAGAGTAGAGGGCCACCACTGCATCATTTGATCCTGATGCAAACCCTTTGTTGATTAGGTGGGTCACATAGGATTTCCTAACCACTTTGGCAACATGGTTGTCAAAGGAAAGATGACTATCTACTTCCTACCCCCAGATCTCTTATTACCTCATCAGTTTTTAAGGGGTAACACCTATGTGGTAGTTTGTGGGTACTTTGTTTTGCCCAAAAGGGATTACTATGCATTCTTTCACATTGAGCTTGAGGGCATGATTCTGACACCACACATCTGCCTCATAGAGTCCCTTCTGGAGAATATTTATGTCATCCGGGGAATCTATTATGGCAAACACTTTACAGTTCCCAGCAAACGTAGTCAACCACAACCCTCCTGTGTTGGCATGTACTTCTGAGAAGTATATACCAAACAGGAGGGGCCCCAGGACTGAACCCTGGGGGACACCAGTTGTTACCGGTTTAGAGTCTGACATGTCGCCAGCAACTCTTGATTTGTGGGATCTATCTGTGAGCCAGTTTGCAATCCATCTTGTGATGTATGGATTTATGCCGAGGTTGGTGAGTCCATCTATGATACCTGACTGGGGAATGGTGTCAAAGGCCTTAGCAAGGAATAGGTAGGCTGTGCGGAGCTCCTTTCAATCTGTAGCCTGGGTGACTGTCTCAAAGAAATCCACCCAGTTCAGGAGGCATGATCTGCCTTTGATGAAGCCAAACTGGGTGTGCTCAACTGTGTGAAGGTTCCCAATGTCTTTATTGTTGACTTCCATTATGATTGGCTCCATTGCCTTGCAGATCAGACTCGTCAGGCTCATAGAGCGGGAATGCCAAGGGTCTTTTGTGCCCCACCCCTGTGGAGTGGGAAGAACATTGCTATGCAACATTCTATGGGTACATCTCCTGTAGAGAGGATGTAGAGAGAGGTGTAGGTATCCTTGATGAATATGGATACATTCCTGCCTTATGCTATGATCCAGATTCTGATGCTGGAAGGTATGGAATGAGTAGTATTCTGGTAGTGCTGGTGTGCTCCCAGGAGCCTTGAACTAGGTTTCTGTTACTGCAAAGATATCAATATTTTTCATACTGAGAAGTGCCTCGAGTGTGCGCATTTGGAGGCTGAGACTTCTGGCAATGAGTAGCATTTAGCTCACTTTGTATTTATTTGTGTTGGTCATGGGGTTTGGTTTGTCCTGAGTGACCGGTGTTCCACACCTGAAGTCAACGCCTCATTGGTCCGATCCGACCATTAGCTAAATTACCCTAGATATCCACATTCTGCCCCAACCCCCCATTAAGGAAACCATGGAAAATATTTTCTCGAAAGCCAACTTCATGTTTCTTAAGACAGAATTGGTGAACTTCATGACACTTATGCAGATGAACAATACAGTTACGACTACTGAATCCTACACAATTGCACTTTATAAGCACTTACATGAGTGCATGGATCATGCTATTCCAAACAGAACCAAGATGCTATCCTCCAAAAAAAGGAAGCAAATCTGGTGGTCCCCTGCCATAAACAAACTGTACAACAGAAGGAAGAAACTGTTGCAAAAGAGAGTAAAATCCCATGAGTGGAGGAGCACCCTGGTCAGCCTCAGTAAGAAGCTGTGATCCCTGATGAAATCCTCCAAAGCTAGTTACGAAAACAAAATCGCCACGGATTCTAAAGACAACCACAAAGCATTATATAGCTATATCAATAATCTCAATGGCAACACTCAGATCTACTTTGAGTTACAGCACAATGGCACTAAATATACAGACCCAACTGATATTGCCAACATCCTGGCAGATAGGTTCAGTGCTAACTTTACCCCCCCCCCCCCCACCCATTAAAGAGCCCATCTCTATACCAGAAGAATGCAAAGTTCCAGTCATCACGGCTGCACAGGTAAAAAACAGACTCTCCAAAGCCAAGAACACAACATCCATGGGACCAGACAACATCCCAAGCTGCGGTCTACACGAACTACAGAATGAACTGGCACCCCACCTAAGTACCATGTTCAATCATAGCCTCACCTCAGGCTTTGTGCCTGCTGAATGGTGCACAATGACGGTTATCCCACTCGACAAAGGGGAAGCCACCATGGACCCCGGGAACTACCGCCCCATTAGCCTGATGAGCCTGGTCTGCAAGGCCATGGAACATATCATCGTGGAACTTATAAACAAAGACATTGGTAATCTCCAAACTCTGGACCCCACCCAGTTCAGGTTTGTAAAAGGAAGATCATGTCTCCTAAACCTGGCAGACTTCTTTGAAGCAGTCACCAAAGCCGTAGACAAGGGTAAGGTGGTTCACACAGCCTATCTAGATCTTGACAAGGCTTTTGACACCACCCCCCACTCTGGAATTATAGATAAACTCACTAAACTAGGTATAAATCCCTATGTCACAAGATGGGTTCCCAACTGGCTCACTGACAGAACCCACACTGTGAAAGTAGCAGACTCCAAATCCGACTTCAGACCAGTGACAAGTGAAGTACCACAGGGTTCAGTCCTGGGTCCTCTCCTGTTTGGTATCTACTTCTCTGAAGTACAGGCTAACACAGAAGGTCTTTGGCTAATGAAGTTCACAGATGACTGCAAACTAGGAGCCATAATCAAAACTCCTAACGATGTGGACATCATACAAAAGGACCTCACTGAGACAGATGCCTGGTGTCAAAGCCATGGCCTCAAGCTGAATGCCAAAAAGTGCATTGTCATCCCCTTTGTTAAAAACTCTGTACCCATGAACTACAACATAGATGGTAGTATACTTAACACCGAAAGTGTGATAAGAGACCTTGGGACAAAAGTGGACAGTAGTCTCTCCTTTGATAATCACAGCGCCACAGTAGTCATGAAATCCTTCTACTTGGCACACCTCATCACAAAAGGTTTCTCATCCAGAAAAAAGAGGTCATTGTTCCCCTCTCCTCATCACTTATTAGACCCATTATAGAGTACAACGCCCCTTTTGGTATGTACCTCACAAGACATCTACAACAACTGGAAAGGCCACAGAAATACCTCACAAAGAGGATTACCAGCCTGAAACAGATGCCCTACACAGACCGTCTCAAAAAACTCCAGCTTTACTCCGTCGCATATCGCCTACTCATAGGTGATCTCTGCCTAACATACAAAGCTATGTCAAACCCAGAGCTGTTGGACATGCTCCACTTAAAGAAATCCCAATCCCTCCGAGCTACGCACTCTAGGGACCTAAACCTTGTCACCACAATAAACAGAACATGCCAGAGGAATAGATTCCTGTCCCAGAGACTTCCCATACTCTGGAATAAACTACCTATCTATATCAAACAAAGCTCCTCATTAGCACTCTTCAAGAAAAATCTTGATGATTGGATGGGAAATTGGAAATTCACCCCAGGGATCACCCCTGTGGCTCTGCTCGACAGTGGCACAGGAAAATAATTTTCTTGGGTGGCAAAAGCCAGGGTACCTTTTTGACTGGGCTTGTATAGGCCCCAGGATCAATAGCCTAGTACCTACCAATGAACCTATGAGCCTTGCCTAAAAAAAGTAATATGGGGACAGCAAGAGCCTTGGCCAGTATTCAGAAGCATAGGGTGACAGGTGCAAACCATCTCTAGCAAAGCAATGAGGCATGTCTATCATGTCATCCCAGACAGACAGAGACTGGATACCCTTTGAATGACACCAGAAGCTCAGCCAATTGTTGAAGTTTGTCATCTTTCTGTTATATTGCAGTATCATGTAGGTGAAGGTAAGATGCTACTCAAGGTCAGGGTCATACCATCCTGGGCTACACGATCATAGAGCTACTATATATCTCTTGTCATGTTGTCCTGGGAGGTATGTCTCAGATCATTCACACTGACATGTACAAAGACTGCGTCATATATGTACCTGTTCTGGAGTGATCTAAGTGCTTGTGTTATGTGGAAGATCATAGCACCTGACAGACAACTGATAGTAACCTTCCCATTGTCCAGCCTACTGAGTGGAACATCTGTGTGCCTGACTATGGAGTCACCTATAACTAGTGTGTTGGGTATGTCGTTTTGCCTTAGGGAACGTTGTGAGGCACACTGCCTTAGTGTATTATGTGTTTTCTGGCATGTGCTTGGAGGTGCATGTTGCTTGCTTGTCTGTTTAGGAGGACACTCTCTCTTTTTCAGATTAATATTTGTATTCTCCGAGTATGGTTGTTGTTGTGTCTTTCAGCTTTTCTCGGTTAGGGGTCGCCACAGTGGAACTCCAGTCCACTAATGATTGGTAGTTGATTTTTACATACCGAGTTACCAGCCTTGATGCACAACCTTCAACGAAGGTACACCCATTCACACATGTCTCCACACAGAAGACGCTCTAGCTGAGAATTGAACCGGACAGCGTCTTACTGTGAGGCGATAACACTACTGCAGCACCACCACTGCGGGTGTTCTCCGAGTATGGTAGTGTGTATTTATGTGTGTGTTTTGCTGGTGCTTATATCGTAGGTCTATGTGAGACTGTTGGTGTTGTGCTTGTATGACCCTACTCCTCTTGACTGTATTGTCCAGTATTGGGTTGACAGAGCTTAGCCACCGGTTTGACCCTGTGTGTGCCAGCATGTGGTGCATCAACCCATATATGATATGGTTATGGCCTATGCATACAATGCACTCACAATACACCTAGTATGATAAGCCTGCTGAGGTTAGCAAATGTGAAAAAAACCTTTGGGCAAACTGTCAGCGAGTAATGCCTGTATTGCACCCTGCAACTCCATATTGCTTGTTGAAGTGTAAAGAAGTACTTAGTTTGGATTAAGAACCCCGCACTTGCCAACTGTGTATGTGTGTGTCTGTCTCTCCCTGGGGAAAGAACCACCTTTATGGAGACTACTCACATCCCTTAAAAGTGACATACTCATCTTTGTCAAGTCTGATGATGTCACCATCCTACAAATATACCTGTGGGAAGGGAAGGTGAAATCCAATTAATGAGTATAGTGCATTGTGTAAATGTGTACTGCTGAAATATCATAATGTAGTTAGGTAGGGTTTGAATCCTGAACTTGCCAACTGTGTGTGTGTGTGTCTCCCTTGGGAGGAAGCAGCCTTTTTGGAGACTACTCACACCCCTTAAAAGTGACATACTCATCTTTGCCAAGTCTGATGATGTCACCATTCTACAAATACACCTGTGGGAAGATGAAATTTTAGTAATGTGCATAGCATAATGTGTAAACACGTACTATTATAATATCATAATGTAGTTAGGTAGGGGTTTGAATCCTGCATTTGGAAACTTTCTGTGTGTATTTGTCTCTCCCTGGGGAGGGAGAAACCTTTTTGGAGACTACTCACACCCCTTAAAAGTGACATACTCATCTTTGTCAAGTCTGATGATGTCATCATCCTACAAATACACCTGTAGGAAGGTGAAATCTGAGTTATGTGTATAGCGTGTAGTGTAAATGCATGTTGTTGTAGTATCATAATGTCATTAGCTAGGAGTTTGAATCCTGCATTTGCCAACTTTGTGTGCATCTGTCTGTCTTTCCCTGGTGAGGGAGCAACCTTTTTGGAGACTACTCACACCCCTTAAAAGTGACATACTCATCTTTGTCAAGTCTGATGATGTCACCATCCTACAAATACACCTGTGGGAAGATGAAATCCCACTAATGTGTATAGCACATCCTGTAAATGTGTCATGTTGTAGTGTTATAATATAATTAGCTAGGGGTATGAATCCTGCACTTGCTAACTTTATGTCTGTCTGTCTCTCCCTGATGAGAGAACAACCTTTTTGGAGACTACTCACACCCCTTAAAAGTGACATGCTCATCTTTGTCAAGTCTGATGATGTCACCATCCTACAAATACACCTGTGGGAAGATGAAATCTCAGTAATGTGTATAGCTCGTTGTGTAAATGTGTACTGTTGTAATAGAATCCTGCATTTGTCAACTTTGTGTGTCTGTCTCTTCCTGGTTGAAGGAGCAACATTTTTGGAGACTACTCACACCCCTTAAAAGTGATATACTCATCTTTGTCAAGTCTGATGATGTCACCATCCTACAAATACACCTGTGGGAAAATGAAATCCCAGTAATATGTATAGTGCATCGTGTAAATATGTACTGCTATAGTATCATAATGCAGTTAGGTAGGGGTTTGAGTCCTGCACTTGCCAACTGAGTATTTGTCTGTCTGTCTCTCCCTGGTGAGGGTGCAACCTTTTTGGAGACTACTCACACCCCTTAAAAGTGATATACTCATCTTTGTCAAGTCTGATGATGTCACCATCCTACAAATACACCTGTGGGAAAGTGTAACCCTAGTAATGTGTGTAGTGCATCGTGTAAATGCATACTGCTGAAGTATAATAATGTAGTTAGGTAGGAGTTTGAATCCCGCACTTGCTTACTGTGTGTGTGTGTGTGTGTGTGTGTGTGTGTGTGTGTGTGTGTGTGTGACACCGGTGGTCAATGTAGAGTGGGTTTTGATTTTTCTAGTGTATGACATATCACAGTGACAACTGTATGTGCATAACACATGTAAGGTAGCTGTGTGGCAAAGCCATACACAAACATGTGACCTCAAGTTTTTCATAGGTGGGTACTCTGCTTTCTCCATGAAAGCATCTGTTAGCTTTGCCAGAGCATGCTGGCGCTTTCCAGACCTTAGGTCATGTCTGTGTGCTTGTGACAAGCTTAGCCACTGCAGTGATCCCTGGGCTACATCTTCTGTTTCACATCCACTCATCATGGTTTCTATCAAAGAGTGTGAATGAGGGTTTATGCTTGAGGTATATTTGAATCCTGTTCCAAAGCAAGCAAAGTCTGGCAAAGATGACTAATCATTATAGGTGTGCAACAACCTCTGTGAGTCTGCATGCAAACCCTTTATTGCTTATGAGCTCCACAGAGGGATTTCCAAAACCCTTTGGTAATGTGATTATCAAAGGAGAGATGACTAAACACATAGCTCTATGTATGCATTAGTACCAGTTCCACATTTTGGGGGCTACTACCTATGCGGTACTCTGGGCATACTTTGTTTTCTAAAAGTGGATAACTATGCTTTTTTTGGCTTATTGTTTTACAGCATGATTTTGACAGCAGGTATATGTCTCTATGATATCCTTTTGGAGGATTTGTGTGTCATCTGGAGAATAAAGTATAGCCCACAGTATGCATTTTCATCAAACGTGGGCAGACATATCGCTACTGTGTTTGCTTGTACCTAAAATCCAATGTCTCACCCCAGCGTCTATCAATGACCTCAGTGTAGTTACGTATGGCACCTGCTAGGTCATGGATACTGTCATTTACAGAGGTGTAATGAGCCCTCTGTGCCCTTAGCCCCTGTCTTGTGTACCGCTCCATTCGTGTCTGTGCCTCCATGACAGCCTGAAACATGCGTGTGGTAGAAAGAGGTGTGGCACGTCTGCCAGGGGCAGGCATGATGACCAGCAGTGCTCTGACAAGAACCCCTGAGCATCTGCCTATGTGGTACTGTTCCAGACATCTGGCTATGGCTGCTGTGTGCTGATACATGTACCATAGATACCACACTGTCCTGGCCAGTGCCAACTGTATACTGTCTGACTGTATGACTGTGCACATGGATGGCATGGAGACTTGTGTACTGTCAATCGATGGCCCAGCAACAGACCCTGACAACCCTGCTTGTGCCTCAACACACCTATCCTCATGATCACTGTTTGTGTCAGTGACATCAGGTTCCCTGCTGTACTGAACCAGACCCACCTCGCCACCTGTGAGAGGAAAACAGGAAACACACTTTAAGACCTGAACATGACTTCAGACCACATGACCACATGCAGACATGCACACACACAAAACTACCCTCCTCCCAAAAGCAGACACACACAACACAAGCAATCACAGAATATACACAATAGCAGGTGATGGTGGAGTACAGTATCACAAGCAAAACAGTCATATCACACCTGTCAGCATGCAGGACATGTGTTGCTCAACAGCATGCAGTGCAAGTGTAGTCAATCCTTTTTACTAGCAGTATACATGGCTTTGATGCACGTGTTTTGTTATTAGGTGATGGCCCTCCCCCTGGAACACAATGCATACATGGACACAACATTGCTGTGCAGGTATTCATAACCCTGTGATTTACTGTGCACCATAACTCACAGGTGTACATACCATTGCTGGATGTGTATCTGTGTGTCAGATAGATATCCAATGCTGGTTACAGCCTCTGCGTCTTTAGCAAATAATTGTGGACACGTGTTAATTGTGGACATGTTTTTAGCACATGCTTGATGAGTATTCACACAACATCATCAGTGGTGCATGGATAATTGATAGAATACCATTCGGCCACATACCCAATGTGTGGTACTTATGGTGAGTGTAGATCATATTGTGGACATGTAGTCTCATCCATGACATGGCATGCTAAAACACAACTGCATATTTAAACACTACACATACCCATTATGTGTCATATGACCTAGCCACTCAATAGCATCACAAGACATATATGTGTCAGTTGTGCAAATGGTGATTGGTATGCATACTGTTTAGAGGTGCATATGTGTGCACACGTGCATCATTATGGTGTGTAGCAATGACAGTTATGTGTAGTACTGTGGTTACAATAACTGGATGGGGTATAGTACCATAGGCCATCATCATGAAGCATCAGGTGGTCACTCAAGGCTACAAATGTTTCATAAACCAGCACAAATCATGCTGTGCCGGAAATGTACTACCTTGACTAAATTCACCATTTCACAACCACTTGTTACTTGAGTTTGTAAGGAGGCCAATAAGGAGCATTCCCTGAGATGAATGTGTAGTGTGTTGCAGAGTGTTTAAATGCCCGAGGATATGCCTCTTCCCCTCAGGTATATTCTGTGTAATGTGTGGATGAGATTTTGGATACTGGAGTGTGTCTTTACAGAGGGTTTGGGAATCCTTTATGTGTAGCATGTTAAAATGCTCTGTGTATGACATAGATGTGTATGTTATGTGGATGTTGAGTATCAACTGTGCCTATCCAATGGTCACTACATTCTAGCCACATTTGTTTGAGATGGTCTGGGTAGTGCATGTGCTTGAGGCTGCTAAACACATTAGTGAGATGTGCGTGCTCTTTCACCAAGCATGCACAGCATGCATTATGGGTAGGTGTGTTACATGTGTACATGGCCTGAACCTTAACTATGACTTGCACTTTTTATTTCCAATAATAAATGTAGAACACACTCACCAGCATCTGTCCGCTGCCTTGATATCACCCCAGAGGTACCTACATAGAAATGAGACAGTTTGTCAGTGGCCACAACTGTGGCATTGCTACTGTGTGTTTGTAATATTACAGTACAACAACAGTTTACATTCACAGGGTTACAGATTATGTTCCAAATGATCAGTATTGCACAACAACAGGCTCCACATTTTTGAACGACACACTCCACATCTCACATATGCATGATCTACCAATACAGATAACAGTAGTCTACAGATATGCCATGTTACCTGCATGATCCATGTGTGCTTGCTGGGTGGCTCCAACCTCCATCCTGGTGTATGTCTGCTGCTGTTGTTGTTGGGCAGGTGCCACCAGGCTCATGAGCTACTCCTCCACTCTGGTGAGGGGGGGATGGATGCTAACATCACCCCCTGTTGCAAGCTGTTCTGTACGCACATCAGCGGCATGCTGATGGACATGTTGGAGAAGATTACTGCAGTGGTGGCGTACCTGCTCATATGTGCGGTTATGCAGGCCTACCTCATTGACCCTGCAGACAAGATCTTGCTACATTGCAGTATGCTCCTGCTGGTCCTGGCTGGTTCGTGAAAAGAGTACATGATAGTGCTGAATCATGATGCTAGTGATGATATCATCTTCAGCCCTACTGTAGCTTGGGTTCCTGTGGTGGGCCATAATCCCTAGAAGACATAAATACAAAAATATGTCTGAGCAAGTCATATGGCACATTTAACATTATACAGTACAGATATCACTGAACTGCTATATATATATATATATATATATACTTACATACATAATACAATATGTTGTACCTGAGCACAAATTACAATAATTACTCACACACATACATCTACATGTTGGAGTACATTTTCTGTAGTGTTGTATGATTGTACTGGATGTTATGTTTGTGAATACATAAATGATATGTATATCTGAGATGGCTAGTGGCAAATCACGTATGCTGTGATGTGAATGGTTGTGTTTTTTTTCCTAGTAAATGCTTTTTATTTTGTTACTAGCCAAAACAAAGGTCAGGGGCTACAGACGGTATAAGGCACATTTCAGCATTTGCAAGTGGGTTTTCAGAAGGGTAAGCACAGCTTATGAAAGTTTAGCAACCTATAAGCTAACCGAGAGTGAAACACTGTAACTGCCACTTATCACTGCTCACCCCACAACTGCTTGAAAGTGCGTTGCTGACTCTCTATCCAATGAACCATGCTCTGCACAGCAACAAAATAAAATCACTATATAAGACTATACAAGAGTACCTGACATACTGTATGCAACACGATGCACCACCTAGCCAAAGCAGATATACATCAAGCTGATGTGTAAAGAAATATATCATCCATCACAATCAGTGTAAGGTCCAGTAAATGTATTAATATTATACCACACAGCTTGTTAATGCCAAACCCATGGCCAAAATATGTGCACAACTGGGAATATAGGTCACATACTGCTGTAGTACACTATGAATGTTGCTAGATACACAGTTACATGTATTACCACACATATGTCAAAGGACATGTTACAGACATACCCACACACACGTCAGACATAATTACAGGACATAAAGGTATGACAACCCAGATAAGCTTTCAGTGTGTACTATACAGTACTGTGTGTCAGTACTTACACAACCTTAATCTTGAGAAATGTAATCTGTGATGAATACAGGGACCACACAAAACAGTAGATGCAAGCAATGTGGACATACACCATACTTTGCTGTACAGGCCCAGAGCATGATTTAACTAATTATAGTTGTACAGACATTCGGTTATTGGAGGAAGAATTTGCATACTGTTATAATTATGCATACAATAGACTGGAAAATGGAATAATACAAAATATGTTTTTAATTTGTTACATTAATTTTTTTTAACTGCTTTATGTAGCATGAAGAAACTGGTAACGTGCCAAGTTCAGAACAGCTGATGGAAAATGTTTCATCTTTGTTGTGACCTGGGATGCTGTTTTACACTCTAGGGGAAGAAATCTGGACACAGTGTTCCCTTCTCATCAGTCTAAAAATGCAGCAACCACTTTTCATTTCATCATTTGTAAACTATGTAGACACATTTCTGTCACTGTCCTATTATCAGTAGCAGAATATAAATGTTATTTATATTTTCACTTTGATCTCAATGTTATTATTAGGCTTGTCTATTTTATTGTGGTGAATCAGGAGGAACGTTTCAGCAACAAATGAGAACAATGAACACAGTTTAAGTACAAATGATGAACTAATATAGTAATAAAATTATTCAAGTGGCAGCTAGGGTGCTGCTGACTATGTTAAAACAGAGCAATAGCTGGACATCTAAAACAATTCTGCTATTAGATACAGATTCTAGACACAGTCTACTAATTAAAGGCAGGCAAAAAAGATATGCATTCACTAAGCTGTTGCTATATTCATAGCATGGAAAGTGTAATACTAAAACTAAGTAAGAAAATACATGTAGAGTTACATAATAATAAAAGGTCAGTGTGCTGATTAAACTTAATAAATGGACTTTATAGGATCATAGGAGATTACTAGGCTAATGGCCCTAGGGCCTTAACAAGCCTAGCCAAGAGTTTATTCCCCAAGAAAGAAACCTCAATCAGCACCTGTTACCCCCGTCAGTGAGGGACAGAGGTGAAACCCCTGGGACAGATTTGTGGTTACCCATCCACTCATCAAGGTTGTGCTTGAAGAGGGCCAATGACGTACTTTGTTTGACGTGTATGGGGAGTCTATTCCAGAGATAGGGCAGCCTCTGGGAGACAAACCTGTCTCTCCAGCAGGTTTTGTTAATGTCAAATATTAGATTTAGACCTTTCAATCGGGTAATGTGCAAGGAGTTAGACTTACAGATATGGAGCATCTCTAGTAGAGCAGGGTCTGAGATTGTAGGCGAGACACAGATCACCTCTGAGCAATCTGTATGATACTGAGTAAAGTGATAGTGATTTGAGCCTGTCCACATAGGACAGGTGTTGGAGGTCATGGATTCTATTTGTGAGGTATTTCTGTGGCCTTTCCAGTTGGTGCAGGTATTTGGTGAGGTACATACCAAATGGAGTGTTGTACTCAATTATTGACCTAATGAGGGAGGAGTACAGAGAGGTAATTGCCTCCTTTTTTCCGGATGCAATCCCTTTACTTATGAGATGAACCAAGTAAAAGGCTTTTCTGACCACTGCTGCTACATGATGGTTGAATGTGAAATTGTTGTCAACCCAGTACCCAGATCTCTCACCACAGGTTGTGTGCCATTGATGTGGTAATCATTAGGGGCAGTGTTTTTGCCATACAGTATGATTATACATTTTTTTGTGTTTAACTTAAGGCCATAACTTTGGCAACAGTCATTGTTGCTGTGAGACCCTCTTGTAGTATGTTAACATCATTTGGGGAGTCAATGACAGCACCCAACTTACAGTCGTCCACAAACTTGATCAGCCACAGGCCTTTTGTCTTTGCCTGCCCCTCTGAGAAGTAGATGCCAAACAGTAGGGGTCCCAGGACAGATCCCTGGGGAACACCACTAGTGAAAGGTGTGCTGTCGGAGATAGTGGCATCTATTTTGACCTTCTGGATCCTATCGGTAAGCCAGTTGGTCACCCACCTGATGAGATAGGGATTTATGCCAAGTTGTGTTAGCTTTTCAATGATACTCAATTGGGGGATTGTGTCAAAGGCTTTGGTCCAGTCAAGGTAAGCTGTATGTACTGACTTTCCCTCATCCAGTGCCTTGGTGACAGTCTCAAAAAAGTCAAGCAGGTTCAACAGGCAAGATCTGCCGTTAACGAATTTGAGCTGGGTGGGGTCAAGTGTTTGGAGATTGCCTATGTCTATTTATAAGGTCCATAATAATGCGCTCCATGGCCTTACAGATCAGACTTGTCAAGCTAATGGAGCGATAGTTTCCAGGGTCAGTAGTGGCACCACCTTTGTACAAGGGGATGAAAATGGCAGTTCTCCATTCTGCTGGAATGAAGGCTGTAATTAGGCTAAGGTTGAATAGGGTCCTCAACAGCGAGGCTAGTTCTTGCTGGAGATGTTACAGAATACAGCCTGGGATACTATCAGGTCCCATGGAAGCTGTGTTCTTTGCCTTGGATAGGGCCTTTAACACTTGATCTACTGAGATGTGAGGTGTGGGACATGTACTGGGGCTGTCAAATGGGCCTTTGGGGGGGACAGTGGGTGAAGTTTGTGCTGCACGGATCAGTGTAAGTGGTACCATTAAGAAGTAATTCAGAACAAACCTGGGCTTTGCCATGGAGGTTCCTGATGTAACTGAAAAAAGCTTTGTGGTTAGCCTTTGTTTCGGAGGCTAGTTTCAATTCATAATTGGATTTTGAGGTTTTCACTTGTGATCTAATTTGCTTGTTGAGGCTAAGGAGGGAGTTTTTCCAGTTAGGAATTTGTGCTTTTTTACCCTTAGACAACAGTTTCCTCCTTTTGTTGTAAAGCCTGTTGGTAGAGGATGTCCAGCAGATAGGTTTGTGCTTCCTTGAGGAGCAGGTTTTAGTTCTGTTGGGTATGGCTGAGTCCATGCAGTTGTACAGGTATTTGTATACTGCACTGGCGTACTGTTCAGCATATTTGTTTGCATCCTTTGAGAGTGGTGGTGGTATGAAGCTGCTGATACTCTCTCTTATTAGGATGTAGTCAGCTTTTGAGAAGAATTTTAGCCTGGTTACGGCTGGGGGGCAGGGTTGGATGGGATAGACACTTTGAAATGAGACAGACCAATGGACTTATCTCACCAGGGAAGAACTTACTATGGGGGTTGTCCAATGGTCACCCATGTTGGTGAGAACCAAGTCTAGAATGTTATCTCCCCTTGTGGGGGATGAGACACACTGGTCTAGTGTGTTAGAATTGATGGGTCTATATTATATAACCAAAAGTGCTAGTCAGCGAATGCTCACATGAGCGAAAACGCCAAAGATCGAACTTTGTATTGTGGGGGACTGTGCCCCCACACCCCCTGCTAACTATATATTCCATCTCCAAGGTCACACTATAATGAGGAAAGGGCAAATATCCCACTCCGCACTCTACCCCGACCCCACAAACACCCTTTCAAACTCCGGCATTTTCGCTCATGTGAGCGTTCGCTGACTAGCGCTTTCGGTTATATAATATAGACCCAAATTGAAGAAGTCAAGGAATGGTTGGGTGAGTGCACCACAGTACTTGATAATGAAAAAGTAAAATTAAAAGGAATCACAGGTACACCTCTGCAGAGCAGACATCTTCAGTCATAGTGTCCTGCCCAGAAAACAAAGCAAAAAGGCAAATAATAATAGTAATAAAATCTCCAGTATCACCAGAAGGGCATGCATGTTCAGATAAGAAACAGTGTCTTCACAATGATATATATAATGAAACCTCAAATTCCCTTCATGAAAAAAACTATGACCATTAGCATTATTGTAGTGTAGTAAATGCCTGTTCCAACAGATGCAAGAACACTAGTTTGGAAAGGCCACTCCCCCTTGGACAAGTGATTAATACCAACACCATATAGAATTTGTTGATGTAAACTGCAAAAGATTGAAGTATAGCCATAAACACAAGAGATTCCTGTCCCCTCTACAGTCACACTTTTGTCCAGTCTACCTTTAGACATCCAGCTCTGCTCATCTGCTTAGTCGGATGAGACAGAAAAAATCTCTGACCAAGTCTTGAAACATGACATGCTATGCTTCTCCTGTGAAGTACCAAAATCCAAAGATTTATTTGTGGCACAAAACCTTGCTTGCTTCAGGCAGGCTTTAAACCCATCAGCAGCTCTGTGTCTGTTCCTTCCTTGTCTCCCAGAGGCATTTGGGCTTATTTTGTCATTTTGCAGGGCAGCGTCATAGGCTGCAGACTGATGGTGTTTAGGAGGAGAATTTAAAGCTCTTGTGTATTTTCACATAGAAGGCTAGGGTTGGGTCTCCCTTGTTAAAATCAGATATAGGCTCATAGGTTAGTTCTAGGCTAACTGCCCATGTGGGTCATTTTAAGCCTAGCCAGTTACCCCATGTGAGAATCAAACCCTGCACCTTGTGTCTGTAAGGTAAACATCTTAAGCATTATGCCAACCTCCCACCCCTGCTTAGCTCATTCCCTCCAATGGAGTTCAAGATGTTTGCACGGTAACTTCTAATGGGTGGAGCCTAAGCCTTTTGACAGAATCAAATTATGTCCTCACATTTCAAACAAATGTTCATATCTCTGGAACCATAGCAGTTATGAAAGAGGTATAAATGGCAAACCCTTCACCACAAACCATTTTGATAGTGGCAATATACTTTAGGTTCTAGGTGTTAAACTGAATTTTATAAGTCACAGTAAACACAGTAACTATTACGTTTGTAATATTTTGCAAACAACTTATAATATCTCAGCAACCACTCAAGTTACACACATACTGTCAGCAGCAGATTATTCATCTAGCTGAGAGCTTTGATATGAGGCTAAGGAGTTCTGTCTGTGTTATTTGATTGTTGAGATATTTAAAAAGATGTGAAAATTATATCCATATAAATTAATATCATAAAACAACAGTTAATATCTCTTTACCTGCACTAGACAGAGATCAACTATTAATGCAGTTGAGTTTGCCATTGTATAAGCTTTAATATAAAATATTTTAAAACCTTGTATGTAGTATGGTTTTGGAATTATTGACGCAAATATGAACAAGCAATATTTGATGCCTAGAGGTGTCAGTAGGAGTTAACTGCAGATGCACCTGGATGGTCTCCTGGCAAGGTTAGAAGGGCCATTGTCCCTTTGCCCCAGTTGTTCCCTGACATGAATCCATTTGATCTCCACAGCTAAGACTCAAAATGAGAGGGTAGGCCTACCTTCCAAGTCATGTGGCCATTCCTTCCTTAGCCAGCGTAACCCCCCCCTTCTCACAGCTCCTATGACTACTCCTATACATTTCTTCCTGTGTGATCTCTTGAACACTTCCACGCAGGTCTTATTTGCTCTGCTCACCAGAGTCACCCAATGATCCCTATAATGTTGCCAGTTTCACCCTTATATTTCTGAGTGTCTGCCAGGAAGCAGAGTTTCACAATATAATTTTCCTCAGGATGGAACAAGTGTGTCTCAATCCCTCCCCAAACACACCTGGCTCTTTCAGGTCCCCATGCTAACATTCAACTATGGGGTGGGACATAGAGCTTTATCCCTGTATGCCACAGAGCCAGGCTAGAACAGCTTTGTTTTGAAGTTTGACAGAGAAATATTGCTGAGGAATGAAGAAAGGGAATTCCATTGTGAGGATCAGCATTACTGGAGAATGTGTCACCCACCCTTAGGGCGGTTTGATGGATGAAGAGGAAATGTACAAAGGAACAGCATAACCTGGGATATGAGATGTACTAGACTAATAAGGAGTCTATAAAGTAGTAGTGTCAGTAACAGAGAATTAAGGCACGTCAGCTCTGTTAAAAAGTAGCCTACTTGCTGGAGACAGAAAAACTAATTTGATGAGTAAAATGTCATGAAAGGAAAATCACCTGTGAATTTGATAATGATATTTAGGTGGTTTTAATTCTGTTCAGATACCTGGAGTATGAATATCACCTGTGAATCTGATAATGATATTTAGGTGGTTTTAATTCTGTTCAGATACCTGGAGTATGATTTACAATGGCATTCTTGAAATGACGATACAGTAAGGAGTGAAACACAACAACTTGAGCTACAATCAGTAGCATACATATTTACAGAGAAACACATATGAACAATGGTCCCATTTTCACAGGCATTTGGTAGAGCCAGAATGCAATCTGATGGTTATTTTGGCATTTTATTTATCGGTACACATGCAGTCAGAAAGTTATTGAGTAGTTTTTTCATTTTATTCCTGTGAAACAGTGCCTGAGAAAGACAGGGATGTTGGATCTGAGGTACTTTGCTTCCTTGGTACTGAGTCTACCTGCTCTTATATTTTGTAGCAACATTTTCTATGAATTAGCCACAAATGACACTTACTATGGATTAGCCACAGATAACAAGCAGTATTTGGACTGCAATATAGTAATGCAGGAACATACAACTCATTTTGCCTGCTTCTGGGCTTTCACAAGCCTCACTTCATAGATTCATAGGTGCTTACTAGGCTATTGATGTGTGAGGATCTTTAGAAGCCTCACCTTACATTCCCATGGTAGTTTTTAGTTCTTATATTTTGTGTACAAATAAATTAGAGATAGGAAAATCAATTATATCATAGGACATTTACATGTTGCCCCTATCCATGAGGGACAAAATTGCTAAACTAGAGGTGAATTTGTGCTTACTCATCTGTTTTTCCAAATTATATATGACTAGAGTAGGAGACGTACTTTGCACTATGTGGAGTAGAAGATGATTAAAGAGAAGCAGAACTGACTGGGATACATACCTGTGTATTTATCTGACTGGGATACATACCTGTGTATTTATCTGACTGGGATACATACCTGTGTATTTATCTGACTGGGATACATACCTGTGTATTTATCTGACTAGGATTCACACCTGTGCATTTATCTGACTGGGATACATACCTGTGTATTTATCTGACTTGGATACATACCTGTGTATTTATCTGACTGGGATACATACCTGTTTATTTATCTGACTGGGATACATACCTATGTATTTATCTGACTGGGATACATACCTGTGTATTTATCTGACTGGGATACATACCTGTGTATTTATCTGACTGGGATACATACCTATGTATTTGTCTGACTGCGATACATACCTATGCATGTGTCTGACTGAGATACATACCTGTGTATTTATCTGACTGGGATACATACCTGTGTATTTATCTGACTGGGATACATACCTATGCATGTGTCTGACTGAGATACATACCTGTGTATTTATCTGACTGGGATACATACCTGTGTATTTATCTGACTGGGATACATACCTGTGTATTTATCTGACTGGGATACATACCTGTGTATTTATCTGACTGGGATACATACCTGTGTATTTATCTGACTGGGATACATACCTGTGTATTTATCTGACTGGGATACATACGTATGTATTTATGTTGCAGAAGAGATTGAGACTTCTTGAGCAGATGTTTATGCCACCACTGCAGTTGTGAATGGGTATTATGGCTGACAGGACAAGGTCTGTTAAGGCTCTATACATGAGGCAGAGGTGAACTCTCAGTACCCTGTATGATGCCAAGAACAGGTATAAAGCTTTGAGATGGTCTGCATAGTTTTTATGATTTATATCCTTGATTTCCTCACTGAGGAAGCACTGTGGTCATTCCGGCTGTGACAAGTGTTTAGACAAGTACATACTGAAAGGGGCATTTTACTCAATTATTGGCCTAACGAGTACCAAGTACAGTGGAATGATTACATTCCTTTCTGATGAAAAAGGACTTCCTTACAATAACGAATACATGGTGATCAAAGGGCAATTTATTGTCGACATAGGTACCCTGATCCCTGTAGTCTAATATATGTTATTATTTATGGTTTGCTTGTCGTAAGTAGTACATTTAATCTACAGTCATTGGTCTGCTGCTGTTGTGTAACACTGTAGCTATTTGCTACTTGAGTGAATCTTGGCTTGAGAAGGGACAGCCTGTAATACTAGTCTCCTCTGTGATTGTTTATCTTGCTTGCAGACTTTATACAGACACTTGAGACCAGCAGATGGCAGGACAAATGTAGGATGGAGTTCAATTCTTGAAATGCCATGGGTAAATAAGTACATCACCCTTTTTTACTTACTACATTAATGTTATTCATGCTGATACATTACCTTGTGTCTTTGTACAGGTTTCTAGCGGCAGACTGCTACATTTAATTATCTCAGTATCGGTATCACAAGTATCATTAAAGGACTAACTTTACATGTTTATCTTCTTTCAAAGTGAATGCACCTCACTCCATTGAGATCATCCTCCAGGGTCTTTGGTAGTCTACATGTCAACATTCATTTAAAGTACATGGTCATTTGCTATACAAGCTCTAGCTTGTTTTCGTTTAATCTGAAATGCATCTAATAAGCAAAGACAAGATGATGGCAGGATTCAAGAAACGAGTCCTAGAAGGTGAACACAGATAAGCGCCTGCTGATTCCATTCTTTCTCTGCTTATAATCAGCCATAATAAACTAATTTGTATTTAACATTGTTCCTTTTTTCCAAGAGTTTTATGTCTTTTTCATGTCAGCAAGAATACCTCTACAACTTCTGAGGCAGCTGATTTTTGTGACTGGTTCATGTGACTGCAGTTCTCTCAGCCTAACCCTCATTGTATAATCTGTAGATCACTGTTTAGATTGTGAACACTTATTACTGCACAAGCAGTTTTACAAAATGTGCTCTATTCCTGACACACTTTGATTAATTTCACCTAATTTTATCATGGCATTCTTTTCTTGTATTTCCTTAAGGATTTATATGAAGTTATGATGCTTTTAACCTCCATTTATATGCTTCATGAGTAGACTGATATTTTTAATGTACATTCCAAGTCAGGTGTCCCAAACTCCTTGCATCTGGGTCAGCCAGAAACATTCTGAGACCATTAATTAATCTGATCTACAAGGCTTTGTCTATAAATAGATTTAAAACAACCTGCGAGGCATCCATAATGCCCTCATTGGTTTGACTGTAGAGCCAATGACAGAAGGAACTCCTGGAAGTCCAAAACAAACAAATAGCAGAACTGATTAGAATGGAGGTTGTGTTGTCAATTTTAAAAAGCTATTACCTCCAGTGGGAAATTTTATGTATAATATGAATGGATTATGACAGTGACAAAGCTGGTTCCAGAGAAAGAAAACAAGGCTGTTCACACATGGATTTGAAGGTGTACCACATGAATGCATTGCTTTATTTTAAAATATATTAAGGTGGATCTTGACTTCTCTTCTCATGTTTCAAGCACTAATTTGGAAAAAAATGGATAACATTTGCCAGACTCAACACTACAACAGCAGGCTTGGCTCAATTGTAAATTCCAGGTTACACCTTCGTATTGTTGGCTTTGCAAGAAACGCTAAGCAATGGCTAGAAGTCAGTATTTGATTTTTGGTTTGATACAACTACATGACATTGATGGTGGGGACAGAAGCCTCCTCCAAAATAAGAAGTTTTTTTTAATTGCAAATCATGGTGGTTCATGTACATAAAGAGAACATTTATCACATAAGCTTACTACTTGAAATATTTAATAAACAGAGTAGAAGCTCTGAGAGTGTGTGTGTCTCTCTGGCAAATAACAAAAAACAAATACCACCAGTGCTTCAACCACTTATATCAGCATTAAAATCCAAGTTATCTGTGGACAAAGAAAGTTGCCAATAACATCCAGACCTCACTTAGCACTCTATTCGCAGCTACTGTATCTACAAAGTTGCCATCTATATATGAAGAGCACTATGGCAACAGACAGTAATGAGTATTTTTTTATTTCAATTCCATGTTGTAACCAATACGGTTTGCAATGCTTTGCAACCTTCTCAGTTTAAACATCCACATGGTCCCACCAAATGGCTCCCTTTCCTTATCCCAGCTGTACCATTCATTCTTCTCCTGCCAGGGCTAGAAGGTCCATTGTCCCATTGCTCCAAATGTTCCCTGACATGAATCCATTCAAGCCCCAGAGCTGAAACAAAGAGCAAGAGAGTCTGATTTACTTCTTTGGAGCTTTAGCTCAAATAAGCTCATAATGAATCAGTCCACAACCTCAGTCAGCAGCTAAATAAAATAAAAAATACATAAATAAAATTATTTAAATATGCTATTTCATGAGGTAGTTTTAACCAGGAAATAAATGAATGCGGTAAAGTTCTTAATGTGCATGCAGACAGACAGTGATCATTGCAGCCCAATCTCAAAAGGACATCAACAGCACACTACAAGATGAAATTAAGTTACTCTGGATTTGATTCAATGACAGCAGTCTCGTAAACACAGAGAAATCCTCAATGATACTATTTTGAACCACTAGAAGGCTGCGTAGCTCCACATCCTTGGAAATACTAGACCAGGAAGCCCAGTCCCTCACTCCCTGTAGCTGCATAACAAAATACCTTGGGTTACTTGACCTCTCTTCCCTTCTCACTTCAAGTGGAAACAGAGTGTCAAGATGTTCCCAATACACCTCAAGGTAGCATATAGGATTTTGACTAAAGAAACAAGGCATGCCATTGTTACAGGGTCTCTGCTACCTAGATTGGAATATACCCTCAGCCATTATGAAACTGTGCTTTGGTGCAAAATAAGAATTTATTTTGAATTGCTTCATAAAGAAGTATTTGAATACTAGTTTGAGTGTGAGAGGAAACCGTCAACAGCAAAACAATAAAAACTGGACCCAGTTAGATGAAGATATTTAATGCATTTAATGCTAATAAGGATTATTATATATTTTACATTAAAACAGTGGGTTTAAGTCATTTAACAAATTAATTCCAGATGGTGAGAAAGTATCACTGTTGGTAAATGTATGAGGAGGCATGACTTACAGACTTTTGCATAGTTTGGCAGCATCAAATAAACCTTCTATTGTTCATTCAGAAAAATGATAATATATTACTGAAACATTTGGACCACTTTCATAGTTGAAGAGCATTTTAAATTTTACACAAAGAACAGTCACATGTGAAACTATCTTGGAGTACATGGCAGTGCCATGCAGAATAGCTGAGAACGCTGAGAGTGGAGAAGAACTCATAGAAATAGTTTAAATTATTTATTTGATATTTGGGTATCCGAAATGCCCATCTAGTACTCATTTCCCCCATGACATGGGCTAGAATGCCAAGGATAAATGGAATGTATGTGGACAGCTTAGAATTTCTGATCACCTATATGTCTTGGGATGGTGTGGAAACCAGACTACCCAGACAAAACCCATGCAAACATGGGAGGAATATGCAAACTTCAGACAGGCAGTGACCAGAGGTCATGAGTGAACCTCAAACCCTGGAGCAGTAAGGCATAGATGCTTTCACTGAGCCACCATGCTGTTTACATGAAGAGAAAGCATACAAAATAGATGATTCAGCACTTGTACAGGCATTAAGCACAGCAGTATCAATAGAAGTAACAGCCAGATGTATCCCAGAATTTCACCAAGAGGTAGTTGACTATGCTATTAACAAGGTGTCTGTTAATTCTCCTCAGATAAAGGGCAGCTATTGAAATCAGAGATCATATTTTGATTATAAACCTATTTATGTATATGTATATGTATATATATATATATATATATATATATATATATATATATATATACATGGGTCTACTTCATATGACCTAAATTTCATTTGACTGAAATTAATTTGACTAAGACCAAAACACTGAAAGTTCAAAAGACTGAAAACTCATTTTACTGAAACTCATAACACTGACACATTAAGTCTGGGAAAAGTTACTATTGCGCAGACATACATGGGATTGATAGCCATGGATCCTCAACTGTAATTTAGCACTGTACAATTCAAGATTCTGTATCTCCCCCAGTTGGAAATAATGACTCCCTTACTGGGTACTGTGTTAAGGGAGTGCATAGGGCATCTTTTCTGAATGTAAGTCTAGGACAAGTGTGAGAGACTGTTTATCATCCAACAATTAGCTAACTCAATTAGAGAAGTTTTAAGAAACAAAGAATTAAAGGAATGAAAGTTTATGATACTGTCTAGTGGATACAATAATCAATGTAGAAATAGGAGACAGGTGTCTAGATAGAAGGATTGAAAGACTCAACGGAATACGTTGATATGTTTTGATCAGCTGAGGCTGGAGAATGAGTTGTAGTCCTAGGATCTAAAAGAAGGTACATTTTATTTCCAAAGAGGATGGAATTCAGAATATTGTGATTTATTCTGAATTGCTAGATAAAACAGACAATGTTAGAACAAGTCATTGCAGACTATCCAGTGGGATAGTATCTTTGTCCTTGGAGGTAGATTAAGGGCTCAACAAGTTTCAAAAGAATAGTTAGTAGGACATATCGCCTGGATGGAAGTGAAAGAAGAAACTATTAAGAAGATGACAATGGCCTGGGCAAAGGAATTAGAGGATAACTTTGATAGGAAGGAATATACTGGCTTTCCAGAAAAGCAATAAAAGCCATGGAATTTTGGATGTTCACCTGTAAATATCTGCAGAACTTCTTTTTTTCACAACAAGTATACAGTCAGTACATCATCCCATAAATGGATGGATTATGCTGGAGATGTGATGCTTGAAGTAGGGGTGGCTGGACTTGTGTGTTCTTGTTCTGTGCAGTACTGGACTCTATTAAGCAGGAAATCAGTGGTTGCTAGGTAGGTTGTTTAATTATATAGTAGCCCTAATGAAATCGGGCCAAAGGGAGTTGACTATGAGTGAGGCAGTCCTTCTTTATTTGTTGACAAAAAGAGATGACTAGAATTGACAAATCTTGAAGAAATTAAAGAGATTGTGGTGGATCTGGATGCAACAGAAAGAATGGCAATATCAATGTACTTCTGGCAAAGGTATGTATATGAATGTTCTCCTTGGCTTAGATGTTGAGATACTGATGACACAGAATATGATGGTTCAAGATAGTATCCCTACTGCTTGTTGGCTCAGACTTGCTGAGCACTCAGACCATCAAGCCAATACTGATTTTGTGTTAGAGAGACAGGACGCATACATAATTCAAAAGTGAAGTTAATGTCTGTAAATATGTCTTGGAGATGTGATGTGTATGTACATTCTTTTAATAATCTGTTAATTCTGAATCCTAGCAATTATTCCATGCTGGACTCATCAAAATTTAAGACATTTTTTTTGTATTCTTCTATCTTCTATTTTTTTTTCCAAATATTTTATAGATTTTCAAAAAGACAAAACATAATTTCTACTAGAATACAAATGAAACAAAAGACAAACTATATACAATATGTACATATGGCCTATATGAAAAAAAAAGAGAATAACTTAAGAGTTATTTTGTTCACTTTAATGTTGTTAATAAAGTTATGTTTTATTTATTAATTTATTTAATTTTGTTTAACATTTGTTGACTGGGGAAGTCCATCTGGGCACAAAGGCCCCTTTTCAATGAAGGCAGAAGGAGATAAGCTCCAGTATATGCAGTGCAAACAAAATCTTTTAGGTTCTCTAATATCAACAATGTCAGGCACAGTACAATTTTACAATGTCAAAATAGATAAAATAGTAACTATACATGCAGTAGTAAGGGTTCATACACTAATTATACTCTATAGAGATACAGTTAAATAACTAGACAGTTGGACAGATGTCACAATACAGACTACTGCATTATTTACAAAGGGGAAGCAGAAGGTTGATTTAATTGGAAGATGTAAATGAAATTAGTGGTAAAAGAGACAAGACATGCACAGGTAGAAGGTGGGGTAGGTAGAGGAGAGCAAAGGTATAGTGGAAGTGGAGGAAAAACGTAGAGATGTTATACGTATCCTGCAGATGTACAGCTACACAGCCAGGATATTGACAGGTGTTTTCTTGGATGTGTTTTGAATGCCTATTGGTTTTCAAGAAGTCTGACAGCATGTGAGAGGGCATTCCAAAGAACAGCTACAGAGTTTGAGTATAAGGAGACTCCCAATGCATTTGGGAGTTTAGAGTCAACAGCTTTGGTAGAGTGGCAGTTTTGAAGCATGTCTTTTTTAGTGCTGGATACTTACCAGGGAAGTATATTAGAGTATGAACTAGTAATAGCTGATTATAATGGAGGTGATGTGGGAGTTCAGTTCAGTTTAGTTGTTTAAGGTTAGAACAGTGATGAGTTCTAAAGGGCTGATTTGCAGCAAATGAGTTACTTATTGTAGCATTTGTTACAGCTTTGTTTGTGTGGATGTTTGTAGGTTAGTAAAGAGTGGGAAGGCATACAGTAGGGTAGGTAGGAGGTAGGCTTTAGCTATGGCTTCTGTTAGGTAGGATTTTGTTCTATACAAGAGGCCAAGCTTTTGCTGTTTTTTTTTTAAATAACAGTTTGGAAATAATAGGCCAAATTTGAAGTTATCATCAAATGTGCCTCCTAAGAGTTTAGTGTTAGGGACCTGTTTCATCAGGGTGTTATTTAATGAACTGATTTTGATAAGAGTTTTGCTTTGGGAGAATGTTTTTAAGATGAAAAGTAATAATTTTATTTTTTGGGGTTAACTAGGAGTTGTGAGTTGTCTAGCCAGGATCCTATGGATCTAAAGGGTTCTTGAGTTACTTATTGAAGTTTTTGAAGGTTAGCGACTGTGCAGATGAGTGTAGAGTCATCTGCATAGTGTAAAGGAGTGGCATGCTTGGAAGCAGTGTGTAGGTCATTTATAAGTAGGTTAAACAGCAGGGGTCCAAGTATGGAACCTTCTGGCACTCCTACAGTAACGGGTAGAAATGATGAATATTCATGCTGCCATTTGACTGCTTGGAAGCTATCTGTTAGGTAGCTGTTACACCAGGAGAGGGAGGAGGGGGAGACACTCAAGGAGGAGAGTGTCAGTAATAGTTTATGGTAAGAGATGGAGGCAAATATCTCAGCAAATAAGTAAATAAATATTTGCTTTTAAATTGCTTAGCTTAACTGTTACATCTGGTCATTGATCTGCATAGGAAACAATGCATGGAAACTGTAGACGTCAATAAAATGTCTAAAAAAGTAATTACTCATACTCTTGAATTTCATTTCATAGATTAATTTAAAATTGTTGATGAAAAGCTTGCCAAACATACTAAATATTTTATTAAATTCAAACAAACTAATCGTATTCCTAATCTAAATGATTTTAGCAATAATAGAAATTCAGCTGACATGGGTGGCCTGTATGAATAATGGTGCTGTTGGCTACCATTAAGTTATGTAGAGTGGATTTTCAGTAATGGCAGGAAGGGGGGAGTAATATATAGAGCACAGAAATGAAAGCCAAAGAGAGCGCAAAAGCCACTGTGCAGCTCAGGACTGGAGAGTTTTCAAAAAAACAGAATCTTTCCAAGTAAGCCTGAAAAATGCAGATATTTTTAGCATTTCTGAGTTTAGCATTACAAAACTTGGATGCAATGTACTGAGGTGTGGACTGCATTTTTCCCAAAGGTCTTCCTGACATTCAAACTCTTAATTGTTTTCTCTTACTGGAAATTGCAATGGACTTTTTTTATAAAAATAATATGTCATTTGATTCACTTGATTCAATAATGTGCAGATATATTTATATCTATATCTGTATATCATCTACCTATCTATCTACATGCATGCATGCATATGTAAACAAACACATATAGTCTGTGTTTGTGCCCACATGCACATCTGTGTGTCTGTGTCTGTCCATGTGGTGTTATTTTCACAGAAAGGACTGTGTGTGTGTGTGTGTATGTGTGTGTGTGTGTGTGTGTGTGTGTGTGTGTGTGTGTATCAGACAACCTTAGTGAAGATGTTGGGACAAAACATGATTTGATTCAGGATGGTATGTTATATAAGACCATCTTTAGGAGGGATTTGAGTTTTGGCAGAGATAAGCTGTTTACATAAATATGACCTGTAATTCACTTTGTAAAAATGGGCAGACTGGGAGAGTCATGCTGTCCTTATCTGCCCTCAAAATTTATATTATTTTTTGCCACTGTTATCCTCTTGTTCTCCATATATTGCACTTCTTTTATCTTGCATTTCTGTTATACAGTATGAGGTATTGTCTGGAAATGGTCCTTTGGATGATAAAATAAACACACACATGCACACACACACACACACACACACACACACACACACACACACACACACACACACACGCACACATGCGTGTGCACACATACACGCAAACACATGCAAACACACACAAACATAAAAAATACTGTGAGACAGACTTATGTATTTTCAGTTACAGCAATTTTCTTTGAATTTATTACTCTGTTACATGACACCTGACCTTCCCATGATCCTAATATGCCTCTTAAATGTGAAATGTGGCCAAGAGTTTGTGGTAAATAACCAGATGGAAGATGAAAAAGTACTGCAAGCCATCTGTTCCATTTGCTTTTATATACAGATTTTTGTTTTATTTAGCAAAAACCAAAGAAAAGCATTGAAAGCAGGCAGAATCATAGATTACTAGAGGCCCAGTATGTGTAGGTAATTCAAAGTGAAGTCACTATCTTCTATCGTAACATCTCTCTGTAGTGTTAATGAGATAGGATGGTATTCTGAAAATTAAATGGTGCATTATAGGTACAGATGAATTTTTTGTTGAAAATAATCATCATAACAATGCCAATAACTGGAGTTTTATATAGATATAGCCAAATATACATCACATAAACCACAGTGTATAAATTCAAGTTCGATATGGATAATTTTGCCTAACTCAAGGTCACAAATTTGTATAATATGAGTGCCTTTTCAAACTGCCTAGACGGCTTGAAAATCAGCTCAGCAGGACACACATATTGATTTTTCTCAAATGTTTAACATTTTGATTATAAACTTGCATATGTGAAAACAAAACACATAAAATGAAAGGTCACAAGTCAAGCAGTAAAGAAAGTAAGTGTCTTCAAGCAGATGTTTGCTTAAGTTACTGTTTGCCTATCTGCAAACTTTTAGGGATAAGAATTTTAACACATATGATACATGGGTAGTCAGATTTGTTCGATAACTGCCTATGTGAAACACAGTTTTTGACCAGCTGGCCAGCAAAGTCTTCTCATCAAAGAGTGTTACTGCAAAGGTGAGTTTTTCCTTCACCTTAAGGTACAGTGACTCTAGAGATGATTATAAAAGAGTGGATGCAGGGGGTGCATTATTTGAACATGTGGGACCCTTGTCCGTCATTTAAAAATGATAAAAGAACTGATGAATGCATTTTTATTGAGAAACTTGCTCAAAAATGCATTGAGTTGTTGCACTTTCAAAGAACTGGTAAGGATCCATGTGATATGCATTTAATTATGTTGTTGTGTCTTTTGGCTTTTCCCGGTTAGGGGTCGCCACAGCGGAACTACAGTCTGCTAATGATTAGCAGTAGATTTTTACGTACCAAGTTGCCGGCTCTGACGCACAACCTCCAACGAAGGTATGCCCATTCACGCATGTCTCCACACAGAAGACGCTCTAGCTGAAAATCGAACAGGACAACGTCTTACTGTGAGGCGTTATACACTTATTAAATATGGTATAGAATACAGAACAATGATTTTCCTTGTGTGTGTGTGTGTGTGTGTGTGTGTGTGTGTGTGTGTGTGTGTGTGTGTGTGTGTGTGTGTCGATGTGTGCCATGGCAGCTTAATGTAACTCTAGCAATTCTTGCTTTACTTTTTTATCACTGGCATATCACTGGTGAAAGAAAAAAATATTCCCAGTTCACTGCCATGTCCCTGTCAAGGAACAATTGCTACCATCATTGTTCTCCAACTACATTCTTGATAAAAATAAATATATTTTTTAGGTTGATAATAACATAACAGCTTCTCAGGTCAGTTCTTGTGAGTGTTAAGATACCAGAGACATATGTAGTCATCTGAGTGACACTGTGGACTGGGACATTGAGTGGAATAACATGTGACAAAATCTGGACAGTACAAAAACAAATTCTATCCCTCTAGATTGTTTGGAATTTGTAAATGATAATGCTATTCTGTTAGCGACTTGCTAATTTAATTTTTTGATGTAAAGGGCTGGCTCTTTGCAGGCAGATGCCACAACTCTGGCAACAAAGAAGTGAAGTCTAACTTTTCACACTTTGCTTGTCAATAGAGGTGGACTGTGTAATCTATTCTTCATAACATCTTTGGCAAAGAATGTAAAATTGAATGTTATAGATATAGTTCCTGGAATCTTTTTTTAGACTAGATGACTTATATTTTACAGGAAATAATTGTTTAATCATTCATTATCTGATCCTCCCCTTTTTTGCTTCAGTTGTCATTGGTATTATGGTTTAGAACAAGTGCACTTCCCTTCCGTTTAGTCAGGGTGACAAAGTGCTTTAAAGTTTCAGTTAAAGTCACTTATTTTCTCACAACAGCTGACAGATTCATCAGAGAAGACCCAACTTAAGCTGCAGTGCAGTGATAAGAAAAGAGTATCTTGAGTAACATAGAAATTGTTTCTTTAAATGGCCTTTGTACTGTCTTTTGGATTCATATCTCTAAACTTCTTGACCATCTTAGCTTGTCAGACACTGAATGCAATTATTACTTTTAAATTTTGATTAGGAGGGAATATCTTGTAGTCTCCTGCGCATTTACATTTATTTGAAAAATTGTGAAGTATCATTTTAGCTTGTATTGACATTTGAAAGTGTTTGCAAAGAGTACAAATTATGACATTTTATAAAAATGGGAACTGTATGCCTATGCGACTACAAGCACATTTACATTTTATGTGTGCAGATGCATGCACACATATGTGTGTGCACGGAAGAGCGCCTTCCAGGCATTCCCAATGTTATTAATAGTTTGGTCTGGACAAATAAAGTAGAAAATGTTGCAGTATGACTAATCTAGACTTCAGATGCAAGCAGTATCACTTTGCCAGCTTTAAATGATGTGGTTATTTCCCACCACCTAAACATCTGCTCTGTGTTCAGACTGCGAAGTTTTTTTTCCATAAACTCCCAGGGTTAAACTCTAACAACTCCAACTTCCCAGCAGTAACCTAGAAATAACTTGAATATTCACAGACCTTGCAGCTGAGTTGTTTTGTCCCACAGCCTTGTCTCAGCAGTTTCCCTTAAATATTATTTTGTTTGCTATGACTGCAGAGAGGCTTAAAATAAAGCTGTGCATATGTTTTCATTAGTAGTTCCTTTTAAGGTTATGTACGTAACAGCAGCTTATTAAATAAGATTCACCCTGACCACCATTTTGTAACATTATTGTAGCTTGTTATTACATTTACCAGTGTTGTTAGGTGATATGAATCATGTCCAATGCAAACATTAATCTGTCCCATATCTGTAACTTGTCACACACTAATTTATTAGCTCAGACTTGCTTATTACATGCAAGTTATCAATTTTACATATGTATGTGGATTGAATTGGTTTTTACTTGTTTTATTTTATTGTACTGTGTGCATTAGCATTGCTTTTGTTTTCATGGTTTTTGTTTTTTTGGGAAGTGTTTGGACAAAGGCACTGTAATAACGCAAAGCTGAAGTTGAAAGATGAGAAGCGTTTATGTCTTTTTATTGAATTCTACTATTCACTTCTCATTTACTGATGTCCCATGTTTTGGATTTTTCCTAATTGCAGTTCATAATCCATAGAAGATGACTATACGAATTACCCTTCTTGCCAATAGAAACCTGTGGATACTGAAGATCTGTCGGCCAAATAGCTGCCTTCTACCTTGGGCAGACTTCAGGAATGTCTGATTCTGTTCCATAGTTCCTGCTTTCTATATTTAGGCTTTGTTGACTAGGATTTTTTTCTTTCTTCTTTTTCATGACTTTACAGTCTGGCTTCAATATAGCCTACTCCAGTAAATGTATTCTTGTACTTATATTAATTGAACAGATTTTGAAAGAAGATCAGGGCCTACTTACCCCTAACAATTCTACCAAATTAGGCAAAACCTGTTACAGTAGCACTTCCTCTGTGCTCTTACACAGGATCAGATGAGCTATTAACAAGTCATAGAAGAAAAAACTCACTGACCAAACTAAAGCATTTGAATGTACATCTATCCTTATGCAACTATGACCAGGAAAAAAAACTATCGCTTTGCTATCCATACACAAACATGAAAGATTTTAGATTCAGTATGTACCGTTTAGCAGCTCGCAAGCACACGCAAACAAGGAAAGTTCCGTGTAATGTAAATTACCACATAAGCTGGTGACTTTTATGCAAATGACCCTGGTGGAGCAATCCAACAAGCAAAGAAGCATCCGTGTAGAGTCTGTGTCCATGTCCGTAGTGGGTCTATATCACAATGTCGAATAATGACAATGTTGAATGGCTAAAATGTCGAAAGTGCTGGTCATCAAAACTGTTCTTGTGGGGGGATGTGCCCCCATATATATGTATATATACCAACTCCGAGATCGTGCTACAGTGAGGAAAGGGCAAATTTTCTGATCCTCACTGTACCACGATCCCACAAAAAACTTTTAGCTGAACGGCACTTTTGACATTTTAGCTGTTCGACATTGTCATTATTCAACAATGTGATATAGACCCGAACGTAGTGCATGCGGAAATTTTCCGTGTACAGGAGTGCCCATGGAAAGAAGAGGATATAAAAGTCCACAAATGTGGACACAACTCCCCTGAATGGTTCGATCACGTACAATGATGTGTAAAAAATGCATTGTTGATGTCTGGAAATGTAAGGGAATATGTAAAAATGTATATATTTAATGATTTTGGCAGGTTTCCACTGTGCACCACAGTGCATAAACATGCCTAATTGAAAAGTAAAAAAAAAAGAAAAAAGTATTTTATAATATTTGTCAGAAATGTATTATAGGACGTTGCATTGAATCTGTAAAATGGTGCATTGGTGCTGTTGCCTAGGTCATAATCCTATGAACCATGTAGTTACCAGGCTGTCAGCACAGATATGTATGCAAATGAGGTGATTTTGTTGCATTGCTAAAAGGAGCAACCGTGTCCGTAGATCCCTTCCATGTAGGCTGCTACACTATGTTGATATAACCCTGGATGTGGATGCCAGCAGGAGGGTGTGTTCCATTACTTTTAGGAATCATTTAAGACCCGTGCATGTATTTACGCTCTGCGCCACATTGCTGAGCATGTTCACACAAAGCTAAACGTGTACACACAGCAGAGTAGTCATGTGGCATTGATGATTCTGTAGGAGTGAATAAGTTATACTGAGCAACACGGCACATGGCTATGCACCGCACACCAAAGTAGGGACATTAAATGATGTTAATTACAATTTAGGCAGATGAAATGCATAATAAGTAAGCAATCACACATGGTGGAGCTACAGCAGACCTGTATAAAGTATGCATACATCCATATATTTTAGGTTCATAGGTTGGTACTAGGCTATCAGCCCTAGGGCCTATACAAGCCTAGCCATAACAATTCCCTGGCTATTTCTTCCCACATTATTTACTTTCCTGGACCCCTGTCTAGCAGGGCGACTGACGTGATCCCTGGGGTGAATTTCCTTTCTCCCATCCAATCGTCAAGGTTCCTCTTGAAGAGGTCCAAAGAGGCACTCTGCTTGACATGTATGGGCAATCTATTCCAGAGTCTGGGGAGTCTCTGGGTCAGGAACCTATCCCTCCAGCATGTTTTGTTTATTGTGATGACAAGGTTTAGATCCCTGGAGCGTGTAGCTCTGAAGGATTGGGATTTATTTAAGTGTAGCATGTCCAACAGCTCTGGGTTTGACATGGCCTTGTATGTTAAGCAGAGATCGCCTCTGAGTAGACGATATGCGACAGAGTATAGCTGGAGTTTTTTAAGGCGGTCAGCGTAGGACATCTGCTTTAGGCCTGTGATTCTTTTAGTGAGGTATTTCTGAGGCCTTTCCAGTTGTTGCAGATGTCTTGAGAGGTACATACCAAATGGGGCGTTGTATTCTATAATGGGTCTAATGAGGGATGAATACAGTGGGACACTGACCTCCTTTTTTCTGGATGAAAAGCTCTTCGTGATGAGGTGTGCCACATAGAAGGATTTCCTGACTGTTGTGGCGATGTGGTTATCGAAGGTGAGACCACTGTCCACCTGTGTCCCTAAGTCTCTTATCACACTTTCTGTATTTAGTGTACTGCCACCTATATGGTAATTCATGGATACATGTTTTTTCCCAAAGGGGATAACAATACATTTCTTGGCATTGAGCTTGAGCCCATGGCTCTGGCACCAAGCATCTGTTTCTGTAAGGCCCTTTTGTAGAGTATCCACATAATTTGGGGATTCAATAATGGCTCCCAGTTTGCAGTCATCTGCAAACTTTGTTAGCCAGAGTCCCTTAGTGTTGACCTGCACTTCAGAGAAGTAGATGCCAAACAAGAGCGGCCCCAGGACTGAACCCTGAGGTACTCCACTTGTCACTTGTCTGGAGCTGGATTTGGAGTTGGCTACTTTTACAGTGTGGGTTCTATCAGTAAGCCATTTAGCAACCCATTGGGTGACATAGGGATTAATGCCCAACTTAGTAAGTTTATCTATGATTCCAGAGAGGGGATGGTGTCAAAGGCCTTGGCAAGGTCTAGATAGGCTGTGTGGACCACCTTACCCTTGTCCATGGCTCTGGAGACTGATTCAAAGAAGTCAATCAGGTTCAGGAGACAAGATCGGCCCTTCACAAACCCAAACTGGGTGGGGTCCAGTGTTTGAAGGTTGCCAATGTCTTTGTTTATAAGTTCCATGATAATACGCTTCATGGCCTTGCAGATAAGGCTTGTCAGACTGATGGGACGGTAGTTTCCAGGATCCAAGGTGGATCCCCCCTTGTGGATTGGGATAACTGTAGCTCTGCGCCACTCAGTGGGCACGAAACCTGAGGTGAGGCTATGATTAAACATGACACTTAGGTGAGGTGCCAGTTCATATTGTAGTTCATGTAGTACACAGCCCGGGATGTCATCTGGTCCCATGGATGCTGTATTCTTGGCTTTAGGGAGTGCGTTTTGTACCTGTGTGGCTGTTATTACTGGAATTTGGCAATCTTCCGGTATTGAGATGGGCCATTTAGGGGGTGAGAGGGGGTGAAGTTGGCACTGAATCGATCTGCCAGGATATTGGCAATATCCTTCGGATCAGTATATTTAATGCCATTCTGTTTTAGCTCAGAGCAGATCTGAGCATTGCCATTTAGATTCTTGACATAGTTATAGAATGCTTTGTGGTTGTCTTTGGAATCTTTGGCAATTTTATTTTCATAACTAGCTTTGGAGGATTTTATGAGGCATCTCAGTTTCTTACTGAGGCTAGTAAGGGAGTTTTTTGCATCCTGGGATTTTCCTCTTTTCTGCAAAAGTTTCTTCCTTTTGTTGTAAAGTTTGTTTATGGCAGGGGACCACCAGATTGGCTTCCTTTTTTTGGATGAGAGCATTTTGGTTCTATTTGGGATGGCACGATTCATGCATGAATGGATGTGCTCGTACAGTGCCTTAGTGTAGGATTCAACAGTTGAACATTCAGTTCCCATCTGCATGGGTGTCATGAAGTTTGTCACTTCTGGCTTGAGTAGCATGAAGTTGGCTTTGGAGAAGTTTTTTATGGTGGTTTCTTTACTGGGGGGTGGGGTGGGATGTGGATGTTAAGGGTGATTAGCTTATGGTCAGACCTGACTAACGAGGGGGTGACCATAGGTATGGAGCATTGATTTCCCATGTTGGTAATGACCAGGTCTAGGATATTGCAGCCCCTGGTGGGACTATGGATTAGTTGATCCAGGGCGTTGGAATTTATGAATTCCAAGAACCGTTGCACAAAGGTGTTGGGACATGAGTAGTTTTCCCAGTTAATGGCAGGGTAGTTAAAATCACCCAGTATTAGGGTGTTTGGTTCTACCTTAATATTTTCCAGTATGTTTAGAAAGGTGTAGTGAGAATCTTGGGGTATGGTGGGGATCTGTAGCAAGCTACAATTTGGATTGCAGTCTTACCTAGTGTTAGTTGCACTTGGAGAATTTCAGACACATTGTGTTGGCCAACTAGCCTGGTGGTGTGAATATCCTTGGTGAATATTGACACTCCTCCACCTTTAGTGTTTCGGTCCTGGTTTGGTGGCGAAAAGTGTGGTAAGAGTTGTAGCCTGGTATTGCAGGGGTGCTCTCTGGAGCCTTGAACCAGGTCTCAGTTACTGCACAGATATCGATGTTCTCCATTTTTAGGAGTGCCTCGAGAGAGTGCATTTTGAGGTTTAGACTTCTAGCATTGAGTAGCATTACCTTCAGATTTTGCATGCTTGTACCTGTTACGGTGGTGGTTTTGTCCTTTGAAGTTTGCCTAAAAAAGGCACTATAGGGGTGGCAAGAGCCTTAGTCAGTAACCTGAATCCCAGGGGTGACAGGTGCAGACCATCTCTGGCAAAGCATCGTGGTCTGTTAATCATGTCATCCCAGGCAGACAGATACTGGATCCCCTTTGAATGACACCATAAGCTTAGCCAATTGTTGAAGTCAATCATTTTATACTTATATTGTGGTATCATTCTGGGCGAAGGCAGGATGCTACTCAGGGCTAGGGTCATACCTGCCAGGGCCACATGATCCGAGAGCTCTTCCATGTCTCTTTTCATGTAGTCCAGGGAGGTACGTCTCAAGTCATTCACTCCAACATGGACAATGACAGAGTCATATTTGTACTTGTTGTGGAGTGACTTGAGTGCATGCGTTATGTGGTGGATCCTGGCACCCGACAGGCAGCTGACTGTAATTTTCTCCTTATTCAACCTGGTGAGAGGGACATCTGTTTTTCCCTCAGTACTCTGAAGCATTGGAGTACTGACCTGGAAATTTTAAGCTATGAGATAATGCTAGGGGCTGCTGCAGCTATCCTACATCTGCATGTACTAGTGCCCGAAGTCAATGCTGCTGGTGCTGCTGACAGTAGGCCTAGGCTGAGAAGGAGAACAGTGTTCAGCCCCAGGGTACCCTTCCAGGAGCTACTTGAGCTGGAGATTGTAGGGTGCTACAGGGTGAACAGGGACATATTACAAGAGCTCACTGAGCTCTGCTGCCCTCATTTCAGACCCAGAACCAACAGAGAGGAACCCATCCCAGAGGAAACAAAGGAATGTGTAGCCTTTAGGATACTAGCTACAGGTACTTTTCAAAGACAAAATGGGGACATGATGGGGGTTTCACAGGCATCTGCACTTAGGATACTCCACCAGTTCCTGGATGCTATGCTACTACATGCAGTGAGCACATATCTTTCCCCCTATCCCCTGAGGCGAGACGCAGCAATATGCAACAGTAGCACATTACCCTGAGGTACTGGGTGCCATAGATTGCACCCATGTACACATCAAGGCTCCACCTGGTGAGCAGGGTAGAATCTATGTTAACCGCAAGGGGTACCACTCCATCAACTGCCAGGCCATGTCCAATGCCCAGGGGATTATACTGAATGTGTCTACTGACAGCCCTGGCAGTTATCATGACTCCCATATCTGGAGAACATCACAGCTGTAACAGACGTTTGCTAGGGGAGACATCCCACATGGCCATTTACTGGGGGATGCTGGCTACACCCTGGAACTGTGGATGATGACACCCATCAGAAATGCACACGCACCCACAAAAGAACATCATAATGAGGCACACGCACAAACTAGAAACATCATAGAGCATGTATTTGGGCTGCTCAAGTCACAGTTCCAGTGCCTAGATATATCTGTGGGAGCCCTGCAGTATTCTCCAGCCACATGTGCACATATATCCACAGTATGTGTTATGCTATGCAATATTATCCTGCAGAAACAGCTGTAGAAGGATCAGTTAAGGGAAGAGATACATAGCCCCCGCACCAGTACCTAGATGACCACAGCAACAGTCACAGGAGGACTCGGAGGAGGAACCCCCTGCTGATGTCTCTGTAGGCAGATGTAGGTGTGCTCAGTATGCCCTGGCATTGGCTAAGAGGTTCACTGACAACCTAGGGCCCTAGGGACTGGCATCTTACTCCTACTCACATACAGAAATTAAAAATGATGGCAAGGCAAACCACACATCTTGTACCTACTCACGTATTGGCTGTGTACTGCTTGCATCAGACAGAGTCAGCCCTAATCTATGGTTGTGTCAGCTGCTGCATTTGCAAGGTAAGTCCATATCCTCTGCAGTATTCATAAGGATTATTATGATATGACATTGTATGTATGGATCTGGTACATTATGCAAGTAAATATAGTGGGCTGCTTGCACAGAAATTCCATCCACATGAGGCAACTGATACCCATTCCACTACCTTGTTTCCAGGATTATTTACTAGGCCCCATGTATGGAATACTCATGCAGACCTTCTGCAACAGAGTACTGGTACATCTGTCAAGGAAGATGTTAGACAGTGGAGTGACATGATAGTCAGACTAGTGTGTATCCCAGCAGAACAAGTGGTGGTGTTCCACCACCCCTTGCACAACAGTATTCCCTTGAAATTGCTGTAACAGAAGCTCAGCAGTGGTATAACAGCATGCCAGGCAGTCTCAGGACAGTAACAAAGAAATTGATCATACATTCTCTATATCTTACTTAGCAGTGGAATAACTATATACATATATCTGCAGTTGAATGTGTGATGAATGCTTGCTGTCTGTGAAGCAGCCTTTGTGGCTCAAAGGCCTAGGGCAATTACCTTGTGTACTGGTGTTCAGGGTTCTACTCTAGACGTAACCACTTATTCTGGATGTCAGGTAGTATTACTTTTTGTTTTAGAGACTGTCAGTCCTGTGTGTGGGGCAATATCTTTAACCTTTGTGACTTATTTATTAGATCACACAACTGAAGAAAATCATAGCCAAGTTCAGTGATGAGCAGCAGTGCAGAAACAGGGACATATGTCATATTTTATGTGTAACACACAAATCCTGGACTGGAGTACAGGTAGGTGTGGGCTGGAGTCAGTTTATAAGTAACAAAACTCCCACTGGGTATGCTCATACACTTAGTTAAGCAAAATCAAAAGTCTGTTGCACCCAACTCAAAATGACTTGTTATATATATAGATATGTCTACAGATACAGACATATATGTATACATATACTGTCTATCAGTATCTCACTCTCCCTATAGAGATGTACATATATATATATATGTATATAAAAATCTATACACACACACACACACACACACACACACACACACACACACACACACACACACACACACGCACACAAACAAACACACACATATAGCCATGTATAGTTATGTCCCTGTTATCTACAGATATATGTTTATATGTCTGTGTATGTCTGTATTGTCCTACATACCCTGATACTGGTGATTAAAGCTGCAGTATGACACATATATAATGTTGCTCAAAGGATCAAATGTAAGGGTTCAGCATTAGATAATGCACTTCCCTACAGCCCCCTGTTCCTGCTGGATGTCACACACATAGACCAACAGGTGAACAAGTGGTGTTACATATCATGTTGTGTATGCATGCATTGACAGGGCTCATTGTTTATGCTGACATGCTTGCCCATCAATATGAAAACAGCCACATATGGGCAAAATGGCTACTGTAGACATATAGCTAGGATAAACAACAGCTATCTGACTGCAAGGCTACTAGATGCAGAGAACAGTTGAGAAGAAATGTCATTCTGCAACCCACATAGGCTGTTCAACACAAGCCTAGTTTATGCACTCCACTAGTATTTGCCTGCAGTATTGTGTAAAATAGACTTAAGCCATAATACATGCTGTAAATACTGTGATCTGTAGTTGGTAATACTAAGGTAGGGGTTCTAATCTCACTTTGGTCCCCTGGGTGTATGTGTGTGTGTGTGTGTGTGTGTGTGTGTGTGTGTGTGTGTGTGTGTATGCATCTCCCTGCATAACAAATGGGAATCTCATATTTCAGTGGGCCTGCACTTTTTGGCCCTTGCAGGTGTTGCTGGCCTCAAAACCACCCTCTTCCACAAGGCCTGCTGATGTCATGTACCTTAACATTACCAATTGCCGTAGCACTGTCAGACTTAAGCTGTGGTGCGTTTTGTCAATATTGTCATCTGTAGTGTGTAACAATAGTTAGGTAGGTGTTCTAATCTCACTCTGATCCATATGCTGTGTTTGTGTGTGCATCCCCCTGCAAAATAAATGTGATTACCACACTGACTTAAACAGAGGTGGGGTTTTGCTGTATTTTTGCTGTAGTAGGTGACATGTGCCTACAAAGTCTTGACCAGAACAAGGCCTGCTGATGTCATCTACCATAACATTACATAAACAGATGTTAATAACACACTTGAAATGTGATGCATGCGTCAAGTACTGTGATCTCTAGTGTGTATCATTAGATAGGCAGGTGTTCTAATCTAATTGCAGCTAACTTGAACTGCATATACTGTGCACTGTTCTGTAGATATATATATATATATATATATATATATATACACATATATATGAATTGAAAGTGGTAAGTGGTACTATTCTCACTGTAGCCAGGTGTGTGTGTGTGTGTGTGTCTGTGTGTGTGTGTGTGTGTGTGTGTGTGTGTGTGTGTGTGTGTGTGTGTGTGTGTGTGTGTGTGTGTATGTGTGTGTGTGTGTGTGTGTGTGTGTCCGGATGTTACAGCATTTTACTTCAGTGTATGGGATCATAGGACCATTGGACAGTAGTAGCTTAATAGACATAAGTGACATAAAATTCTAATCATGTTCTAACTCTTATTTACACAATTAGCACATATTGCCCCTGTCCATAAGGGACACACACAGAAGCCCTGTGGTGACTTGACAGTTATCTATGCAATCACACAGATTGCATCTACAGAGGTCCAATGAATTCCACTGTTTGTCATTAGGTGGGGGTCTGTTTCAAAGGTTTGTGACATTGTAGTACACATATCTCCCCCCCAGCATGCATGTTTAACGTCACATTACCAGGTAATGGGACCCAATAATATCCCAGGCTGCAGCCTACATGAACACAGGCAGAGACTTGCAGCATCTTTAGGTGCTCTATTCAACCAAAGCCTGAGTATCAGCCTAAGTAGCCTGATCTGCAAGGCCATGGGATGGAGTACCATGGAACTCATTAACAAGGACATTGGGAACCTCCAAACACTGGATCCCACACAGTTTGGTTTCATCAGGGGAGGTGATGCCTGTTAAATTTGTTCGACTTCTTGAGATAGTCTCCAAAGCCCTGGATGAGGGGAAGATGGTGCACGCCACCTACCTTGACCTGGCCAAAGCTTTCACTACTATTCCCCACTCATGTAGAATACATAAACAGACTCTCTCAACTAGACATCACTCTGTATGTTACCAGATGGGTGGCAATCTGGATCACTGATAGAACCCACCTACTCAAAATACGGGAAGACACTTCAAGCAGTAGGCCTGTAATGATTGGTGTACGTCAGGAATCAGTCCTGGTGCCTATGTTGTTTGATATAGTTTTCTGAGGTACAGGCCAACTCCAGTGAGCTATGGCTGATCAAGTTTGCAGATGACCACAAGCTGGCTACTGTCATCAGTTCCCCTAGTGATGTGGACATCCTCCAAGTGGGTCTCACCCAAACAAATGCCTGGTTCCAGAATCATGGCTTCAAACTGAATGCTAAAAAATCCCTCAACATTCCCTTTGAGGAGAGTGATGTCCCCATAAATTATCACAATAATAACAAGGACCTAAGCACCCAATCAGTTGTGAGGGACTTGGGCACCCAGGTTGATAGTAAACTGACTTATGACCATCATATTGCCTCCATTGTACAAAAAGCTTTCTACATGTCTCACCTCATTAGGAAGTGTATGTCATCCAGGAACAAGGAGGTCATATCATCCTTATAGTCTCCCCTTATAAGACCCATTAGTGCCTCTTTCGGCATGTACCTCACAAAACACATGCAGCAGCTAGGCTACAGAGGTTCTCCCCAGGATAGTCCAGGGCCTCAAACATCTAACCAACACAGATAGGCTAAAGCCCTGTCCCTCTACCCAGTCTCATACAGACTTCTCAAAGGTGATCTCTGTCTGGCATACACAGCAATCCTATACCCCTCCTTGATGAGACTGCTGCAAATATCCAAGTCAAGCTCCACTTGAGTAACCCATACACACACGACTTCAGCCTGGCCTGTGACATCAATAGGACTTAATAGCAAGACAGATTAGACAGATTTGTGTCCCAGAGACTCCCCCTTCTGTAGAACAGACTCCCTCTCAATGTAAAGCCGAGTACCTCATTAACCCATTGTAAGCACAACCTGGATGACTGGATGGGGAACAGAAAATACACCCCTGGGATTATAGCTATGTCCCTGCTGGGCAGGGGCATCAGGTGCTAACATGTCAGAACACAGGCTAAATTCTTGGGCAGGCTTGTAAGAGCCTTAGGGGCAATAGCCTAGTAACTTCATATGATCCTATGTCCTTACAGCTGTAAATACATGTACCATTCCACTCACAGAGTTGCAGCATGTCCGCTAGAGCAGGGTCACACAATACCCTGTATGCAAGGCAGAGGTCACTTCTGAGTGACCTGTATGGCACAAGGTACAATGACGATAATTGCACATGATCTCCATAGTCAAATACTGAGGACTTGAATTTCCTCTGTGAGGAAAGTTTGTGTTGTGTCCAACTGCCATTGGTGCTTGCAAAGGTACATGAGAAAATGTCCATTGCAGGGAAATATTGGCATGCTGAGGTAAGAGCACACAGAGGTTATAAACACAGCATTATCGAGTGACAGTGCCATCATTAATGACATGATGATGATATACTACCCGTCTTACCCCTGTGGAGACATGGTGATCTATGGTAAAGTAGGTGTAAACCTGTGTGGCCAAGCCTGTGTGCCCATGTATATCACCCCTGAGTATGTACATCATGTGTGGCTAATGACTTGCTATGTACCAGGAACATTGCTGTTACAGATAGAAATGATACTACATACACATTTGCATGGAGTTACGGTCATGAGTGTGCCAGCAGGTGTATGTTCCTGAACAACCTGTTGTGGGTGAGTGACATAACTGTGAGATTGTCCTGTCATCTGCAGCCAAGTTTATGCAGTTGTACAGGTGGCACACCTTGCAGTGAAGATGTGGATGTCCGTGCATGCACTGAGAACTTGTTCAATTCTGTGGTAATTACTCTGTCCTTCCTAGTCTGCACTGTCTGTCAAGCAACCAGACAGCATACTGGATGTTGTGTGACATGATGTGGGAACACAGACATCTGATCCAGTTAGATACATGTACAGTCTGATATACATAGGACAAGTGTGGGTACACACACTTTGGCCAAAGGTGCCCACCCTTCTGCAGTACACCTCAGATCCATGGCATACAAACATGCACCATGAAGCTGATGATGGTCAGGCAGCATGAACTTCTGTGACATTTTGACCAGACAGACATCATTGCCACTGTGGTGCTTGTCTGAGTAACCTTGCACATGTATGTCACTGCACATTGTGCATCACAGTGTGACACTGCAACTGTGCTCCAACTCATTATCTGCACATTACCCTACAGAAACTCAAGAACCCTGGAATACTAGGCATAACGCATGCCACACTGTAATGATTGCCCTGATTGCTACTCAAGGCATTTACCTGGTAAAGGGTATGTCAAGGCTACAGATCCTTGCATGAAGTGGGACAACTATGTGGATGAACAAATAGGCTGTGGCCTGCACCTCATGTGGAGTTTGGTACTAACATTTTGCTTTTGGGATGAGATGAGGTGTTGGGGCATGGTATCCCAAGAGGCAGTGGTTGTGGTAAGACCAGCGGTTGTAGTAGCCAGGCACCAGCAATTCAGGGGACACCCCTCATGTCAGCATTCCTCACAAGGTAATTGAGTCAGTACAGTACACACTGCTTGAGTGGTGTGCAGCTGCAGGATAACTGTGTGAACAGTGCCTCCTTGTCTTTCCGAGGGTGTATGTATGAATTTGGACCCCCCCACACACTTCTTGTGTATGGTGTCTACAGGCACAGACATGTTGGTAGTCTACCTTCTTGGAAACCATGCTGGAATTAAAGTCAATACATAGTTGCACACAGGGCAAGTAGCATGCAGTGACAGCTGATGTCCCTAGATGAACCAGTAGTGTCACATTTAGAGCCATGAAAACATGCATCATGGAAATGATCATGGACACTGTAGTACACCTGCAGAAACTGGCCCAAATGCAGTTTATGTTGTAAGTTCAGATCATGCCTACCCTAAGATTTGTACCAAATTTATTGCTATAGACTGAGATGTATGAAGGGAAAATGACTCACCCCACCTACCATGGTCCGACAACACATTCATCAAACTTAGGCCATCAGGCATTGTGGACACACTGTGGAGGTGTTTTACAAACTTGCATGTCAGCCGTTGGATAGTCAATTGTCTGACAGTGATTATATGGGAAGATAGGTTTTGGTAGACCAGCTCTACAATCATCATCATTCCTGGGACTACCCCTCCTAGCCATTCTCTTCTCTGCAGTCATGACCACTGTTTTGTGACTTCAGACTGGCTACTTTTGCAGATAATTGCAAATTAAGAGAATGTCATTGTTTCGCACACAGAACCAACAGTTACCCAGGATGGACTGACACACACATTCAGTTGCTGTCAGAGCCACTGACAAATACTGCATGCCAAGGTAAGCACAGTACTATACTTTTGGCAATCAGCCATCCCCTGGACAATACCATATTGTCTGCTCACCTCCAACAGTTGACCCGGTAGGCAGGGGCTTATGGAAACAGAAAGTGATGTAACCTTCAACTTTCACTAGTGAGTAAGATGTGGGACTTCATGCACTGTTGTACAACCTACAGATAAAGGTATAGCATGTAAATCCCAGAATGTCATTGTTACACTGTATATGACACTCATCCCACCTCGAGTACAATGACACCTGCAGCATGTAACTACACAGGCATACCTGGCACCTGTAACAGTCACAGAAGTTCCACAGTAACCCAATACACAGTGTACATAACATGTGCAATGCAAAATGTATCAAGGCCAAAATTGTGTATTCATTCCACTAAATCCTTTGGAGGGGAGGTGTATGGCTGCCATAGAGGGCGCTATCATCTCCCACTGTGTACCACCTGCACATCCATGAAAGGACTAGTATGGGACGTACCTGTTGTACACAGCTGCACCTTGACTGTGGTATAAATAGGCCATGCTGGGGAGATAGGTATGTAACCATGACACTACACACTACATGTAATAGGCTCCCTATTCTGCTGTAATGCACATCATGTGTAAATAACACAATGGTATGCAGAACAAAACAATCATAACTGGATGAGGACAAATGTCTGTACTCAATACAGGGTTGTAGGTGCATCTCCTATGCTACAGCTTGTAGATGTGTGAGCTCCCAGAATCCTGCATACACATATCAAGGGAACCACATCATGTCAGAGATTACAGATGCAGGAGTAGGCTGCATGATGCCATGCCCCTGTCAGCCTGTGATACACATATGACACTATAGAACCATGCACATCTACTGCTTTACCTTTGTGAAGACATTTTGATACTGTGCTGACATTCCTTCCTCTGCTCTGATGGTTACGGGTTTATTGTAGCACTCTAGCTATAGGTGTGCACCAAAAAATCTGGAATCTTAAACATAAACACTTCTGTGAGACAACATTGTTTTTGTAAGTATGCAGCCATTACAACATCATTCAACCTAATCTACATAACATACTATGGTGTACTCAGTGCAACTACCAGCAGACGTCTGTCGGTGATCAGTACAAGTAGCATATGAAAGGCAACAATGGATTAAAGGACTGCATAGCAATTTAGGTAGTCACGCTGTGCATCAGACACTTAGCTTCATTTCCCTGCATCAATGACAAAGATGACAGGGATGTGGCACAGGTATCATCACTTGCACAGGGTGTTGTGTGGTGATGCAGGAAGCCAAGGCTGACCCAATACGTTGGCAAGGGTGTGTGTGAGTTACGAAGGGAAGCATGCAAGCTGGACCATGGAATGTGCAGTCTGTGCCTGCAGCTGACCTGATTGTGACAGTGGTGTGTGAGTGTCTGTATGAACACAGTCAAGCTGAGTGCTAGCCCTACATGACTGTATGTTGGACAGCTTTGAACCATGCATGGCAGAGCTGACAGTTCACTGTCTCTGCCCCCGAACATGGGAACTGGCTCTGCTAGGAGTTGCACTGACACCTCCATGCCCAAGGTCAGAAGCAGTGCTATTACCTGAGGTTCACTGCTGTCTGCTGGGACCGTGTCCTCCATGGGAAATTCCAGGACCACAAGCCCATGGCCTGCCATATCTTGGTATGGATAGCACGCATGCCTCTGGGGCACTACATGTACTTCCACTATGGGAACGTGAGTGAGCATGGCCATCTGGACTCTCAGCTGATGCAGTTGCTGAACTATGTCCATGGGTCAGATGCTCAGCTCCAACCAGACGGTCCATCACAGGCAATGACCATTCCAAGACAGATAATCTACAATTTCTCTCAGACCACTGTCTTCCCACTGCATCAGTCAATCCAGGGTATCAGCAACAAGCAGAAACAGTCACAGATGTCAGACTGTGCTGCATCCATAACCCTGAGCAATCATTTGGAGGTCCTTTTGGAATATGCCTGTGCCTCCATGATTGCCATAAACATACGCCGATTGACATGCGATGGTACACCTGCAACAGGTGGTGGATGGACAACAGATCTCCTATGAGCACCCCTATCAATCTGCCTGTGTGTGCTATGGCCAGTGTAAACATTCACTGCAGCCATAGTACCCACACTTTCCTGTTCAATGTCCCCACCCACTGACTGTCCAATATCTGTGGCCTCAGGACTGGGCATGCATAGGCATACCAACTGTGCACACTGATAATGAGGGCAGAAGAGGTATGTCAACCTCTGTGTCAGATTCAGCCCCTGCAACTCCCCCATGCCTCACTTTGATCATCATCATCAACAGAGTCTAAAGAGACACTGACATCAGGCTGTGAGGGGAACAGAGACCAACTCCCTCTGGTCATCTGTGATAAAAAGGGAAAAACGGTACATTAGTACATGCACTACTATGCTCTACAGTACTATCTTGTAGTATATGTCAAGCTGTATACAAAACTTCTGTAGTTGCTTGTGAATAAGGGTCTACTTCACGTTGCTGAAGGCCGACAATATCAAAGCTAATATTGTCGGCACCAGATTAGCGAAAGCAAAAAACATCGAATGTTTAAACGGAAATCTCCATAAGGGGAGATTTCCATTTAGTTCAATGTAGTGCAGTCTCGGAGTTGGTATATTTAAGTAGTGGGGTGTGTGTTAGGGGCGCAGCCCTCCACATGGGGGGTGCAGGGGGGCTTGCCACCCTGCTTGCAAAGGTTAGTTTTTATTTATTTTTGTGTTTAGGCATTTTTTTTATCTTTCGATGCTTCAGAATTCGATGATATGGTGTTGACCATATCAGATTCGATATTCTGAAACTTCGATAAGATAATATAGACGCGTAAATAATAAGCTCCTTATTCAAGACTCTCATGAGCAATAGTGGTGTACACTGCTGACATTTGTCAACACTCTGCACAGCTGACACATAAGGCAATCTGAACTGTCCTACAATTACTGCAGATCTTATCAGTGTGGTCACAACTACAAGGCATAGGTTTGACTGTAAGCTGTGTTCCATTGGTAAAACTCTGTGAGGTTGGCAATCATGCAGACAATATATCAATCCAGCTGGCGGGCCTGGTATGACACTTTAGCAAGTACAATGCACTCAGTCTACATCTGTATCACAACAGTGTTCTGCTTACCAGGAACAGGATCACAGCCGCGTATGATTTCTGATGGTCCTGTGAAAATTTAAGGGAGAGATAATGTAAACAGCAACCTATCTTGCACTATGACAGCTTAATACAGCCACAGATTTCACAGCTGCAATACATACTATGCTACTTAGTACGTAGGTCAAAATATGGCCTTGAGATTCACACTGCAACTGCCCCCCCCCCTTAAAAATAATACCTGCCACTCACATAAAAGTATGTACAGTGTGAAACACGGAATACTACAGTATTCCAGTACTTATCCAACAATGCATACCTGGACACATCTCTTGTGTGGAAATGGTGGCACCCACATCTACAACATACCATGTGATGGCTGCCAGGGAGCTGTCCTGTGTTCCTAGGTTTGCCAGGAATTCCTCTGTGGCTGACAGTGGTTGTTCCACTGCAGGCCCTCCACCTGTGACACTATGATCCCTGGCCACATCTGCTGCTCTTCTGCAGGTGGAATTTATCATATCTGTGGCATGGTGTCATACCTGCTCATATGTCCAGCTCTGTTGTCCGATGGCATTCACATTGCGAACCAGGTCAGCCCACAATGCTGCCCACTCTTCTCTCTTTGTCCTCCCCCTGGACAGCAGGAGTTGGTGATGCTCACACAGGGGGTCCAGGATAGCTTCATTCTCTGCCTCTGTAAAAGGACCCTGGCATCTCAGATACATATCTCCTGAAAGACAACAAAATGGGAACATATGTCAGGATTACATACGTGGCAGCATAGTATATAGAGATACAGCAATAACAGATGGCTACCAGTAATCACTGCTTGATTACACATCTCACATTCGACACCATGCAAACATAGTAAGGGTGTGGATATGAGTAGGATTGTGACAGTACTCATCTATCCCTGCTTGTGCCATGACAGATACTGATGTATGGTCACACCACCAAAACAAAAATCCATTAAGTTGTGGCCCATGTGTGTAAATCCCCCTTGTAATATGTAAAACAAGCAGTGCCACACAAATAGCAATGTAGTATTACCACCTCTATCAACATGAAATTCCCAGGAGAGTGGTATACCTATGTAACAGAGAGCATTCTACCCCTACTGTTCACTAGTTCCTCCATAGGTCTAACCCTTCTGCAGATCAATGACATCTCAGATGTACAGTTCCACACCAGGCTTACTGCTGTAATCCCAATTCCCCCTAAGTATATGGACAAATATGCATCATGTTGGGAACAAAGTGGTTACATACCTTTTGGAGTACAATACTCCTCTGTTGAACAATACTGATATATAGATGTTGTGGCAATGAGTTGACCATAAAAAGTAACTCTCATGCACAATGTTTTCCCTAGATAGCTGTTTGCCTTTTTAATATGGTTCTGTATTAGGGAGTGATTACCTCAGAACCAATCTGTGTTTCTGAACTGCAAATCACAGCCAACACATCTGCGTTGCATTATTGCATTATAATCAGCCAATCCCATGCAACCCCTGAACAAGATATAAGGTCTCAATGTACATTACAATGCCTTTCTCTGTGTTGGGTTTGGAAATAGTGGGGGACAGATCCTACAGCATGGCAGAGAGGATGTCTGTAGCAGCTACAATTTGCATACAAATGTGTGTGCTACAGGTTGGAGCTGAAGGTGATGCTGCAGGCAATAGGCATAAGCAGGCATAAGCAGACAGGGCGAACACTTTGCAGGACAACAAGCTGTAAGAGTAAGTGTGGGACCTGTGGCAGCCTGGTTTTATAGGCAGAGCCACGTTGAGTGTAGCCACCTCACTAGGAAGTAAGGTATGTGTGTCAGCTAAGTGTGTCAGACAATGGTATCAGTAAGACAATGCAAGCCAAAATGCTTGGTGTGTCCTACAAAACAGGTAGGTGAACATTAACCATGATTTCGGGCAGGTGGACATCTGCCAGATCACATGTTATGTTATGGTATTTCCCTGTTGAGTGTGTGCTGGCAACCCTTGCATCTATCTCAACCACCATATATGTATGTTACTTGTGCATCTGTGGTTGTCTGTGATATCACCAGCAAGAATTGTGGGCTGCAGTGTGATATTACTGGGGCACAATTTCAGTACACACTTCAACATCCAGTGGGAATGCAGCCTAATGCATTACCTGTTGCACTAGGAGTAGGATGAGAGTGGTCCTGTCTGTATGCATCTGCCCTCTGTCATATAGATGCAGATATTCCAAGTGTACTGCTTTGGGTGGATAAATAGGTGATGAGACATCCATACATATCACACTTTATAATATTGATGGCCACATACATGTATTTTCATTAGTCGAAGGAGCTGTACTTGAACTAAGGACCATGCGTACCAAAAAGCTATTTTTAATACATTTTACAGACTGAGCTACAGAGTCACTGTTATGGTACGTGAATTCGTACATGTTGTAGTTATCATTCCACAGTTATCTGCTGTTAAATACCGCAGTTACATGTATTAGTATGTGCATGACTTTAGAGTAGTGTATTTATATAACAGAGTCCCAGTTAACACCCTTCTTTCCATTAATGTTTTATCAAGTGTCTTCTTACATGTTGTAGACAAAACTGCAGGGTTACCTCCTATCAGATACCTCAATTACTTCTAAGCTTATGCGTGTGCACTTATAGTGATGTATTTGTGTACCAGAGTGCTAATTGGAGTACTATTTTTGTATGAATCTCTTAGCTGTTTTGCGTGGTGCAGTGCGATGCTCTGCACCATTTAAATATGCTTAATGGGGGAACTACAGCAGTACTATGCTTTGCTTAAAACACTTGTTTTTGTTAACAGCTGTGTAGCTTGGCAGGATGATCCACTGTTTGGCAGGTGTGGGGGTCATGGGTTTGAATTAGGATGCAGAGGTACATTCTGAATGTGCTTAATATTGTTCCGAAAGCATATAGCAGTACGGTGCTATTTAGCATATTTAAGTGATGTGGCACACCATGCCGCATTGTGCAAAAAATCTTTAAAGAAAAGAAAAATGAGGAGATAGGATAGTGGTGAAAAGTGGTGCAAGCAGGGGGAAAGCATTGTGAAAGGCAGGTAGGGATGTGCAGGACGGGTGTAGGAAAGAACCATAGCTATCCATTTCTTCATCAGTGACAACTGTGCATTTTAAGTTATCTTTTAGCTGAATTTGGAGTGCCACCCCCAGAGAGGGGTGACGGCAACCTAACTGCACTGTCAAGCCAATTGGGCCAAATTACGTGTGTCCAGTGGACACGTGTGAAATGAAGAGCTCTGTATGGGACAATATTTGTTTGGGACAGGTGCCCATTTTTATTTTTAAGGTGAGAGTGGTATATTGGGGAAGGGACATAAGTACATGTCGGGAAGGTAAGTTGGGAAGGTGAGGAAGCTTTTGCAGACAGATAAGACAGACCAGACAGTGGCATACCTCTCAACCTGGAAACATCAAAAATCTGGACAAGGCCCATGAAAAATAGGTACAAATTTATATGTTGATTAACATAACATTTGCATACATAATTATGCAACCCCCACCCACACCAGTGGAATTGTGGGATACCAACTTTCAAATGCAAACTGAAGAACAGACAACCAAATATTGACCCCCCAGGCCCTGTAGTAAATGGGTGGGAATGGTGTGGCTAGAATACATGTAGGAGTAGTGGGGGCAGGAGAGAATTGGGGGCAGGATAGGGGAGTGGAGTGAGCCTGAACTGAGCGGGACAAGACCTGAATCAGAGCTGAGAGAACAAACAGAAAGCAACCAATGGTCGAGTTAGAGCGAGAGCAGAGGTAAGTATTGGTAGTGGGTTGTTTTCAGGTTACTGGCACTTGAGAGCTGTGCAAGATCAAACTATATATAAAACTATAAGAAGTAATTGCTGGAAGTGAATATCAGGGCAGAGAAAGTAGAATTAATGGGTAGTGGCATTCTGGTGATGTGCGGGCACAATGCATCAGGAGTTATTTTACAGTGTATAGCAGTCAGTTATTTAAAATAGTCCAAAACGTACAAGTGCTTTAAATGGAAGGCTGATGGAAATGGATGCAGATTAGCTGTGGGTGGTCTTCCAGATAAATCCAGTAGTGTAACATTTGCCTTTTATTTTGATGGTAAAAGAGCAGGACAGGTAGATAAGAAAAATGTGGTAGAATAAAAATAAGTTAGATTTGTTAAGTGGTGAAAGATGTGAGAGAATGACAGGTGAATGATACCAATACTTAGTGCAAAATACAGCTTAACATTGTAAAAAAAACATTTACATCTTTTCCAGCTCTTGTTTCAAAAGCTCTAACAGTGACATTATGACAGAAAATAAACCTTACAGATAATACAAGGAACAAATGTAATAGGAATGACAGAACAAAATTCTATAGCAACTTATTGCTTTAATATGGGATTAATTTTCTTATAGCCGTCACAGATCAGCCAAATTTAACATACGCTACACATACTGCTACAGTTAGGCAGTTATAGTCCTCACAGATTAGTCAGATTTAACATACGCTACACATACTGCTACAGTTAGGCAGTTACAGTCGTCACAGATCAGCCAGATTTAACATACGTTACACATACTGCTACAGTTAGGCAGTTATAGTCATCACAGATCAGCCAGATTTAACATATGCTACACATACTGCTACAGTTAGGCAACCACATAATGCCTAGCCTTAACATCAACTTTAAATATTGTTTCTTTTAAGCAGTCACATAATACCATAGCTTAAGAGTACTGAGGTCATCTGTTTAACCTCATTTGTTAGTGTACCAATCGTATATTACCCAAATATTAACACTAAATTAAAAAAAAAACTGCTGCTGCTAGGCACTCACAGTGAACTGTAAGAATTAAGCATTAATGACAAGTCCTCACTTGCATTCACACTTACTAAGCAGAGACATACTTTAATTTCAGATAAATTGAATTATTGCTGCTTCAAAGCAGTCATATTGAGCTATATAAGGAAAGTATTTGCCATTCCATGGTTACAGCCCCATTTTTTAATTACCATAAATGTTGTCCCTGCATGTATTCACACTGCATAAATACAGCTGTACTTAGTGATTAAAAATAGTTTAGTATAAAACTCAAGATAACTTCTGTTGGCTAGCTTATCCTAAGTATATATGATTTACAATTAGGACAGAATCCCTAACACCATATTGCAAGATAGTTATTTAGAAATGTTATGCACTGTATAGAAGTAGACCATTAAGAGCAAATAACAATTAATATCCTAAGCATATCTGTTCACAATTATCAGCAGCAAAACAGTACAAACCTTAAGTAAAGATAGAACAAGAAACAGCTTATGTACTACTTGCTACTACAGCATGCTTATCATGATTAATCCCTAGGCTTGGATGCTCGTCACCAGAAGATGCAAGAGCTAAGGGTAGACAGCAGTGGACGAAGAGTAAAGAGAGTGGCTCAATGGTTAAGGTGTTTGCCTTACAAACACAAGGTGCAGGGTTTGAGTCTCCCAAGGGATAATTGGCTAGGATAAAAATGGCTCGCAAGGACAGTTAGCTTAGTACTAACCTATGAAAAATGCCAACTAATGGACTTTGTATGGCGCAGAGGTTGTTGGGAGGTTGAAAGAGGGATAGATCAGTGTAGGTTTATATGGGTGCAAAGAGAATACAAGATAGAATGTAAAAAAGGGTGGGAATAGTTATAGTCTCATTAATCTGTTTTGTTTATTTTTTTTATTTTATTTACCCGCTGCTGGAGGTGGAGGAGGAGCCAGAGGAAGTGGAAGACAAGTATTTTTTCATGATTGCTGCACAGCTCTGATCTGGTCTGAGACGAGTAAGTCCAATGAGACTGTCTGCTGCTAGCCTGCTACTGCTGAGCTGAGCTCTGCTGCTTAGGACACACAGGGAAGGGTCGTGATCGCTTGAATTGCTTGCTTCTTTCCTAGCCTAGCTGCCTCTAACTTTTACACTAAATAAATAAGCTTAGCTGCCTTTCCTGCTTCAACTGCTTGTATTAGTTTGTTGGCCCGGAAGGTTCGTTCGTCCCCCTCTGTGCTCTCTCTATCTTTCTGATTTGGATACAGACCAGTCTGGATTGCAGAACTGCTGCAGCATAACACGTACAAGTTATAAAAACATAACAAAACACACAGACTCAGCCTCAGCCAAATTCCGACAGGCTGGCAGGCTGGTCACAGAGCTAACATCATTGTGCATGCCTCTGCACATGATGACATCGGCAAAAAAAAAAAAAAGGGCTAAAAAAAAATTTGAAAAAATGCCAGGAAATAATCGAGAATTAAGGGGGCCAATCAGTAACTCATGGCACCACAGTACTTGGACCTCAAAACTGGGTAATACTGAGGAATTAGATATGGTTGAGAGATGTGGACAGTGGACAGGGTTGGTGTGTGACACAAGAAGGGGTTGAACACCTTGGAAGGGGAGGGTATTGTGGAATCCCAGTCTCAGGAGCATCCACACAGTAACAGCATGATTCAAGTCCTCACCCATGGGACTATCGGCAGTGCTCCTTCACTGCCTCTGTGGTGGCTGTGGTGGAGGCTGATGTCCAGGGTGAGGCCACCCCACCAGTTTGGCGAACATGCTCTCCATCCGGTGCAGGTGAAATCCAACAGTTCACCGCAACCTGCACACCATTCCTGGTATTTCATCATGGGTGACAAAATCACCCCCTTCACAGCTGCTCCCAGAGTGGGAGCACAGGCACAGCCTGTGGGGCAGAAATACCTGACACTGCAGGTAGTGCAGGAGCAGCAGAGAGGACACCACCAGGCTGCAGCCCAGATGTGCTGGGCCCCAGTGCCACGGCCGGGGTAGCCAAGGTAGGTAGATCACCTGGAACTGGTCTACCTTGTCGTGCTTTAGTAAATTAGATATAAAATAAGGTAAGATTAGTAATAACCAAACCAATGTTAGTATTAACATAACGGAACATAATACTGATTAATCCAAATACATATTTAGGTATATTATGTGAAACACAACAATAAATAACATAACAGTAAGTATTTTAACAGCAAACCAGTATGAAATAACCCATAAGGCCAACATAACACTTAGTTTAACAGAATATATTAATATCAAATCATAATAATAAATAACAGTAATAAATTAAAGAAGATAAGTGGTGGGGAGAGAGAGAAAAACATACCATTAGTAACTTTGCAGGTAATATTACTACACAGACTACTAATACATACTTCTATAGGTGTGCAGTGTCAGTTGTGAGTACAGTGACTCCAATTCTTGTATAGATGATGTTGCATGGACATAACTCTCAAGCTGTTAGCATGAGACAGTATCGGCCAAACACTAACAAATGCAGGTACACAACTACATGGAACTGTTTCACATACTGTGCTCATACATTACTACCAAGGTATTCTGTAAATGGATTTGCAAATAAATTGCATTCCAAGTAATCCTTCGTCTGCTAATCAAGGACCAGACAGATTGGGCAGCTGTTATTACATTATGAAAACTCATGACAGTTGAGAGGTATGTTCATGTACATTAAGTAGACTAGACAGCTGGTCATGTCTTAGTTGACTAGTATAGGGCTAGAATGCAAAAGCTGTGCCTCTAGGGGACATATGCACTTAATTTAACAACTGACTGGAGTCAGATTAGAACACACATGCAGTGAATACAGCCCTACTGCAGTTATTTCAACACATTACTTATCATAGCACAATCCTGCTTTAAACTTTATTGTTATTGTTGCTTAGAATCTGTCACTTATACACATGATATCTGCCCAGAATGTGGGCTACCTTATTCATATACTTAGTTCCTGGAGTGGGAGGAATAGAGAGCGTTATTTGACTCAAACTGGCCTGACGACAGCCCTGAACAGCACTGTGGGTTGTGCAATACATTTATTAGGCAATTACTTCTGCATTCTTTATTAATTTAATTTGTACAGTTGACTGCAGTCACATTAGAACACACATGCAGTGAATACAGCCCTACTGCAGTTATTTGAGCATGACTTCCATGGTGGTGCAGCAGTAGCATTGTTGCCTCACAGCAAGAGGTTCTCTCATTCGATTCTCTGCTGGAGTGCGGGGAGTGCCTTCTGTGTGGAGTCTGCATGTCCTCCCCACGGTTGGGTGAGCATTCGAAAGACATGCGTAAATGGGCGTGCCTTCGTTGAAGGTTGAACGTTGAGCTGGCACCTCAGTGTTCATGAAAATCTACTGCCAATCATTAGCGGACCGGAGTTCCGCTGTGGCAACCCCTAACCGGGAAAAGCTGAAGGACAACAACAACTTATCAAAGCACAATCCTGCTTTAAACTTTATTGTTATTGTTCCGTAGAATCTGTCACTTATACGCATGATATCTGCCCAGAATGTGGGCTACCTTACTCATATACCTTGTTCCTGGAGTGGGAGGAAAAGAGAGCATTATTTGACTCAAAATGGGCTGCAGACAGTCCTGAACTGTACTGTGGGTAGTGCAATACATTCCTCAGGCAATTATTTCTACAATCTATTTATTAATTTCCATTTTACAGTTGATTGGAGTCAGATTAGAGCACACATGCAGTGAATACAGCCCTACTGCATTTATTTGCACACATTACTTATCAAACCACAATCCTGCTTTAAACTTTATTTTTATTGTTATTGTTATGGTTTATTGTTTATTGCACTACATTTATCATCAATTTTCCCTACTTACCACACTCATACCTCATCCTGGCCAGGCGCCCTGTTTGAGACTGGAAACTGAGAGCCCAATCAGCTGCAGCTATAGGAAGAGCAAACCATTAAGCATACCAGTTTTGTATGGCTTCAACTTGTATATTAGTAAAGTAATAGCAAACATACTTACATATATGTGGGGCATGCCCAGCCCTAGCCTCTTGGACCCAGGTGTCCAAGGTTCCCCTCTTCTTTCACTTCAGGTCATCATAATGGTGATGACACTGCTCAGCAGTGCGAGGGATACCAGTAGCTCCCTGGCCAACTGATCCTAGGCTTCAGATTTACATTCCGAGCCCTGGTAATCACCCTGCCACAGCTGGGGTTTATAGGTTTGGACCAGGAGTACAACAAACACTCTGGACCCTTGCACACCCCACCTCTGTACCCAAAAACATGCTCCCTCACCAACACAGCAATGCATATTGACAGGTTACCAATGAACAGTGTAGAATTCCCACCTATTGAACTTAATATAGGCTGCTTTCCCATCCTTACACATCATACTGTAACTTTCAAAAAAGCACTGTGCTGCTTAGCATTGTGCAAACCATTTTAGTGGAGCTGATCATCATGCAAACGTGCATAACTGTGTTTCATAGGAGCTTAGCAATGTGCAAACAAGAATAGCCATTGACCATGTTTAAGTGGTGCTTAGCATTGCGCAGCTTTTCCAAATGTAACAATTTTGTTTTTGTATTAAACCGCCCTTTAGGTCACCTCACACATTTTTAGGGTATGGAATTTAAAATGGTATGACTACTCAGGAGTTGAACCTGGGACCTACTACACTTTAAGCCATGACTCAACCTGTTTAGCTACTTGGATATTGAGTAAACCAATATACCTTCACATATACTGTACTTCTAAGCTACCTGTTAGCGTTACTAAGCACCATGACATGCAGCACAAATGGCCATTAAAATTAATTAATTAATTAATTAATTAATTAATTAATTAATTAATTAATTAGTTAGTTAGCTACATCTGGTTTCTATTTTTAGATGTCTGGCACATGTTAGCTGTGTCTGTGTAAGTGCATCTCAGCACTGCTGCGTACCATGCTGCACCATGCAAATGGGCATTAAAAAATAAAATAAAATAAATAAATAATTATTTACATCTGGTTTTTATTTTTAGATGTCTGGCAGGTGTCAGCTGTGTCTTTGTAAGTGCAGCTCGGCATCACTGTGCACTGTGTCATGCAAATGGGCATTAAAAAATAAATAAATAAAAATAAAATTCAAATATATTTATACACTAGCAGAGTACATTACACGGATTCTTATCTTGTGCATAATAACCGTTCAGAAATTTCCTGGAAAATCCACAACTACAGGACAACCTCTACACTACTAATTGCATTGATTAAATATCCATGTGACTGTGGTCTCCCTTGGCAGCATGCCATGATTAATATGCATGGTGTGCTGCTGAGGGGGAACCGTGTCCATGTACATGGGTACATTATGTGTCGGCTCTACATGGAGCCTGCATGGATTTTATTGAATCCTGGGGTATGTGTTTTATCTATCTATCTATCTATCTATCTATCTATCTATCTATCTATCTATCTATCTATCTATCTGTCTGTCTATCTATCTATATATCTATCTATCTATCTGTCTATATATCTATCTATCTATCTATCTATCCATTCATCTATATATTTTAAACACTTTTATGAAATGATCACTTAAGACATAAGCAAACATAAATTAACATAAAAAATTGTGTTTTTATACTGATGTTTTAATTTTTTTAGGAAAGGACTTAGTTTATGAGTATGAGGTAGTATGTGTAGTCATTTGGTTTGTTTCTTTGCAAGTCTGTGTTTTGTATTTGTTCCCCGGCTTTTTTAAAGTGGATTTGAGCACTTATTTTTAATTTATAATTTCCCAGTTTCTGCACTGCACTATATTGATTAAAGCTTGTACTGTAGTGTTCTTGTGCTCCAAAAAGGATATTACAGGGAAATCATTTTCTTCCTGGAAACCCAAATACAAGATTTTGTAAAATTCTGATTGGATAAAGGGATCATTCTACATCCCGTACTGCATCATTGCATTGTCATTAAGGTGCAGTGAAGTGATAGCTGGGCAGGGATGGTGGCATATTTTGCTGTCATGCATAACCGTGGATAACTAACCACAGAATGTATATGTAGAATCCATGACATAACAAATTATTGTGCTTTTGATATTTGCCATAACAGACACCACATCTACAGTATTAGTTCCATTACATGCCAAGAGTGGTGCATCTTCTACTGTCATCTAGGATGGCAATGCTGCAAGGTCACTTCTAGGGCTATTAGTCCACATGTTGGCAGTGTATACTGTACTGATGACTAAACTTGTTTTTATTGCAGTGTCTGTGTGTTCCTTTTACAAGGATGTGGTCTTCATTTTTCAATGGTGGTGCTTGGCAAAGATATTTTTTGCTTTTTTTTAGGTGTACTTGGGCTTTCTGGGACAAATTCATTAATTTGAGATAGTTTTTCAGGAGCACTTGTTGGTGGCTTTTCTCTCTCAAAAACAAACAAGCAAAAAATGAACTAAAAATGGCACTGATTACTTTGTACAGCTGAGTTTTTGGCTGATACCCTCAACATGAGAGGTAACTTTGGCCCTGGTCTGGTGACATTTGACTGCTGTTGAAGTCTCACCAGCAAATTGATGGCCACTGAAACTAAGTTATCCCCTTATATGAATACCGATGGTTATGGTGAGTACCCCCACATAGCTTTACTTTGTAATCATTTTTGAAGCTGAACATCAGACATCAGCCAGAAGACTATGGACAGCTATGCTGCCATCATAACAGGCACAGCCATTCACCAGTAGGACCCAGCTACTGATACTCACAGAAGGAGCTAGCATTCTGGGTAATTAAGCCATCTTACTTCTTTGGCAGAGCAGTTACTTATTTTGTGGTTTCACTACTACATCAGCATACATGTTAATTTCAGTGTAACCTGTTCCACCTGTAAGACATATTTGATAACTCTGTCTTATAGGTGGAACACATAGTTGATATTTGGAACATGAAACTTTCTTGTTGCTGCTATTTAGGTAGTGAGGCATTGTGGGATAATCCTTTTATGATGTAATGGCATGAGTTTTCCACTCAAAAAAAAAATCATGGGGTCATCCTTACCAACAAAAGAACATGCTAAATAAGTACACATTTGCATCAAAAACTGTGTAATTAGGTATTGCATATTGCAAAGGGGCTACACCATGGCTTTATTTGGCTCTCATTGAGTTCCTGCAATATGCCAGAGACTGACAGATGAAGAATTACATTTCCACTCACAATATGCTGCTGTATACCTGGATAACATGGACATCCATTCAGAGTTCTGGGAGTCTTACTTAATAAATGTGCAAGCACTTTTAGCATCTATAAGAGAGGCAGACTACACTGTGAGTGCTAAAAAAAGTAGGTTGGGCATGCTGGGAGCTAAATAACACCTTAAGGGAAGAAGGTGGTAAAACCACAACTAGAAAAAAAAAATAAAAAAAGAGTCATAAAAACTGCCATGTAGGCCTCTCTAAAAAAAAAGACATGAAAGCTTTCCTTAGACTTAATTTTGCAACTATTGTCTGTCCTTGGACAGATCTCACAAAAGAAAAAAATCCTAATTAACTACCGAGCTTACTCCCTACTAGCTCTACCCTACCACCTGTTCTCTTACATTTCCTAAGTACAATTTTTCTTCCCTCACTTCTCCTTTCTGTTCACTACTAAATGCTAGCATTAAGATATGTTGGTCTGTTTACTCCACTTCTTACCCTCCGCTCTTTCTTTCTCTTTTATTTTTGCCTCTTTTACAGTAGAGAGTCGGTTATCCGAACTAATTGGGACCAAGGTTAGATTGGATACTCAAACATACATTGAACTGGATAAAAACTTCTAAAATCATGTTTTTTCTGCACTCAGGGAATACACTTTTCAACCATTCAGCAAGTCCAGTGGACACTAAAGAATATTTCTCACACACAGGCAGGCTACAAGGTCAAAAAACATGCACAAATTAATACTCATAATGTTTACATATTCAGACTTTATGATTTTTCCTACCCCAAAATTTTGGAAGACTGGGTTCAGATAATTGACGTTTCAGATAATGGATGCTCAGATACTCGACTTTCTACTGTATTTACTTTCCATCTCCACAAAAAGCTAAACTTATGCTTTCTTTTTAATTGTGGTAATCATCCAAGTGTAATTGAAGGCATTTATAAATGTCAGTTCTAAGTTTGTTAGTATCTCTTGTATCTCTGCTATTGTATTTGAATTCAGTATTGCTGATTTTTTTTATATTTGTAGCTGCATTTTTGATAAACTTTTGTACCTATCATTTCGTCTTATGCGCTATTAGAACATTGTATCTATGGAGCTTTTCTCCCTGGCCCTCCACTGAAAACAGGCCAGCAATGGCCCAGTCAGACTATCCCGGTAAACACATGAAAATAAATAAACAAATAAATATTAAAGTGCACTGGTTTCTTGTGGAAGACAGAATACTTAATGAACTACGAAGACTTATATTCCGAACTAATGCTAGTGACTCCTGATTTTATTAAGGAAAATACTTTCTAAATTGATTCCCTAGGAGCTGATTTGGGAGCAGTCTTGACCCAGAATACTCAGACCAAAGACTTCCTATGTGCTATAAATGTCAAAAATTAAGGAATGATGAAAATAGATATTCAGCTATAGAAGGACAGTGCTTGGTTGTGAAATAATATCTATTAACTAGAAACTTTAATCTGGTGACCGATCCTACCCTACTACAATGATTGAATAGACAGCAGGATAGCAGTACAAAATTATGCCACTGACCCTGTCACAACAACCCTTCCAATACGTTATTACTCATAGACTTCGGCTGGCTAATAGAAATACTGATGGGTTGTTTGTGTTTTACAATCCATCTGTATAAGTGCAAAACTGATGGCTTTGTGTTGGGAAGAAAGTACTTGTGATAGCTGGTATGTAAAAAAAATGTAGAATGTGCCTTTAAATGTATCCTGTATTGTGACATTCTGACAACAATCAGCCAAACATTTATATTATTGTATAGAATAATAATTGCCAATTGAGTGTGTATAAAACATTCTAACTTGGAAGCAGACAAACAGGAAGTTGATTCCATTGTCAGATGTTCAACATGGAATAGAGCAGCGGTACTCAATGAAGATTTGGACTTTCTAGGATCTGTTGTGGTTATGGCAGGAGACAAGTTCAGGTGAAGGTTTTTCTTTCTGCTGGCACTGAAGGGAAGGTCTAAAAAGATCTGCAGGTGTGAGATGCTTCTGAAGGGACTGTATAGGCTTGAGCCTGTATGGTGAAGGTCCCACTTGAGAACTGTGACCTTATATAGCAAGCATAGTTTACATTGCAAATAACTTGTGGAATGAACTGAAAAAGCCAGGTAGGTGGTATTTTTGATTTTCTTTCATTTCAGTCTGCAAATAAACATATGTTTGACATATGTTTGCCTCCAATGTATTTTAGGGGAATACAATATATGTATGTATGTATGTATATATGCATGTATGCATGCATATATGTCTATGCTCTGTGTTCACTTAAATCTGTAAATTTGTTTGAAATACATTTTTACTAGATATACTTATTTGCATTTTTTATTTTAGCTGTCTACTATAGCTGTTGCAATCGTACATCGGATGCTGTGTGACTATTCTTATAAACATAGTGCATTAATTGCTTTAAAATTGATTTTAACGTTTTGCATTACAGCTGTTCAACCTGGGCCTCCAATGAAAATGGGTAACTTTTGCTCAGTCTGACTTTTATGGATAACAAATGCAATAAATAAGTAAACACACACACACACACACACACACACACACACACACACACACACACACACACACACACACACACACACACACTCACACAAAACCATATGCCTAGCCATATACACCTTTAGGTAGAAACACTTAACAGGTCTTATCACTCTAAAGTATTCACTTCCCAAATTAAACATGGTTGTACATGATACTTTTGTGCACCTTTCTAGACCTCCAATTATCAAGACTAGCCTTAAAAGAAATCAAAGTAGTACTTTGACCTGTAGTGGTAACTTATTCCATAGACTGGAAAAAATTGGGATAGGAACCTATCCCTCCAGTGAGACCTGTTTATTTGTTAGTACAGATTTAGACCGCTAGTGTGGTTGCTTGCACTGCCATTGTTTTTGTGACGAAACAGGAGATCAATTAAGATAGGGTCTTTTATGGCTCTGAAATTGAGGCATGGGCCACCTCATAAAAGCTGATTGACTACTGGGTATAATGACAGTCATGCTAATTTACTGGGGTAGTTGAAGGATTTAAGACCTTTAATTTTTCTTGGTTATAACTCTTCGGGGCCTTCCTAGTCTATCAATCTGCTTAAGCATTTATAAATCAAAGAGAGCATTGTATTTGGTGGTGAATCAGTTAATAGAGAAGAGAAGAGAGAGAGGGACAAGGAGAGGGAGAGGAAGAGCCACCTTATCTGAGCAGAGTGGCATAGCAAATATGTTGGCTGACAAATTCAGCTCAAACTTCACTTCCTACTCTGAAATACATACTAGCTTAACTCACCAACTATTAACAGGGAGTAGGTCCTGGTGGTGCTTGCTAAGACCAAAAACATAGCCTTAGTTTGCCCCAACAATATCCTGGGATGCCCCCTAAATAGCTTGAAACATGACCTATTAGGACCACTTGAGTCACTTTTCAACTTTAGCCTTAAAACAGGCTCTGTACCTTGAGAATGGAGGACTGTAGTGGTCATCCCACTTCACAAGGGTGGACCATCAACTGACTCTGGAAACTATAGACCCATTAATCTAACTAGTCTAATAGGCAAAGCCATGGAGCAAATTATTATAGAAATTATCAATAAAGACATAGGCAACCTTCAGACAATGGACTTAACCCAGTTTGGCTTTGTCAAGGGAAGGTCATGCCTACTAAACCTGGGGACTTCTTTTAGAAGATCACCAAGGCAATGGATGAGGGGAAACAGTGCATACTTCCTTACTGAGACCACTCCTATTTTGCATCTACTTCTTTGAGGTAAAGGCTAATGTCAAGGGCCTTTGACTGACCAAGTTCGCAGATGACTGCATATTGGGAGTTATACAATCCTGCATGACACAAACATCTTACAAGATGGTCTAATATAGACAAACGACTGGTGCTAAAGTCATAGACTAAAACTCAATGCCAAGAAATGCATTATATTGCCTTTTGGAATAAATGACATCCAGGCTAATTACTCCATCGATAAGAAACTCCTAACAGTCAGGGATCTGGGAACATATGTAAGCAGTAATCTGGCCTTTGACCAAGGTGGTAAGACAATCATTCCATGTTGCTCAACCTATAAGTAACGCCATTTCATCCAGGCCCAAGGAAATCAAAGTGCCACTTTATTTGGCCCTTATCAGACCCATCATTGAGTATAATACCCCCTTTGGCATGCACCTGACAAGCAGACCTCTCAACTGTCCCTGATCTTCAGGGATGTCCCTGATATAGACTCCGAGTTTAGGTCTGTCCATCTTAATCCCCCTGAAAACTGGTGAGTGCTGAAGAAAAGGTGGTGAATTGCCCTTAATAAATAATGATAGTAATTCAGAGGTATAGACATCTCATGTCAGAAAACCTATATTAATCCACATTCTCTTATTCTGCAAATGTTTCAGGTTAATAGTACAAATATTTAGAAAATGTCCCTGATTGTCCCTGATTATTTGAGGAGTTGTCCTAGATTCTGTTCAGATTTGTCTCCGATTGGTTGAGAGCTATGCTGACCAGACATATGCAACAGTTAGAACATTCAGAATGGTTCCTTACCAGGAGAATCCAGGGTATGAAAACATTGTCCTATAGGGACTGCCTCAAAGCCCTATCTCTGAACTCAGTCTCTCACATGTTATTAACAGGTGATCTCTGCCTGGCATACAAGGCATCCTCGAATCCAACTGTCATAAACCTTTTGCAAATCCACAAAAATGAGCAGCATTAGAACCACTAGATCTAAGGATTTAAATTTTGCTTGTGACATAAATAATAGATGTGGGTGAGACAGATATGTATCTTAGAGAATCCTCTTGTTCTGGAACAGCCTTTCCATCTATGTGAAGTACAGCCCACCCCTAACCCCTTTTAAGCTTAACCTTGACCAGTGGATGGGAAATCATATTCACCCCTGGTCTAGTCCCATGTCTGTGATAGACAGAGGTAGACAGTAACACCCAAACTATCCTACCTCCCTCATAACCTTTAGAAACTTCTTAACAAACATACCCCCTCCAAATGAATGCCCATGATGCTAAGGACATAATTGGACTGGATTGCATGGCTAGGCATTAGCTTATTCTATACCTATCAACCAAAGGTAGCTGGGCACAACATATACAATATTTATAACATGGTGAGAACAGCTTTTTTTTATAAATACTACTGCACTGAAATTTTCTTCATTTACCTTGACACCATTTTGGCACATGAGATATTTACAAATTCCAGCCCTTGCTAGAGCTGTTTAGTACCAGTGAGTGAGATGGTAACTGTGCCCAAGTTGCAGTCCAAAGTAAACTTGATCAGTCACACTCCAAGGATATTGACCATTATGTCTGTAAAATAAATGCCAAACAGGAGAGTGTTCAGTGCTGATCACTGTGGTACCCCCCCTCCCCCCAACTAGTTGCCTCTGAATTCAGAGAAGGTACCAGAAACTTTCACAACCTGAGGTCACTGGGATGGCCAAGTGCCAGAAACTTTCAGAACCTGAGATTTGACAGTTTGCAATCAGGCAGGCAACATAGGGGCTTACATTAAGTTTATCTAATTTTTTTCAGTAATATCAGTATGGGGGATAGTGCTAAAAGCCTTGGCCAGGTCAAGATGAGCAGTTTGTACAGTAACCAGTGTTTCCAACCTCCGCAACCTTTTCAAAGAAGGTTACATGCATGTATAGGACCACACGACTCTGTTCAAGATACAAATATGTTGATGACAGTTATGCTGACTCAAAACAAACAAAATCATTTATATTGAATCAAGTTACATACAAACTCCAGAAACACAACCACCTTCCTATTACAGGCCAGACTACCCTGATCCAAAACAGGAAGGTTCAAATTTAGTGTTAACACCACATTTTCTTCTACTAAGCACTTCTATTTTAATTTTGTTTCAGGCAGGCAAATCCCCATGCACTCCAATATGGCAATTACATATCTCAGATATCCATACAGCTACATGTGTATACCACTGGTAAGATTGAACGATAGTGAGAAAGAGAAAGTTACTACTACCCATTAATGTGTCACCTTGGTTCATGATTGTTAATTGATGGAGGGAGAACATCAATACACTTCAGAGAAAAATAAATATTCTAAGTAATGGCCATCTTGGGCTTGCTGTATACAAGTCATTATTTTTATCCATTCAGTCTATGTATTTTAGGACTTGCAAAAGTGGGTCCCAATATTTCAAATGGTTAGCATTTTTGCAGTAATGCTGTGTCATCATTTCCTTACAATGGTGGCTAAGGCCCCTGCTATATGATACAATATTCTATACTTGTCTGTATTTATATTTTTAGAACTTTTACTGCCTCTGTATTTTTCATTTAATATGCCTTTCAGTGTTTTAGAATCTAGAAAACTAAATGCTGCTTCCCAGCATAGCTGGCAGTGACGTGGTGGTGTATTTTTGTCTGTCTTTGCATGGTTGGTAGTGTTTTTGATGGTATAAAATGTGATATCTTGGCTTTGAAATGGGCAGACATCCCTCTGATGTCTAGCACACAGCAAGCACGGTAGGCAAAGTGATGTTAGATGAGGTTGTTGTGCATCTGTCAGGCATGTATCTGCCAATGTACCGGGCAAAGCTGGCTGTTTGGGTTTGGCAGCTCCACCTTATATTCCCATGTTTTTCCTGAAGGTTGTGATCCCGGTAGTCCTGGGATGGTGGCCAGGGATGCAGGTTCTTATTTTGGAGTATACAGCAGCCAGTGAGGATGCAGCATATCTTCGTGGGGGTTTATTGCAGTGGATTCCCCCTGATGCATCCCAAAATCTGACTCATATCTGCAGTTTTGTGAACACAGAGTGTATTGTGCTGTGTGTGTAGTAATAAATTCTATTGTAGGGTTCCTCTCAGTTGTTCTTGGCACATAGATTGATGTCAATAACAAATGAACCAGGGGATAGCCAGTATTACCGACAGGGCATTTGTGAAGTATCTGTCCAGTCTTCAGTGTGTGCCACATGGGAATCACATACCAGTTGTGTGAACGGTGCCTTCCACAAGGATGTTTTGCACATGTATCTGATATATTTCCATTGTGTTTACACACTATCTGCATATTCATAGAGTGGTAGCCTTTGCATTTCACATATTTATGTTTTCTGTGTCTGATGCACATATAGAAGTGTGTATGTGGTATTGAGTAAATCTGCAAATACTGTAAATCTGGCAAAGCTATGGAACTCAAGAGTCATTGGTATTCTTTCCATCTGTGGCACCGGCATACTGATTAAGGTATTGGCATGTAATATCAGGCACATTAGGAACTGGTTTAGGATATTACCATCTGATGCTTGGGATATTCCAGTAATGCCTCTGTGGACATCTATAAATTCCAGTAGCAAGAACAGAGACCATAGCAAGACAGACTGACCACATTCAGCCTGTACTTAAATATCCTGCAAAATTTTACAAAGCAAATCTGATCTATTCAACGTGATTTGAACAAATGGATGGATAAACAGGAATTCATCCCTGGTTTACCACCTCTGTTCCCCACGGATGGGGAAACATGAAAATGATCCAACATATCCTTGTTAGCTCATCTCTGGGTTATTTGTATGCAATATATAAGGACTAATAACTACCCTGGGAATGTAAGGTTAGGTTTAGGATCCACACAGATCAATAACCTAATAAGTACCTATGAACCTGTGAAACCTTTGCGAAACCAGCTGCTAGCAAACTCTTTGTTCCTGCATTTTAGGCTTGACTCCAGGATTCAGTATGTAAAGCATGGCTTTGGTATCTCTGGTGCACTGGCACTAGTGGTGGAGGCTATTGGGGTGATGCTGTCAGCAGGTTAGCAGACTTGATAACTGGGTTGCAGCCCATAATTACCATTCACCAGTTGCCTTACTTGCATTAGCTTTAGCTTCTGGTTTTCTAGTGCCATATTTGATGGTTTGGTACAAATGTGGTACAAATGACATGCATTGCTTTAACTGTACTGGTGATATTATATGTGCATGGATGGCAGAAGGGTTTCATTTGCATATATAATATACACAATAGTGTACAACAGCTCCATATTATCTCTATATTCTCCTTACATGTGGCACGTGACTTGCTTTTCTCTCTGGTTTGATTTTTATTTACAGATGTAATGCCATCTTAATACAGATATGTTTTGGGCATACTCTGCATTCATACCCTGAAAGTATACAGACTGCCATACTGACTTGCTTACATAAATCTACATTTGGTACCCATTTACGGGAGTCAATATCTCAATTACCATTTGCCAGCTCAGAGTGAAAGTTTTAGAAAATTGTACTCAATCCTCAAGAAAGTACAGCTTCAAAGATTAGTATTTCAGTCTTAAGGACTTGTTCGCAATTCAACAATTAAGTGGTCTGGTATTTGTAAAGATGGCAGATTTCCAGTGACAGAAAATGTCTCTTTTTCCTCCATAACAAGGAGCTAATTAGTTTGGTTTGTACCCTTTTCATTTGTTGGCAGTTATGGTATCTTATTACCTGTTTGGAAAGGTTGCTAAGCTGAGTGTAGTGCTGCCTGTTACAGGGAGTGGGTTTGGTTTCCCATTCATGCGATACCTCATCTCTTAGTTGTAACAGAGATTTTAGTTCAAGAGTGATCTGGTCATTTAGTTTTACCTTGTGCATTGACTAATGAGTAGGAGGCATGAATTGTGTAGATGTAGAAGTGTATTGGTCAGTGAGTCTGGGGCTAGGTAGGTGCGGCTTTCATTGGAAAATAAATGAGTATTCTAGAGTTGACAGTTTTTGTTCACATTTGTTTATGTTTGATTGTGATTTTGAAAAAAAAAGGTAGTTAACTTTGGATGACTTGTTTGAGGGGGGTCATGTATGGAGAAGGAGATAGAGCAATGGTCATTAATTGATGGAAGGAGAATATTAATGTTACAGATAAGTATGGGGTTGTTAGTGATGATTAGGTGTAGAAGAGAGTGAATGTTGTTAGTGAGGTTAGGTATTGTGGATTGTTTAGCTGTTTGAGGTTGTAGTCAGTTAGAATATCTGTGATGTCATTATGATCAGAGAAAGAGTAGCATGTTTAAACTGAAGTTACCTACTAATATGATATTCTACTTGTCTAAACTGGATGTTATTACATGAGTAATATTTTGTACTGGCATGATGTTGCTGGGGAGGAAGGTGGACTATTGCATGGTGCAGGTTTTATTTATGTGTGAGGATTTTAAATAGTAACTAGTTGAGAAGAGTATCAAAATGAACATTATGTTGGGCTACATTACATTTCCTTGCCAGAAGAGGATAGTGAGCCTATTTAGCCTGCCCATTAAGTACATTTAATAAAGAATTTAACCACGCCTTCATCTGTATCATTTTATTGGTCGTTCTCCACCTGCCCACACCCTCTTGAATATCTCAGTGATTTTCCTATTCACCACTCACTATAATAATCCACTTCAGGGGTCCACAGCCTTTTCCATAAAAAAAGTATGTTTGGAGATCTATGAAGCAGTCATTCCCTACAAGCTGTTATCTGTGTCTCCCTCCCTGCTCTGTTCTTCTATTCATGATGACCCATTCACATTTCCATGATGCCATCTTGTGTACAACTTCATGCCTCCCTTGTCTCTCCTGGTCTCTGAACAGAACAGTTACAACCACAACTGCAGTATGATATCTCTATCCTTGTTTGACTTTCAGAACTGCACACAGAACTCAAGGTGTGGCCCGATCAGGGCCAGGTAGAGGAGGAACATTAACTTCATGATTCTGGAATCTGTCTTCCCAAAGCTACATCCCATTGTTTGTATACTAATACTCATCTCTCACTCAACTCTTGGTGGTCAGCGCCAACGATTACCACTACATCATTCTTTTCCTGCTATGTTGCCATCAGTTCCACTCTCCTAGCTGATATTTCATACAAGAGTTTTGTAACCCATGTCCTGTACTTTGCAGCTGTCCGCAATGAAAATTAACATCTACTTTTCTGCCCATTTCTGTCAGCCTTTCCAATTCTTTCTCCAGGCTGTTTTGCAATCCTTTGCTGCTAGGCTGATCTTGTTTTTTGTTCCCTCAGATATGTTAAAACAAATGCAATAACTGGACCTAGAACTGACACTTGCAACAGTCCAGTAGTTATTTTATATATTTCCTAACATCATCGCCCTCAGCACCTCACTGTATTCTATCCTTCAACCTAACAGCAATCCAGTTTCTCCATCGTGGTCCTAACCACAATCCCCCCAGTCTTCCCAATCCACCACCTTCCTAGGACCAAGGCAGATACCTTACTGAGGTCAACATAGGAGGCATAGATCACATCTACATATATTCCTGTCAAGTTCTCTTGTAATCTAGTCATATAACTGGAACTGATTTGATTGACTTCTCATTTTATCCAGGAACCTCATTTTCCACACTCCCATGGAGTTTGTTGTCTTATATGAAGATAACTGGTTAGCTAATTAGTTTGTGAGTTTAAAAGAAAGACTGTGCAGATGACAGTCGAGCATTTTCAGAGTTTACACCAGGGGTTTGCATGTCTGTCAATTAATATGAATTAATGCAATATAAACCTAAAGTACTATGGCTTCCTGTGGACTTATAGATACCACAGACCACTTTTACTTGCAAGCAACAGCTTTGAAACAAACTTATTTACTTCCATAACATGGCCACAGACCAGTTTTACACGCAATCTAAAGCTATGAAACAAACTTATTTGCTTCTACAACATGGCCATTCACTAATGTGTGTTTCAAAGCCAGCTCATACAGATGACAGCCAATCAGTTGCAGAGCTTACACCAGGGTGTACATACCTAGAAATTATGGTAGATGATTATAGTGTCAGTGTCGGGATAAATTACTACACCTGGCTGTGGACTGAGGCTTTCTTTCTTAGAAGGACAAATACGGAATGCAGGTTTTACATACAGAGTACAGCTTAAAAAGCCAGTTTCTGCTTGAAGTATGTAGAGAATATTTTCGACATATGATCCTAAGTGCTCTGCATTCTGTTTTCACTAATTTCTTCTGCTTGTTTGCTTCATGGCCTGTAGCCAGTTCATTTTGGATAAACTCTATTTGCTGAGTTAGACAGTATGATTTTTAGTATTTTTCTGGTATGTTTGTAAACTGAAACACCTTGTTTATAATGGATTCTAACTGGTCCCTTTTTTCACTCTTCTCTCCACATATTTTCAATATTTAATTAATTTTAACACTTTCATCAAGAGTCACATTGTATTGTGCAGTGGTCCTCTGATGACAGTCTTCTGTATTGTATATGAAATGCGCCTTGCTATTTTCTTTGTATTTTTATGACATGCTTTTGTTCTCCAGAGCTGTTTTTTGCCCTATGCATTTCTGGCTCATGCTGCTTTCCACATTGCACCATGAGGTATTTACAGGTAATACTGCATAGCACACATTGCACCATGAGGTATTTACAGGTAATACTGCATAGCGCACATTGCACCATTAGGTATTTACAGGTAATGCTGCATAGCACACATTGCACCATGAGGTATTTACAGGTAATACTGCATAGCACACATTGCGCCATGAGGTTTTTACAGGTAGTACTGCATAGCACACATTGCACCATGAGGTATTTACAGGTAATACTGCATAGCACACATTGCACCATGAGGTATTTACAGGTAATACTACATAGCACACATTGCACCATGAGGTATTTACAGGTAATACTGCATAGCACACATTGCACCATGAGGTATTTACAGGTAATATTGCATAGCACACATTGCACCATGAGGTATTTACAGGTAATATTGCATAGCACACATTGCACCATGAGGTATTTGCAGGTAATACTGCATAGCACACATTGCACCATGAGGTATTTACGGGTTATACTGCATAGCACAGTGGTTTATTATATCATCAGCATTGCAGTATGTGAGCAAGTAATGATATAATTTATTTGTTTACATTAGTAGCACTATATAGCAAAGGTGGACCCAGGAACATAAAAGGAACACAATGAAAACCTGTAATGCAATCTGTATACTTAGAATTCTTACACCAGCACTGGACAACAATTTAAAAATGACAATAGACTATATCTAGTTAGGTAAAGTAGAATACAATCTGTTATAAACAACTCAGCAATTGATTTAACATGCAGTGGACTTAATGTTGCTTTTCTCTATCATGTTACAACATTGCTATTGCTCAGTGAATGTTGGACTACTTTACCTACAAGAGCAACCACTTTATCTGCCAATTTTGCATAGATATTATATTTTACTTCAACGCTTAATGCCTAATTTTGAGCTATCTGTATTAATGTAGTTTTAATGTTTTCTTGATCATATATAAACTTCAATTGATTTTGACATGATGTTTTTGGAAAAGAGCTTTATCTTTGGAAGAAAATGCACTAAAGAAGCAATTGCTTAACATATACAATATGTTCTTCATTTATAAGCAACATATCCAATGCATCTTATAAGCAGCCTACTTATGTTAAAGATTTTATTTTATATAACTTTGATATTCATTTCTAATTAACATGGTTATAAAATTATTTAACTCAGCTTAACTAGTGTTTAATTAGTTTCTTTTTTAATCTTCTCTGTTTTCTAGAGTTTTCTTTGGGGTCCCTCTGCTTTGTTTTTACTGAGAACCACTTTCTGTTTATGCAATACTACATTCAATTTCAGGTCAATGATATCATTTTCATGGCAATGTACTACTGCTGAACTCATAAATATCATTACAGAGAGAAATGCAGGGCAGCATTGAGAAAGAGCTATGCTTAGGCAAGCTGGTTGCACAAATGAAGACAAGCATCACACATACAAATAAGTACCCCAAATGCCAAGTGTGCAATCAGCAAATCAGCATTAAGAACACTAACTACATGTCTGAGGAAAAGGGCAATATAAAGCGAAGGAAGCAGAGGCCAGCAAAGGAATCTAAAATAGATTGTATGTGTGCTACATGCCAAACTGCAAACAAGTAGTGATGTTATCTGTCAACATACCTTTGTGATTCACTGCACTGGCAACAGTAAAAAAAGAAAAAAAAAGTTCTACACCTGTGGCTATGAAAAAGAGATAGAAAAAATAACTTATAGCCACTATGCAAGCAATAACAGCAGCATGCATAAGCTGCTAAATGTGATAGCAGATGCAGGGAGTAATGATTTTATGTTGGTACAATAACAAATACATAAAGTATAGAATACTTGAAAAGTTATAATGCAATATATAAGATACTGGCCTTTTACATCAGGACAGGGTTGCATGCTAGAACTTTGACCAAAAAAAATGCTCATTTCAGAAAAGTATGAACACACAGTCTGGTATGCAAATGAAACAGCAAAAATTAAAACTCATTATAAGAGTTTTAAAATGTTAGCCTTGCTACACTGCCACTACTGAGTAGACTCTGGGATCGCTATACCCCAGATTAAGGGAATTCTCCAAGATGCTGCAATCTGGAAATTAGTACATAATAAACGGTACTCACAGATAAGCATTTGCACTTGTGAAGGTCAGGCATTTCTTTATCACGGATATGCTTTGTTCCTTCAGGAGCAGACCATCAATGCAAACAATGGACAGAATCCCAATGCAATGGTGTGAGTGCTTGTGTATTCAGTGTAACATCTTGCCCTGTGTGTAAATTACTTTGCAACTGGGGCAGTACTCTATTAAATATAATCATTCAGATGATATGGCTTACACTTCATTATAAATAACACAATAACATCCACATGTGGTAGAATTGCTGTATTTTTTCTGTCAGGCTACCACATTTCCATTTCTGTGTGAATGCTACAGTATATCAGTTGGTGAAATTATTATTTTATGCCTCAGCTGCACAATGATTCTAACCTTTAGTCCATCTGGGCTAGATGCTTCTGTTTTATCTTGTTTTAATGCTCTCTTTGTTATTCATTATTTAGTGGACTGATATGCTGTTTTTGGAATGGGGCTTAATATTCTGAACTTCATACACTAAATATTATTTAATGTATCTACAGCATGTTCTTTATATAAAATATACTTTTCCGACTCATCCCTTGAACAATCTACATATGATAATGATTTCTCTTCAAATTAATACAATCATAAAATTATTTAAATAATCCTAACACATACATGAGATTTGGCATTTATTTTTCATTTACAGCTCTCCCTTGATATTTCTTAGAATTCCTCTTAGGGCTCCGTTTTTTTTTTTTTTTTTTACTTTGCTGATATGCATTTCTCATTCCATTTTTATTTATTTGGCAATGTATCGTATTTCATGTTGTGACGATGTGAGGTACTGCCAGCTATGCCAGGAGAAGTGGAGAAGTGGATGTGTAACATATGCCAACACAGCTAGCTGGAATTCTTTAAAGAATTATATGCCACTTGTATATCAAACTGATTTTTACAGAAGCGTGTGTTGAAAAATGTATTTGTAAAGCTGCTTGTGTTAAAAATGTACCAACAGTGCATCCTGCTGGACAGAGGAAGAAATACACTTGCATGTCAGACTGCATTATAACTATTGAAATTACAATTGTAACAGAGGATACTCGAAGAAAAGAGGTTAAGCTCAGCTCCACCTAACTTTGAAAAATAGTATGAAATTAAATTGCTTAATTTAGGCTATAAAAATTGTATCTTACAGTTCTGATTGCAGCCAGAGATGAAATGTTTGTGGCAGAGAATAGTTTATTAGCTCCTGTAGGAAGAGTGGAAGTGTTTTATTGTTTTATGACTTCCAGAAGCTGCAACAGATCTTAGCAAAGCTTTATGTGTGTGTATTACTGACACATATGTGTGTGATTCTGGGTGAGTTGCTAGGAGAGGGGGTAGTATAGGAACCAGATGTCAGATGACCAGGTTATGTGATGTCATTCTGTAATCCAGGGCAACAATGATGTTTTAATACTAGATGAGACTGAAGTCTCAGAGCACTCAATTTTTGGAACTGACAAAGAAGGACCCCTCACCTACTTCATCTTGCCTTGTTCTAGTAAGTGACTAGGGAATAGTAATGTTTTAGATCAATCAGGAAAATATAATGAGATTAGTTAAGTACTGTTTTCTGTATGTGTGTGAATCTGTTCATCTGTGTTATTTTAATATTTTCTATGATTGAAACTCTGGTGTTTATTGTAAATATACATTTTGCATTTTCATGTTCTTTTATTATTTATTATTAAATATATTTAAACTTTTCATTGCGGCTGGTCCTTTAGAGAATATTTTAACCTTTGAGAGTATTTATATCTATTTGGTGACTCTGTGGCCACTCCTAAAAACCTTAGTGCAGTAGTTAAACACTATCATTGGTATTAATATTAATTTTACTCAGTATAATTGGGTACCCTTGTAAGATCCTTAGAGTAGCTGGCTTTGGAGTGTCTGATGGCAGAGTAACTACCTTATAGTCTGGGCAGAAGGGTGTATGTGTGTGTGTGTGTGTGTGTGTGTGTGTGTGTGTGTGTGTGTGTGTGTGTGTGTGTATGTGTGTGTGTGTGTGTGAAAATCAAGTGTCAAAGAGCATGTATGTCAGCTGCTTGGAGCAAGGATACAGAGTGCTGTTTTCACAGAGAGACAGTGGTGGAGGACTTGGTTTGGACACTCGGCTGATGACTCAACTCTACATCTGTGCCAGTGGGGATTCTTACTGGGGACCTGGAGAGAGACAGAGAGAAAAAACCCACACCCCAGATTGAGTGTGTTCCCTGTGTGCTCTTGAGGGGAATTGTGCTTGGTGCTGAGAGCTGCATCTGGAAATATTGTGTATCTAATTTTGTTCCAAGTGAATGTCCCTCTCCAGTGTCAGTGGTGAGGATTCAGGCTCCTTGATTACTGACCCAGAGTAGGGATGTCACATATTGGTGAGCAGTGGTATGGGTATTAATTGAACTTATGTTGCCTGTAGGCAGTTGTCACTGAAGGTGTGTGTGTATTCTCAGAAGCCACAAGGTAAGCATTCAGAGTTTCATTTCACAACAGTTTTATTAATTTTTTTGTTAGTTTAGTTTAGTCAGGGAAAGCAGGCAAAGATGTCAACAGAGGATTATGGCAAGCTGACAAAGAAGAACCAGTTGGCCAAGGTGTGAGAAGCCAAAGTACTAGTGCATGCCAACCTGACTAAAGAGGAAATTATTTCATCCTAAGCAGCAGCCCATTCCAGCAACTAGGAGGATAACCAGTCTGGTGATGAGAATTTGCAGCCCTCAGAAACAAGAAAGCTCATCTTTTCCTCAGAGGACTTAAAAATCCAACTGGGGTTAAAGAGACTTCAAGTGGAGGCCAAACATTTGGAATTAGAATCAGTAGAGAGACTGTGGCATTTGGAGGTCAAAGAAAATGAGACACAGATAGAATTAGAATCAGCAGAGAGACTATGTTGTTTGGAGGCTGAAGAAAATGAGAAGCAGTGTCAACATGAGAGGGAGATGCTGAATCTTCACCAGGGTCATGGAAGTAATAGGAAAGGGAATAACCAAACCCCAGAAGCAATAAAGGTCAGAAAATTTCTTTCACAGTTTACAGAAGGTGGTACTTTTGATAGTTTTATTCATATGTTTGAAAGAATATGTAAACAGTATAATGTTGACCAAGGGCTCTGTGTATGCTTCCTGACCCCCTTACTCGATGGTAAAGCTCTAGCTGCTGTTTCTAAATTGTCTAATATTAATTATTTAAACTATGATAGAGTATAACAATGTTTACTAGAATGCTTTAAGTTAAAACCTGAAGCTTACAGAAAAAAGTTTCATGAGCATAGGTGCAATGCAGATGAAAGTGTGTGATTATATTGCTGAATTAAACACTTATCTTCATAGATGGGTGAGTGGTTGTCAGGTCACCACTTTTGAAGGGCTGGTAGACCTTTTGGCAAGGGAACAAGCCCCTAGCACATTGCCTGAGGACATGAGAATCTGGTTGGCAGACTGGGAGTGTAACTCTACAGATGAGCTGGGGAAAAAAAGGGGATGTCTACTCAGCAAGCATGGCATCACTGCACAGGAAGGGGATACCCAGTGTTGCACATGGATATAAGGGAACCCATGATGGGCAGCATAAACCACTCCTATAGAGTCCACCAGTAACAGGGGAAGTCACTAGTTCAGGTACACGGCCAGGATCAAGGGTTAAATGTTTTAAATGTAACCAGTGGGGCCATGTATCACATAGATATCCATGGAAGCAAGGTGGGGAACAAAAGGTGGGGGAGCCAGCAAGTGAGAATAACAGTATGGCAGTGGTAAGTTGTCTGGAGACAACAAGGGTACCAAACTATCACCACAGTTTATATCCAAACTTAGTGAATGGAAAACAGGCCACTGCTAAGAGAAACATAGCCTCTGACATAAGCATTGTGAAGCCTGCAGGGGTTAAAGAGGAACAGCACTTGCTTGGGCAGTCCACTCCAGTCAGAGCTTTAGGAGGGACTCCATTCCAAATGCCTTTGGCCAGGGTTCACCTTGTTTGGGAAGGTGGAAAAGGAAGCAAGCAAGTAGGTGTGTTTGAGGTTATCTCTGCAGATGTCATGATAGGGAATTATTTTGATAATGCAGTACCTTGTGGCATGCAGTCATATGGCATTATCTGATATTATCAGGCTTTGAGACAGGCATGTGGAGCTGGTAGCCTGGGGGAGACCCAGACAGACCTCACACCTGGAGCCAGGGCTGGTGAGGTAGCAATTTCAGGCAGGGAGCTACCCTGTAGCAGTGAGCATGAAGGTGAGCTACAGCTGCTGGTAGGTGCTGATGTTCCCTTGGACAGAGTGACTGCAAGGGCAGAGGTGAGGGGTAGTACCCAGGCTGACAGTGAGTCACCGCTGTCAGAGGATACCAGACTTCCTGTGGAAGGGGAGCTGGGAAGAGTCACAAAGATAAAGTTGAGACAGACTCAACTCTTGGACCCTACACTAAGAGGCTTGAGGGAGATAGGGAGACACCTGATCCTCAAGGAAAAGGGGAGTCTGTATATTAGAACAAAAGGTTACTGTATAGAGAGAGGACCCCTGAGGGCAGGCTAAAGGGGGGAGGTAATACAGCAGTTGGTAGTGCCTAAAAGCTACCGTCTGTCACTTCTAGCCATAGCTCATGACATTCCTTTTGCAGGTCATATGGGCATAAAGCATACTAAGAGACATATTATGCAGAACTTTTATTGACCTGGGATTGCAGGGGATGTAATAGGGTACTGCAGGACCTATGAGCAGTGCCAAAAAGTAGGCAAGGCAGAAGAGAAGGTGAAAGATCTTTTGGTGCCCTTGCCTGTGACTGAGGAGCCATTTCAGAGGGTAGCTATGGATATTATGGGGCCTCTGAGTACCCTAAGTAACATAGGGAAGAAGTATACCCTAGTGGTAGTAGATTATGTTACTAGATACCTTAAGACAGCTGCTCTGTCCTCCATTGAGATAGGGAAGGTGGCAAATGCTTTTCAACAGAGTAGGTTTCCAAAGAGATATACTGACTGACAGAAGTGCCAATTTCATGTCAGACCTGCTGGCTTGTCTGTGGAAGCGCTTTGGAGTAAAGCACCTAAAGATAACCCCATACCATCCCCAGACTAATGGTCTTGTGGACAGGTTAAACTCTATCTTAAACACCATGCTACAGGTATTTGCATACCAGTTTAAGAGAGGGTGGGATGAATATTTTCCCAATCTGCTGTTTGCATACAGAAGGGTACCCCAGGATTCCAAAGGTTTTTCGCCATTTGAGTTGCTGTATGGGCATAGGGTGAGGGGGGCCTTTAGATTTGATTTGTGATGAGTGGGAGGGTTAGTGTAAATCTCATAAGGAATCTGCTGTGGCATATGTCTTAAACCTCAGGACAAGACTTAGGGAGCTCATGGGCTTGGTCCAGGAAAACCTGGCAGGAGTCTAACAACAGAAAAAGGTGTGGTATGACAGGACTGTTTGGCCTAAGAATATACTGTAGGACAGCAGGTTATGGTTCTCATTCCTGTCAGACACAATAAGCTGCAGGCAGCTTTGGATGGACCCTTCAAAGTGGTAAGGAAGGTTAGTGATGTTAACTACATGATAAAACTGCTAGGCAGGAGGCAGGGGCACAAATTGCGCCATGTTAACAAAATGTAACCATACCATGATAGGGATGTTCTTATGCTAAGTATTTGCAGTAGGAGGAAGGAGGAGTCCATGGGGTATCTATGGCTACATTGAGCCTGCCAGCAAAACACCAAGTTACTAAGGTGGAGCCTAGAGTTGCAGGCATATCACATGACAGTGCAGCACTGTAGTGGGGTCAGCAATGCCAATGCAGATGTATTCTCAAGACAGGTTGTGGGTTACTGTATTCTCAGACAGGCTCATTCCTCTCAAGCAACATTTCTCAAGGGTCATTTGAAACTAGTTTGAGTCAAAGTGGGGAGAGATGTGATGATGTGAGGTTTTGCCAGCTATTTCAGAAGTAGGGCAGTGGTATGTAACATATGCCGGCACAGGTAGCTGGATTTTTGTAAAGAATGGTATATCAGTTGTACATCAAACTAACTTGTACAGACTCTTGTAGTGAAAAATGTATTTGTAAACCTGCTTGTGTTAAAAATGTACCAACAGTGTGTCTTGCTGGACAGAAAAAAGAAATACACTTGTATGTTAGACTGTATTATAATGATTGATATTAATACTGTGACAGAGGATACTGGAAGAGAAGAGGTTAAGCTCAGCTCCAGCAAACTTTGAAAAATAGTATGAAATTAAATTACTTAATTTAGGCCATAGAGATTGTATCTTACAGTTCTGATTGCAGCCAGAGACAAATGTCTGTGTCACAGAATAGTTTATTAGCTCCCTTAGGAAGAGTGGAAGTGTGTTATTGTTTTATGACTTCCAGAAGCTGCAACAGATCTTAGCAAAGCTCTATGTGTGTGTAATTACTGACACATATGTGTATGATTCTGGGTCAGTTACTAGGAGAGAGGTAGTATAGGGACCAGAAGTCAGATGAACAGATTATGTGATGTCATTCTGTAATCCAGGGCAAAGATGATGTTTTAATACTAGATGAGACTGAAGTCTCAGAGCAGTCTATTTTTGGAACCTGACAAAGAAGGACCCCTCACCTACTTCATCATGCCTTGCTCTTGTAAGTGACCAGGGAATAGTAATTCTTTAGATCAGTCAGGAAAATATATTCAGATTAGTTAAGTACTGTTTTTCTGCAGCTGTGTGAATCTATTCATCTGTGTTATTTTAATATTTTCTATGATTGAAACTATACTGTTTATTGTAAATAGATATTTAGCATTTTTTATGTTCTTTTATTATTTATTATTGAATATATATAAACTTTTCATTGTGGCTGGTCCTTTAGATAATATTTTAACCTTTGATAGTATTTATATCTATTTGGTGACTCTGTGGCAACTCCTGAAACCATTACTGCATTAGTGAAACACTATCATTGGTATTAATAATTTCACTCAGTATAATTGGTGTGACACCCATGGACTGGCCCAGCAATCAAGGAGCCTCAATCCTCACCACTAACACCAGTGAGGGGCATCCACAGTGGGAAGTATAGCAAATACACACACAGTAAAGTACAATTTCCCTTAAGAACACACAGAGATCACAGTCAGTCTGGGGCTGGTTTCTCCCTTTCTCTCCAGATGCCCAATAAGACTCCCCACTGGCACAGCTATTGGGTCCAGATCTCAGCCTAGTGGTCAAGCTAAAACCTCTACCACCCTCTCTGTCCAATCAGTGCTTTGAGTCCCTGCCCAAGTAGCTGACACACACACACACACACTTTGGGATATGAGTTAAATGCAAACATACAGACACTCCTGGGGAAGGCTGGCACAGGTTCTCCAGCTATGCCACTTCTTTCCAGGCTACAAGGTAGTAATCACCACCACCAACCACTAATATCAGCTACTAATAAGGCCCTTATCAAAGGGTGTAGATTATTACTGTGCAATATTATTATCCAACTAGTAAGTATGACTAAACAGCAAGGCTTTTTTGGGGTGGCTTGGACAGCATCATTATATACATGCAATGTACTCTAGAGCTTAAATTATCTCTACATAAAACAGCCACCGTGAAAAGGTTTAAAAAATATTTAATAATAAATAATAATAACACAAGACAATACTTTTTACTACACAGTGCTAGTCAAGAGTTCATAGATCACAGGGGCATGCTTAAAATAATACAGTAGAATAGTTCTGGCATCAGTACAGAAAAAACAACTAGTATAATCATCCTATTTCCTAGCTATATCTAAGAGAAAACACAGTTCTAAAATAAACTTACAAATAGAGCACAGGCAAAGTGCTGGTGAGTTGGATGTTCTCAAGACAAATACAAAAATGCTCTGAGTCTCTCTGTCTTTAAATTGATAACACAGCACTACTGACTCATTTCAGATTACATGATTTCTCTCTGGTTCCCAGGCTAACAGAAACCCAGAGTGTAATAGCCCTTTTGATCTTGCACCTGGTCAGGAAGCTACAGCAATAAAAGACATTATACATGCAAATTCTAGCAATTAACTCTGGTCTCAAAACAATAACAAGAATTCCTTCATCCAGACATCTTGGCTCTGAATTTGAGAGCACAGAATTATACAATGCTTGACGTATCAGCTTTCCTCCAGCAGAGTGCAATGTGGTTACATATTTGAAGTTCAACATTTAACAAAGAGAACAAACATGTGGCTTACATTAATATTTACAAATGACAGAATTATCTACAAAATCCTATCTAGCTAGGCTGGCATCCTTCAGATATCTTCACATATCCCCACCTGGAGAACTCAAGCTAGTTTTTCAAGTTACCCTTGAGAAATTTTGCTTGAGAGGGTTAGGTCTATCTGAATATACCTTACCTCATTCCCTGTCTTGAGAGTCCATCTGCGTTGGCATTGCTAATCCCACTGTGGTGCTGTACTGACATATCATATGCTTGCAACCCTAGGCTCCAGCTTAGCAACTTGGCCTTTTGCTGGCTGGCTCTGTGTAACCATGTTTGGGGATTGTGATCTGTCACTACAGTGAATTTTCTTCCATACAGATAAGGCTGAAGTTTCTGCAGTGCCCACACTATGGCTAGACATTCCTTTTCTACAGGTGCACGGCATTCCTCCTTGGGTTGGAGCCTATGACTGAGATAAACTACTGGGTGCTCTTTTCCTTCAGAAGAAATCTGGCTAAGTACAGCTCCCACCCCATGGTTTGAAGAATCCACCTGCACAACAAATTATGTGCTGTAATCTGTACTGGCTAACACAGGGGGTCCTCCCAAAATTTCCTTAAGTTCCTGGAATGCCTGCTTACATGCTGGGGACCACACTACCTTATCTGACCTGTTCTTCCTTGTCAGGTCTGTGAGGGAAGCAGCTATGGTACTATAACTGGGGCCAAACTTTCTGTACTACCCTGCTTTCCCTAGGAATGCCCACACTTGATTTTTGGTAGCAGGTGCAGGCCACGCCTGAATGGCTTCCACTTTGGCAGGTTCTGGCCTGATGTTACCACTCCTCACTCTATGTCCCAGGTAGGAGACCTCTGCCATGCCTACCTGACATTTGCTGGGCTTAATGGTCAACCCTGCCCTCTGTAGCCTGCCCCACATCTGACATGTTGAAGGTGCTCTTGCCAGGAATGGCTGTAGATGGCAATATCATCTAGGTAAGCAAGGGAAAATCCTCCTGCTCCTGCTAGGATACGATCTACCAGCCTCTGGAAAGTTGTTATGGCATTTTTCATCCCAAAGGGCATCTTTGTGAACTCATAAAAGCCAAATGGAGTCACAAAGGCTGACCTCTCTCTAGCACTGGAAGTCAAGGATAGCTGCCAGTAACCGTTGGTAAGATCAATGGTGGTAAGATACTTAGCCCCACCCAGCTGCTCTAGGACCTCATCTGTCCTAGGCATGGGGTAAGCATCTGACACTGTGTGACTATTTAATTTCCTGTAATCCACACAAAACCTGGTGCTGCCATCCTTCTTTGGCACCAGCCCCACTGGGGTGGCCCAGGGACTGTTGGACTCCTGAATCACCCCTAGTTCCAACATCTCTGTACTTCCTCCCTCAGGGTCTGTTTGACTCTCTCAGACACCCTATAAGGGGCATACCTAATAGGCCTTTGGGGTCCTGTATCCACCTGGTGCTGCACCAGGTGGGTGCACCCTGGTTTCCCAGTGAACACGTCCCCAAACTCCTGTAACACTGCTTGTATTTCTCGAACCTGGGTAGCAGATAGCTGCTGGGACATTGCTACCCCTTCCACTTAGGTGTCCGCCCGAGCCTCACTGAGGAGATCAGTCACCAGATCTCCCTCAGACTCCTCCTGCAATCCACTGCAAATGCTCAGCACAAGGGCCTCCCTATCATGGTAAGGTTTCATCATGTTAAATTGTACAATTTGTGCTTCTGCCTTCTGCCTAGCAATTCCACCATGTAGTTAACACCACTTACCTTTCTTACCACCTTGTAGGGTACCTCCCAAGCTGCTTGCAGCTTGTTGTGTCTGACAGGAATAAGGACCATTACCTGCTGCCCTACAGCATACTCTCAAGCTCGAGCATTCTTGTCATACCGTTCCTTTTTCTTTTGTTGGGCTTCTGCCAGGTTGTCCTGGATCAAGCCCATGATTTCCCTGAGCCTTGTCCTGAGGTTTAGGACATATGCCACAACAGACTCCTTGTGAGATTCACACTCATCTTCCCACTCATTTCGAATTAAATCTAGAGGTCCATTCACCCTATGCCCATACAACAACTCAAAGGGTGAAAAACCTGTGGATTCCTGGGGAACCTCTCTGTAAGCAAACAACAGATGGGGTAAATATTTGTCCCACTCCCTCTTAAACCGGTCTACAAATGCCTGTAGCATGGATTTGAATGTAGAGTTTAACCTCTCAACAAGACCATTAGTCTGGGGATGGTAGGGGTGGTCTTCAGATGCTTCACACCACAGTACTTCCACAGACAAGCCTGCAGGTCTGACATGAAATTGCCACCTCTGTCAGTCAATATTTCTTTTGGGAAACCTACCCTGCTGAAAATCTCTAACAAAGCATTTGCCACCTTTTTTGCCTCAGTGGAGGACAAAGCTACTGCCTCGGGGTATCTTGTAGCATAATCTACTACCACTAGGATATACTTTTCCCTGTGGAACTTAGGGTACTTAGAGGCCCCACAATACCCATAGCTACCCTCTGAAATGGCTCCTTAATCACAGACAAAGGCATTAAAGGAGCTCTCACTTTGTCTCCTGCCTTGCCTACCTATTGGCACTGCTCACAGGTCTTGCAGTACCCTGTTACAGCTCTGAAAATTCCAGGCCAATAGAAGTTCTGCATAATACGTCTCTTTGTATGTTTTATGCCCGTATGACTTGCAAAGGGAATATCAAGGGCTATGGCTAGAAGTGCCAGACAGTAGGCTCTAGGCACTACCAACTGCTGTACCCTCTCACCTTTTAGCCCTCCCTCAGGAGTCCACTTTCTATACAGTAACCCTTTGTCCCTGTATACAGATTCCCCCTTCCCTTGAGAATCAGGTACCTCACTAGCTACCTTTCTCAGGCCTTACAATGTAGGGTCTGAGAGCTGAGCCTGTCTCAACTGTCTCTTTGTAACCCTTCCCAGCTTCCCTTTCATAGGAAGTCCGGCATCCTCTGACAGTGCTGCCTCACTGTCAGCCTGGGTACTACTACTCACCTCTAACTTTGCAGTCACTCTGTCCAAGTGAACATCAGTACCCACAATCAGCTGTGGCTCACCTTCAGTCTCACTGCTACAGAGTAGCTTCCTCGCTGAAGTAACCACCTCACCAGTCCTGGCTGCAAATATGTGGTCTGTCTAGGTCTCCCCCCTTGCTACCAGACCCACATGCTTGTCTCGAAGCCTGACTGGGTGTAACTGCATTAATACATAGTACTGCCTCATCAAAATTCTTCCCTATCAGGACATCTGCTGGATGGTAGGTAGGTACCCCTGTTGCCTCAAGGCAGCCTACTATTGGCATTTTGTCTTGCCCACTTACCGGCTGTCTCACCTTTTGTTTCCCACCTTGCCTCCATGGACATCTGTATGCCACATGGCCACACTGGTTGCATTCAAAACATTTAACCCTAGGTCTTGGATGTGTACCTGGACTAGTGGCTTCTCCTGCTACTGGCAGATTCTGTTCAGGCAAGTCTGGGCTGCCCACCATGGGTTCCTTTAGATCCATTAGCAGACCCTTTCCTGTGCAGTGATGCCCTGCTTGCTAGGTTTAGGTCTCCCTTCTTCCCCAACTCATCTGAAGTAGGACATTGTCTATCAGCTATCCAGATCCTCATGTCCTCAGGCAAAGTGCTAAGGGCTTGTTCCCTCACCAAAAGGTCTGCCAGCCCTTCAAAAGTGGTGACCTGACATCCACTCACCCACCTATGAAAATAATTGCTCAGTTCAGCAACATATTCACACATCCTTTCATCTGCCTGCATATATGCACAGGAAACTTTTTCTTATAAGTTTCAGGTGTTAGCTTAAAAAATTCTAATAAGCAATTCTTAACAGCAGTATAATTAAAACAGTCAACTTCACACATTTTGTACAAAACAGTTGCAGCTTTGCCATGGAGTAAGGGGGTCAGGAACTGTACCCAGAGCCTTTGCTCAACATCATACTGTTTACATACCCCCTCAAACATATGAATGAAACTATCAAAACTATCCCCCTCTGTAAACTGTGGAAGAAATTTAATGACACTTGTGCTTCTGGGGTCTGGTTACTCCCTTCCCCATTACTGCCATGACTCTGGCGAAGAGTCAGCATCTCTTTTTTATGCTGCCTTTGCCTTTCCTTCTCCTCAGCTTCCAGGTGTAGCAGTTTCTCATTCTCCTTAGCCTGTCAATGTCTCAGTCTCTCTGCTGTTTCTTTTTCCAAACAGCTTGCCTCAAACTCAAGTCTCTTTAGCTCCAGATGGATTTTTAAGTCCTCTGCAGAAAGGTTGAGCTATCCATTCTCTGAGTGTTGTAGATCTCCACGGCCAGTTTGATCATCCTCCTGGTTGCTGTTTTCTGATGCAACTGTGACCAAAGCTGCAATCATGTCTACCTTAGTCAGGTTTCCATGCACCAGTCCCGTAGCCTGGCACATCCCAGCCAGCTGGCTCCTTGTCAGCTTTCCGTACTCCTCTGCTGACATGCTTGCCTGTTCTCCCTGACTAACTAAGCTAACAAAAGAAATAAAACAATTGTGATCTGATCTCTGAGTATTCACTGCATGGCTGATTTAGAATAAAAAAACACATTCAGTGATCACTGTACACAAGCTACAAGAATTCACTATCCACACCACTACAAGCCAATTAGTATGTGCCAACCAGTTAATATGTGGTGTGGATATCCCACTACTGCCAAACAATTAATATGTGATGCCCATGCACTGGCTCGGCAAACATGGAGCCTCAGCCCTCACCACTAACACCAGTGAGGGGCATCCAAATTGGGAAGGATAATAAATACACACACAGTAAAGTACAATTTCCCTTAAGAGCACACAGAGATCACAGTCAGTCTGGGGCTGGTTTCTCCCTTTCTCTCCAGAAGCCCAATAAGACTCCCCACTGGCACAGCTATAGGGTCCAGATCTCAGCCTAGTGGTCAAGCTAAAACCTCCAGCACCCTCTCTGTCCAACCAGTGCTTCATGTCCCTGCCCAAGTAGCTGACACACACACACTTTGGGATATGAGTTATATACAAACACACAGACACTCCTGGGGAAGGCTGGCACAGGTTCCCCAGCTATGCTCCTTCTGTCCAGGCTATAAGGTAGTAATCACTGCCACCAGCCACTAATATCAGCTACTAATAAGGCCCTTATAAAAGGATGTCAGATTATTACTGTGCAATATTATTATCCAACTGGTAAGTGTACTCAAAAAATGTAACAGAAACGATCCAAGCAGAAACCAGATGATGCACGGACTGTTTATTCAATGTAAGCGCTTTCGGTCGAGGTAATACCCCAACCTTCTTCAGACATACACAATTTGAACAACCATCCTGCCTTCTTTAAATATATCTCTTAATTGGATGATATTACCCAATTAAACAATAATTAAGTCATTAATTGTATTTGCAAGAAAGCAGCAATTTTACCCAACATAAACTGACAACACAAATAATACCAATATAAAAAGTATCTGTATAGTGGTTAATTATATATTACAACTATGTACTTTCCACATAAAAAATGTATGCAATACACTAATATTATGCACACACATTTAAAACCATATATAAAACATTATATAAAACTTTATGTAAAAAATGTTTTGTAAAAAGTTTTTTGTTAGTATTTATTTCCCACTAACATATATAATGAAATGTTTTACCTGCATACTAGTGCTAAATACTTGTCATGGCCTAGCAAAATAAGCCAGGGCAAACTAAAACAAGAACTGACACTAAAGTTAACTAATGCATGAGTTTTTTTGAAATTACTTCAAATGAAACACTTTCTCATAAACCATTTTTTAAAAAACAAAATGTTAAAACATCCTTTGACATTTGTGTATGTCAAGTGTCCATAGGATTTTTAATTTGTTTATTTACAAATACACTATATAAAGTCAGCCCAAATATAACTATTGTCATCTATTTAATGCTTTAATTTTCAGTATGCTTTTTATTGATGCATACTCATTCAGTCCTGGAGGAATGTGAGCCGCCGTTCTAATTTGCCATAATAACTCTTGCTCCTCCAACCAAAGTTGCCATGGACCCCCTCTGGTACTTATATTAATTTGTTGAATGACAGAAAATAGAAAATAATGGTCGGGTTCATCACGTAAATGCCTGGCAAGAGCATTAGTTAAATCATTTCTACCAATGGCATAACAATGCTCGTATACCCTTTTGGTTTTAAATGTGTGTGCATAATATTAGTGTATTGCATACATTTTTTATGTGGAAAGTACATAGTTGTAATATATAATTAACCAATATACAGATACTTTTTATATTGGTATTATTTGTGTTGTCAGTTTATGTTGGGGAAAATTGCTGCTTTCTTGCAAATACAATTAATGACTTAATTATTGTTTAATTGGGTAATATCATCCAATTAAGAGATATATTTAAAGAAGGCAGGATGGTTGTTCAAATTGTGTATGTCTGAAGAAGGTTGGGGTATTACCTCGACCGAAAGCGCTTACGTTGAATAAACAGTCTGTGCATCATCTGGTTTCTGCTTGGATCGTTTCTGTTACATTTTTTGAGTTTAGTTTTGGTTTGTTTAGTGTTTTACTAGTTTGTCATGTCGAGTGGAAACGTTACCGGTGAGCAGAACAGTGTGCATCATAGGACTGGGTCACAACCGTTATTTTCCCAAGATGAAGAACCTGCTGCTAGTGTACGACAAAACGGAACTGATATACGGAACGACGAAGATGGTGTTAACACGATCAGTGATTCACCAATGAATCTTACTACTTTAGTAAACATTCTCTTAACTAAAGTGGATAATTTAACCCAACAAGTGCAAGAATGTGTGGCCAGGAACAATCGTAGTCAGCAGACAGTTCCTGGTGGGAACAGCAGTGTGGTCACATCGACCTTCTCGTCAACAGGATCTATTCAGCCTGGCCAGCGGATGTCAGGCTGGAACACACCAAACAGGGCACAAGAAACAGTAAATCCAACATAAGTGAACCCAAATGGAGCTAATCTCATACCAAACAGTAGCACTAGGATTATTACAAACCCGAGACTTCAGGGGGTAAATGAAACTTCACCAATACCGTCGATGGCTAACTTTTTAGCCAAGAAGGATTTCTTTTCATCGCTGGATAACGCAAACACTAATGGTGATGAGAATATGGACAATAACATGGTGAGTTCGTCTACCTTTATTGACAAACTTAACATGTTTGATAACAAACTATTTCGTTTTAAAAAACTTCAATTAGAAGTCTCGTATCTCCAGGAATGCATTAAACTAAAAATAATTCCAAAAGGGTTACGTCAGTGGCGTTACCCTGCAGGACTAATCAATAATTCAGTATTCCATCTAGAATTATTGGGTTTATTTGATAAACAAGGTGCTGTATTCCTGAACTCTCTTATTAATTTTTATAATGTGGAATTAAATATATTGCAAGATGAGCTAACACAATTGGAAGTGTTTTTACAGGGGCACTCTGAGTTTTTAAGCTACAAATATGACTATGCAAGAATCCTGTCTAGTATTGACGCAACCATTAATAAATTAGTTGTCAATAAGAAAAGAAAAATTTATAGAGACATTAAAGAGTACAGTAATAATAGGGCTTACCCCCCTCCCCCTTTGGGTCAAACACATGTGTCTAACTTAAATGAGAATCAAGGGGTTGATTCTGCTTCTCAGGCGAATTCGCAAGATGGGGATGACAATTCCGATATGCCACAAATTAGAAGGAGCGAGCGCATCAGGAATCAAAGTCATCATGCTAATAATGCTAATGTAAATGGGGGAAATCACAACCAAGGTGAATATGCCCGTAATGGAAATGGAAACAATCAGGGTTTTCACATGCCAGAGGAAGCCCCAAATCCAGGCACGAGCAGGAACAACAACAATCCTACATCCAACCGGAGAGGGAGATCGCAGAGGAGACCGAAGAGGAACCAACGGAGGAGATAATCAACATAGAAGATAGTGGCCCTGTTGTGTTAAATAGTCAGCAAGGAGATTTCAAGATCTACAATTATACTGTACTAACAGTCGAACAGAAGCTTATTGACTTTTTTTCCAGAGGAGTTACTTTTGTTCCTGACAGTAAATGTAATCTAGTTAGTACTATTGTAGATCTGAAATTATATGTTCGTAAATTAAATTTGGCATTTAGATTAGGCAACACACCGTCCCTTCTTAACACTTATAGAGTCTCAAGTGTTTTTAACCCCCCATTACATTCTTCCCTGAACATTTTTGAGAAAATATGTGAGAATGACTTAAGGTCAATGGCAGAACAAAGAGCCAAATCTCACAACATGAGAACTAACATCTCTCGAGACGAATTGGCTTTTATTTCTCTGCTCAATGAATGTAATATAAGGGTAATGTCTCCAGACAAAGGAGGGGGTTTAGTATTTATGGATGAATATCTGTATGATAGGAAAATGCTTGAACATTTGGACTCTAATACTTATGTACAATCTAGCCTAAATGAAATACACATGGCCTATAAGAAAATCAAGGGCATTTTAGATGACCTTTTTATAGAAGGGACTGTGGATAGTGATATGTTACACTATCTAAATATGCCGGCGCCTAAAATTCCCACATTGTTTGGCACACCAAAAATCCACAAGGATTTAAAGAATCCCCCTTTTAGACCAATTGTAGATGGACGGGGGTCGATTACATACTCGTGTGCCAAACTAGTGGATGGGATTCTTAAACCCTTGCTAAAAACAGAACCACAAATTTGCAAAGATTCCTGGAGCTTCTTACAAGGCATTGACAAAATGGTTTTTGATCGAGACTGTATATTTTTAGTGGTCGATATCAAAGATTTGTATACAGTAATACCTCAAAACCTAGGCATTGAGTGGACAAGGGAATTTATGTTAAGGAAAAATGCCTCTAATGATGAGATGAACCTTGTAGAAGCTCTATTGGAATTGGTTCTGTGTAATAATTTTTTGACTTTCAAAGGGCAATTCTACCTTCAAAAGACTGGTATTGCAATGGGGTCCCCTTGTGGTTGCAGTTTTGCAAACTCTGTTTTAGCACATTGGGAACACCAATATTTGTTTCAAAATAGATATTACCAACAAAATGTCACTTGGTACAATAGGTACCAGGATGACATGTGCTTCTTTTGGAAAGGGCCAGTTGACTTAATTCCTCAATTTATTGAAAGCCTTTCAAACATGACAAGCTTTTTACAATTCACTTACCTAGTTGGAGAGAATGATATGTACTTTTTGGATGTTAAACTGAGCAAAGATATTGTCAATAACAAGTACAAATCTGAAATATACAGGAAGCCCACACATTCTAACTCCTTTCTACACTTTTCAAGTTGCCATCCTTTTCACCAAAAGAAAAGTGTAGTAAAGGGACAATTTGTGAGGGCTGCAAGGATGGTATCAGATAAACAAGATTTTGTTGTTGAATGTGATAATTTAAGTACCAAGTTCTCCATGAGAGGTTACCCAAACTCCTTAATTGATGAAATCAGAGAGGAGGTGGTCACAAAAAGAGACGCTGGTCACTTTCAACCACTTTTAGGAGGGGGGGACAATGTTAAAAGAAACAGGGTCACTATCTAGGCACACTTCTGATTTCAACATCAACTTCATCTTTACCTATTGTATTTATTTTAAATACATTAGAGGAATCATAAACAAAAATTGGAACATCATTCTGGAAGATACAGACTTAGTGAAAGCAATAGGTATTGAACCTAAATTTGTTTATAGGAGAGGAGTGAATTTAAAGAGTTTGGTAGATAAGTCTAGTGCCAAACCAACAACAGCAAATTGCGGCATGTCTAAATGTGGAATGTGCTCTCAATGCATGCACATTATGCCAGGTAACAAAATATGTATAAAAGGGAAAACCTATAGCATTAATGGCAAATACAATTGTGACAGCAAGAGAGTAATCTATGTAGCACAGTGCGTGAAATGTTGCGCATTCTACATAGGCAAGACAGAAAGGTCATTGAAGAAAAGAGTATATGAGCATTGTTATGCCATTGGTAGAAATGATTTAACTAATGCTCTTGCCAGGCATTTACGTGATGAACCCGATCATTTTTTTCTATTTTCTGTCATTCAACAAATTAATATAAGTACCAGAGGGGGTCCATGGCAACTTTGGTTGGAGGAGCAAGAGTTATTATGGCAAATTAGAACGGCGGCTCACATTCCTCCAGGACTGAATGAATATGCATCAATAAAAAGCATATTGAAAATTAAAGCATTAAATAGATGACAATAGTTATATTTGGGCTGACTTTATATAGTGTATTTGTAAATAAACAAATTAAAAATCCTATGGACACTTGACATACACAAATGTCAAAGGATGTTTTAACAGTTTGTTTTTTTAAAAAATGGTTTATGAGAAAGTGTTTCATTTGAAGTAATTTCAAAAAAACTCATGCATTAGTTAACTTTAGTGTCAGTTCTTGTTTTAGTTTGCCCTGGCTTATTTTGCTAGGCCATGACAAGTATTTAGCACTAGTATGCAGGTAAAACATTTCATTATATATGTTAGTGGGAAATAAATACTAACAAAAAACTTTTTACAAAAAATTTTTTACATAAAGTTTTATATAATGTTTTATATATGGTTTTAAATGTGTGTGCATAATATTAGTGTATTGCATAAATTTTTTATGTGGAAAGTACATAGTTGTAATATATAATTAACCAATATACAGATACTTTTTATATTGGTATTATTTGTGTTGTCAGTTTATGTTGGGGAAAATTGCTGCTTTCTTGCAAATACAATTAATGACTTAATTATTGTTTAATTGGGTAATATCATCCAATTAAGAGATATATTTAAAGAAGGCAGGATGGTTGTTCAAATTGTGTATGTCTGAAGAAGGTTGGGGTATTACCTCGACCGAAAGCGCGTACATTGAATAAACAGTCCGTGCATCATCTGGTTTCTGCTTGGATCGTTTCTGTTACATTTTTTGAGTTTAGTTTTGGTTTGTTTAGTGTTCAACTGGTAAGTGTGACTGAACAGCAAGGCTTATTTGGGGTGGCTTGGACAGTATCAATATATACACGCAATCATGAAACAGCCACAGTGGAACGGTTTAAAAAAATATTTAATAATAAATAATAAGAACACAAGACAATACTTCTTACTACACAGTGCTAGTCAAGAGTTCAGAGATCACAGGAAAATGCTTAAAATAATACAGTAGAATAGTTCTGGCATCAGTAGAGAAAATAATGGGTCTATATTACATCATTGAACACTTAAAAAAGTGAAAGATGATTAATCGACCCCATGTAAGCAAAAGCTTACAATGTCAAAACCTCAGAACAGCGATTTTTTTCCAAGGGAAAAAAATCGCTCTTCCAAAAAAAAATACAAAAAAAAACTTTAAAACATTACATAAAGTACTGTGCCCCCCACACCCCCCCTACTTAAATATACCAACTCCAAGATCACACTACAGTGTCAACAATGGCAAAGTAATGGAATCGGCCAAGCAAATTCTTTCCCAGGGAAAGAATTCACTTAAAAGCTGCTTCGCTATTTTGCCTTTTTGGTTTTTTTACGTTTGATCAAGAAGCATTTGACAGAATGTGTCTGCGATCACGTAATAGGAACCCGAAAAAATAACTAGTCTAATCTTCCTATATCCTAACTATATCTAATTGAAAACACAGTTTTAAAATAAACTTACATATAGAGCACAGGCAGAGTGCTGGTGAGTTGAATGTTCTCAAGACAAATACAAAAATGCTCTGAGTCTCTCTGTCCTTAAATTGATAACACAGCACTACTGATTCATTTCAGATTATTTAATTTCTCTCTGGTTCCTAGGCTAACAGAAACCCAGAGTGTAACAGCCCTTTTGATCTTGCACCTGGTCAGGAAGCTACATCAATAAAAGACATTATACATGCAAATTCTAGCAATTAACTCTGGTGTCAAAACAATAGCAAGAACTCCTTTATCCAGACATCTCGACTCCGAGTTTGAGATCAAAGAATTATACAATGTTTGACTTATCAGCTTTCCTCCAGGAGAGTGCAATGTTGTTACATTTTTGAAGTTCAACATTTAACAAAGAGAACAAGCATGTGGCTTACATTAATATTTACAAATGACAGAATTGTCTACAAAATACTATCCAGTTAGGCTGGCAGCCTTCACATATCTTCACAATTGGGTACACTTGTAAGAGGCTTGCAGTAGCTGGCTTTGGAGTGTCTGGTGGTAGCGTAACTACCTTATAGTCTGGGCAGAAAGGGGCATAGCTAGTAAATCTGTGCTAGCCTTTCCCAGCTGTGTGTGTGTCTGTGTGTCTGTGTGTGTGTGTGTGTGTGTGTGCGTGTGTGTGTGTGTGTGTGAAAATCAAATCTCAAAGAGTGTGTATGTGTCAGTTGCTTGTAGCAGGGATACAAATCACTGGTTTCACAGAAATTGTGTTGGAGGACTTGGCTTGGACACTCAGCTGAGGACTCAGGTCTACAACTGTGCCAGTGGAGATTCTTATTGGAGACCTGGAGAGAGACAGAGAGAGAAACCCAGATTCTAGACTGAGACTGTTCCCTGTGTGCTCTTAAGGAAATTGTGTTTGGTGTGGAGAGCTCAGTTTGGAAATGATGTGTGTATCTATTTTTATTCCAACTGAATGTCCCTCTCCAATGTCAGTGGTGGGGATTCAGACTACTTGATTATTGGCCCAGAGTGGGGATGTCACATATGTCATTAATACAATATGTGATTTTGTATAATAATTAAATAGAACTGGACTCATAAAAGTTATGTAGACAGAACCAGATAGCAATCCTTATGAGAACAACAATGCTCTCCAGCAACAGGCTGTATAAATGTAAGTAGGTCTTGGAACTATGTAGCAGTACCTCAAATGCAAAATAAGAAGCCAGCAATCAGGAATGGCATGAATGGGTCATAAAGAAGACTGGCAAGTTATAAGAGATAAATACTGTATCTAAACCAGATCTGTAAAGTAAAACAAAGTTGTTAAATTTTACTGTGCTGTACAACTATCAGAAATATATCCCTGTGGCCAGAACAAATGGGAAAGAAACACAAAGTTATAGCCGTGGTTTAAACAATAACTTTAATTTATACATTCATCCTGTGAGTACCCACTTAATCCATTTTAGTGGCATGAGAGAGCAGGAGCCTATCCCAGCATGCAGTCAGTGCAAGGCAGAGGAACTAATCCAGTAATGAACACCCATCTGTGGATAAACAATAGCAATGGTATGCAAATATTGTTTATAAGACAATGTATCCAGTTTATAGAGGGCCTCCCAAAAAAGCCCTTGATATTTTACCCTAAATGTATTGTACCCACATAAAGTTGCTATAGACCTCTGCATAATGATGGCAACATAAAACAAACAGAATCACAGCATGTGGACCTGTCAGAGGGTTTTCCCATTGACTCACTCACAGACAGGTATGCTATGTCTAGTAAGCACTCAAATCTGTACGGTGAAGACCTCCCAAAGAAAGGTGTATTATGCAGCATCACAGCTAGTGCATAATACATCCCAACACAACCATACATATGGACATGGTATAAATGTCAAAAAGGCAGTTATGGCTGATGCTAAACAAATCTAGGGGAACTGACAAGCATGCCAGTATGCACACAGGGTATAAGGGTCATATATGTCAGAGACATGCATGCATAGTATCAGGACAGCATCAGCCCTGCAGAATGGTAGATCTCCCACATATACTAATGGTATATGCCCAAACTCCTCACAGAGGACATAACACCAGAGGTAGAAGAACCCATCAAAGGTAGAAACCAATTCTGAGTAGTTTCATACTGAGTCTATTATAAAAACACAAGGCAGACAAAACAAAGACTGTGGGCATCAAAAACAGATGAGTATAGGGACATGGCCATGCTAGTGTCATACACATTATCACTGAATGTTCACAGTGGTCAGGGATGTCCAAATATGGAAACAAGAAGTAATGTTAGCAAATGTATATAGTGAGCAAAATGATGAGCAGATGGAATGTTTTAAAAATAGTAGGTCCAGAAATGTCAAAGAACAAGAAATTGTAAAACTCTTCATGTCCTATATCACTAATAGGCAGAAGTGTTCTTGCTATCATGCTGTGTAATAATTGTAGATGCCTTCAGAGTAAATGTGTTGTTGTGTCATGTTATAGAAGTGCTCATATTTCCCATCTGCATGGACACTGCTAAATGCAACATAACTAATAGAAAACAGTGCACAAAGTTAGATGTCATTGTGCAGGGAGTAATGTCATATACAGTTGAATGTGGAGCATGCCTAACAGACATTCATCAGTAGGAAATGTAGCAGAATATGTAGGGTCATATGAGCAGAGGCAAGAACAAACATAAGAACATTGCAACAGGCGATAATAGACATGTGACTTGGTCTAAGAAAGTGAGCCACAACCAGAGCACTGATAACCTTTGACCAAAATCATTTGTGTCTGCATATATAGAAGCAATTACTAACATTGGCACTTTACTCCATGAGCTGTCCACAATACGTAACAAAGCAATACATAACATAGTAAGTATTGTCACATCAGGAGGAGTAATAAGTATGATATGCTCATCACTGTAGTTAAATCAGTCAAAAGTCTATACCTCATATCTAACATCTTTAATATCTATGTTTATATAAAACAAACAACCCACAAACTATGTAGAGAAAAAAAAACAGTGCAGGTACAGGGAAAGTCCAAATGTTTGTTTGTCTTTTGGCTTTTCCCGGTAAGGGGTCGCCACAGCGGAACTCTGGTCCGCTAATGATTGGCAGTAGATTTTTACGAAACGCTGAGGTGCCAGCTCGACACCCAACCTTCAACGAAGGCACACCCATTTACGCACGCATGTCTTTCGAACGCTACCCAACCGCGGGGAGGACATGAAGACTCCACACAGAAGGCACTCCCAATCCCAGCCGAGAATCGAACGGGAGAACCTCTTGCTGTGAGGTAACAATGCTACCGCCGTACCACCACAGCATTACAGGGAAAGTCCAAATAAATAACAAAATGCAGCACCACAGGAAAACAGTCAATTGTTGTGTCTTTTGGCTTTTCCCGGTTAGGGGTCACCACAGTGGAACTCCGGTCCGCTAATGATTGGCAGTAGATTTTTACATGCTGAGTTGCCAGCCCTGACACACAACCTTCAACGAAGGTACACCCATTCACGCATGTCTCCACACAGAAGACGCTCTAGCTGAGAATCGAACAGGACTTCTTACTGTGAGGCGACAACTCTACCGCAGCACCCCAGTCAATTAATATAGGAAAATCATGTAGTTAGTACAGGTTCATTTAGACCTTTGTCAGTGTCTGTAAGATTTTCGCATCACAGTGTTCTTTTTATATATGGGAAATTCTTGTCACATGATCAAAGCTACTGGACAACAGGAATACTATTTACATTAAAGTAACTGTTTTTAATTAGAAATGCAAATAAGTAATACAATAATGAATAAAGCATTTCTTAAATATCTTGTATCATTCTTTCAAACCATAAAAAGGTTAGTATAACTAAGCAGGAAGTATGTACCATATAATTTAAAGCAGACAACAATAATAAAATCAGCATTAAAATGTATTTATTTTAAATAATGACAAAGCTTTAAGCAAAAGCAGTCTATCTACATGTTTTTCATGCATTACATCTCTTTTGTACCTTTACTGTGTGCTGGATTTTGTGATACAAATAAATAAATATATATAAATGTGCATGGCAACTACTCGAGACACCTAAATACTGACAGCCTAAATATTGACAAAAAATATCTAATGTTCAATATAGCAACAGTTAAAAATATCTAAACACAAAATACTTGCAAACCTAACCACATTTCAAACTAATGTTGCACCCCAAACTAACACTGCTTATTATATATACCAGTTCTGACGTCACACAACAGTAACTTCAATTTTGTTGATAGTTTTTTTTTTTTTTTTTTTAAGGTAGAATGTTAGCTATGCGGTTGGAACATTTCTTTGAGCTCTATATATTTGACCCTAATTCTGTACTAAGCATGCAATGGTCTGCTTACTTTAAACTGAAACTTTTTGTACACATTCAAGAACATGTTTCAGTAAATTAAACTTTTTCGTGTTTTGAATAATTTGTAACTCTGTAAGAGCCCACATAGTATTTTTTAACAGTTTCCTTGTTTGGAGAATTTAGCAGGAATAAATAGGTAATCACAAGGTTTCGCCAGAAATATGTGATAAAAATCTGCCTAACAGGGATATTGTTATTTTCTCGTCAGTACAGAGTGATGTCAGAGCCAGATCATGGTCAAATAGGGCCCTAGGCAGGGTAATGGATCACACACCTCTTAGGCATTCCAGTGCCTCATTACTTGGTTATTTGAGCTCAGACTACTCAGTTACCATAAATGCTGTTCAAACCTGTCGGTGTGCATACTGTTGTCTTCTTTACTTCTCCAATGATTACAGATATTTGGATTTAATTTAAAACTTTTATTTCAAAATTTATAGCACAAACACTGATAACCATTTGCTAAACAAAACAATACAGTATGAGAATGGAAATAGACTTAGCATGAACAGTGTTTCAATGAATATGAGTTTCAAGGGTAGAGGAGTTTACTAACTTCTCTGCCCTTGAAACTCACATTCATTGAAATGTCGTTGAAACCCACATTCAAAGAAAATGCATCTGGCCAGTTATGAATTAAGTTTACCTTTGGGCTGTATTCAAACCAGAGGACCTTGCACACATTTAGGACCATGCACACATGCATGTGTTCTTTGATTCATGTTCCTGATTGTGTTAAATTATATTTATTTTATAATACAGCACTACTTGTTAAAGTGCATTTTAAATTTGAAGTTTTGAACATTTTTTCCAGTATGCAATGCAACAAAAAATACAAACCAATAATGACAAAACTACCCATTTCAGAACATTTCAACCATAAAAAGCCAATCAAACTTCTGCCATTACAATCCACCAATATCAGTCAATATGCACAATTTCTGCAGAAGTAAAAGCCATCTGAATAATTCCACATTAAAGAGATCTGTAACTAATGAAGAGGTTGTTACTGCCAAACAACTTTACATTTCAGTGTTTCATCTACAAATTCAGTGCCTGCTGCCTTTGAGAATAAATTGCCTATATTACATAAAAAAAATAGTAAGCTGTTAATATTATAATAGGGAATGGCTGGCAAATGAACAACAGGTTCATAGTAACTAGGGATCTCATCCAAAGGAGGACACACTTAGGAGTGTAGCACCCCCATTCCCCCTTAAAGTGCACCACAAAATTAGGAATCCATCTAAATGGTGTGGGAATAGAATCTACAAACTTCTGCATCAAAAGCAAGTATGCTAGCTGTTGTGCACTAGCACTGCTTTCAAATTCTGTAGCACAAACACTGATGGACATTTGCCAAACAAAACAGCTGTACATTGAAAACAGACTTGGCATAAGAACAAACGTCTCTACACTTACAGCTCACAATTCCTTCAAAACACAATGAAAGTTACATTCCTTGAAAATGCACCAAAACTCAATTCCTTGAAAATGCACTGACACTCACATACAAAAAATTCTGAAAAAAAGCATTTTCATTTTAAGCCACTTTATTAAAATATGGCCCACTCTATCATCTCAATTAATTTGTAAACTTTCTGGCGACTTATTCCTAGGGATTCAGTAGACTCTGTGTAAGCTTCACTTGAATCCTACATGGAATTTATGTGTCTGTGTGGTGAGCAGCAGCACTAATTACATATTCATGCTGCCCACTGCATTTAAATGTAAATAAGCATTGTTTTGTGGCTAGCAACAGTGTTACTCGCCAGGAAACAGTGGAAAGCAACACGGATAACAGCAAACATGTAGACCTGTTTGCCTGCAGGTAAACTAGGTGTGTGGGATTGCATGGAATGCCACAATGATTACCAGGGTTAATAATACAGCAATGTATATAGCCAAACACATTATAGGACAGTGTATACAGTTCAGAGTATTATGGAATCCCATTTCAGACATCCTGTAAAATAGTGTAAATGCTCCATAATGTTACGTGAGCTGTCATTTAAAATACACAATCAGGGAAAATGTGTGCATTGAATAGGGGCACACAAATAAATTGTAGGAATGAACAAAGGGAAAGTGGACAGGTGAAACATCTTAATGTACAGCAGAGGAGGACATTTAAATGAAGACAGTTGTAGCAGACATCTACATGATACAGTGCAGACTGCAAAGTGTAAATGTAATATTATGTGCCTGTCACACAAGGTGACAACAATAGAGAAGGATGTCTTGTTGATATGAGCATCCTGACATGTACAATAGAGAGGACATTTATCAGGGATGTTATCTTCAATAGGGGTTAGCTGCATATTGTGAAGCTTTGCAAAATGAGTTGTCTGAATATGGCTGAAATGTCAACAGAGGTCTCCACCAAGTGGGACACATAGTTGCAGGCTCATGGACAACAATAAACTGATGCACTCACAATCATGGACAATTTCAGAAGAGTACCACCAGTACTAATGTCTCTGACATATCATATGTGATTGTGAGTGATCATAGATGTTTCTGCACTAATACACTTGCACAACTATTAAAAGATGTCTGCAATTTATGAGGGTAATCAAGCACACTGTTCTGACACTGTAACATCTGGTGGAGGTGTTAGGAGGGACACTGCTATACCTGTATATAACATTATGAACAATTCAGGCTAGTTGACAGGTGTGCATGGCATATATATGTCACACTCTACATTATCATAAATGTAACCCATGCCATCAATTTTGTTGAACAGCTATGCATGTACTGTGTGCATCACTTACTAAGCAATCTACAACAGTACCTAGCAGACTAAATTACCATCATCTTTCAGCATAGCCTGAGAATTGGCTTGTTTCCAGCAAAGTAGAAAACAGCAGCACTAATCCCCTTGCACAAAAGTGGGCCATCAAACAACCCGGGGAAATATGGACCTATAAGTCTAACCACTCTCATCTGCAAGACCATGAAAAGAGTCATCATGGACTTTATCAACAAGGACATAGATGACCTTCAAACTCCAGACCTAACCCAATTTGACTTTGTTAAGGGTAGATCATGTTTCTTAAACATAATAGACTTCTTTGACAAAGTCACCAAAGGGCTGGATGAAGGTAAAACAGTGCATACCACCTATGTTGATCTGACCGATGGTTTTGACATGATCCTCCACTCAAGTGTCATTGAGAAACCCTCCCAGCTGGGGACTAACCCTTACATTGGTAGATGGTTAGCCAATTGGCTCACTGACATAATACATACTGTGAAATTTGGCAAAACTACCTCTACAAGTAGAGCCATCACCAGTGGCATACCACAAGGATCTACGTTGGGCCCTTTACTGTTTGGAATCTATTTCCTGGAAGTCCACACTAAAGTATGTGGCCTTTGGTTTACAAAGTTTGCTATGATTGCATATTGGGTGCAATCATTAAGTCTACCAATGATGTTTAGTTATCACAGGAGGACCTAACACAGATAAATGACTGGTGCCAAAGCCGCAAGGTCTACAAAGAAATGCAAAAATGTATCGTTATATGTTCCTTCTGCAAAGTGGAATTCTGTGCTAATTACAGCATTGACAACTTCCCCCCAGTCATATCCAGTGGTGCAAGACCTGGGAACACAGGTAGATAGCAATCTGAACTTCGACCACCAAGTTTCCACAGTTGTAAAGAAAACCTTCTACATTGTACACCTCATAAGTCAAGCCATCAAATCCAGGTGTGAAGATGTCATAACACCACTGTACTCAAACCTCATCAGAACACTAATAGATTACAATGCTCCCTTTTACTTGTACCTCACCAGACCCCTGCAGCAGTTTGAGAGGCCACAGGGGTTTCTCAACAAGCACATACAGAGCCTACAAACCATACCATGATGTATGTGGATAGACTGGAAGCCATGTCACTGTATTCTGTATTGTATAGGATGAGGTGACTTGTGCCTAGCCTACAGGCCAGTCTCTTACCCTGCCCTGATGGAAGTGTTTCACATCCACATATCTAATGGCACAAGAGTCACTCACTCTGGGGATCTTAACCTAGCCTGCGACACTAACAGAACAAGCTTGAGAGACAGCTATAGTTGATGACATCAGCAGAGCCTGTTGACAGGAAGGTGGTAATAGTAGTGTTTGACTTGCTGGTGTAAAATGATCTCTTTAATGTCAAGCAAGTGTACAAATGTGCACACACACACACATGCACGCACACACACACACGCACACACACACACACAGACACACACACACACACACACACACACACACACACACACACACACACACACACACACACACACACACACACACACCAGTTAGAATTCCTACCTATCTAACTACAGGCCTCCATATTTAATGCAAGCACCATAGCACAAGTCTGACTTGCAGAGTGTCAGACAGCACTTCATAAGTGATGACATCAGCAGTGTCTGTTAAGAGGAAGATGGCACTAGCAGTGTCTGACATGCTGGTATAAAATGCTGTTTCTAATGTCAAACAAGTGTGCAAACATGCACATACCAGTTGATTGCAGTGAGATTAGAAGCCCTACCTATCTTAGTACATGGACTACAGAACTCAGTACTTTACACAAGCGCCATGGCACAAGTCTGACTTTTCTAAGGCTGTAGGAGAATTTATAGTGGATGACATCAGCAGTGGATTTTAGAGAGAAGATGTTAGGAGACCTGCATGAAATGGATGTGTAGGCATGTGCAACTGTAAAAATATTGGTGCTCCATGGTTTTGGAATGGTTAAAGGAATTAGTTTAATGCCTCTATTGCTCTTAACAGAACTACCCTCTGTAACTACTCCTTTGCTCAAAATAACTTGATTATATACAAATAAGGAATGTTTTTGATGCTTTTCATTATACTCAACTAGGATTGCTTGTTTGTATTTTTCAATAAAGGATATTCCATTTTTAACTCAAATGGTGACTATCTACTCTTTTTCTATTTTATTATTTTGTACTACATATTTTATAGTTCGATTTTTATTAATGAACTAGGCACATAACCTAATTCAAGGAGTGAAATTCCCAGCCTTCACACTCCAAAGTTTCTTCTTGTTTTTTTTTTTGACCCAGTATAGGTTGCATACTGGGTTTTCTGAGACTTCAAGGGATATCATGGATTTTTCTTTTTGCAGTTTGTGTTACTTTAGCGCAACACATTTAAGCAACATTGTGCAGAAGTAACCTCACCAATGAAGAGAAGCTCACTGTTGCTTGGCATTGGTGCATGATGCCAAACACTGAGTAAACACAGAGGCCAAAAACTGAAGTGTTCCATTGCTTTTTTGTTTACTTATGTGTGTTGTGTGTGATTTTATTTTTTGACCAGATTAAAGGTGTTAAAATGGGGTAGACAGGAAAGTAGTGAAATGGGGGGGGGGGGCAATCAGGGGGAAGAACAAAGAGAAAGCAATATAGGAATGTGCAGGAGGGAGGTAGGATAAAAGGGTTCCTATTATATACTCAAAAAGGCATTTCTTCAAATGCCTCTTCATCAACCATAACAAAAACACAAAAGCAGCGAACGGTCATATAAGTGATTTCTTTCCCTGGAAAAAAAATAATTTGTCCACCTCTGTTACTTTGCTGTTTTCCCTACTGTAGTGCGATCTCAGAGTTGGTATATTTAGTAAGGGGGTGTTTAGGGTAAGCAATTTGTTTTCTCAAAGAAAGAAATTGCTTATATGTACGTTCACTGTTTTGTGTTTTTGTGGTTTATGGGTCGATGAAGAGGCGTTCAATGAAACACCTCTTTGAGTATCTAATATAGACCTGGATAAAACCATAGCTATCCACTTCTTCAACAGTGTAGCTTGAAAATATGGTAGAGAATATTAGCTGAATTTGGACTGTCACTTCAACAAAGAGGGTGATAACAACACAATCATGTTGTGCAGCCAATTGGACCAAATCAAGTGTGTCAAAAAGACACATGTGCAAAGTGGAGAGCTGTTGTATGAGATATATATATATATATATATATATATATATATATATATATATATATATATATTTTTTTTTTGGGAGAGGTGCCATTTTTTAAATATCAGTAAGAGAGGAATATTGGGTAAGGGATATAGGTATTTCTGGGTCAGGTAAATAGGGTAGGCAAGAAAGCAGATGCAAACAAACAGGACAAACAAGCCAAGATACAAAAAGTTGGGGGACACACGACTGTGGTTAGGGAGGGGACAACAGAAGCCCATCATACATGGGGAGAGAGAGAATCTAGTCCTCACCCCCACGGCTGTCATCACCACCCCCTTACTCCATTGGCTGCTGGAATGCTTGACATCTCCTCCTCCTTTGGAACACGAGGGAGAACAGCCTCTCCATCCAGCATTGGCATGTACCAGTGGTTCTGTGCATGACCCTACACATTAACCATGGCATCTCCTGGTGGGTGATAAAATGTCAACCTCAGCCAGTACTCCCTGATGGTACCAGAGCACCAGCTACTGGGGTAGCGCTACATGAGGGGGCACGTACCGCTGAGGCAGCAGAGGCAGTACTGGCAGTTTGGGTCCCAGATGTGCTGCACATCAGTGCCAGATCTGGTTGAGCTGAGGCAGGATGAGTGACTGGGGTTGGCTTGCTTCTCTATGCTGTAAAGCATTTTGTGATTTGTTAGAGATGGATGACATGGAAACATTTTAATAACACATAGAAAAAAAAAGCAATGAGGGTTCGGGTTCGAGTAAATAAAGAGATAAAATTAGTACTATCATATGTGACAAGCAATGCATTATCACAATAATACAGCTATTTTAACTGGAAGTTTACATTTAAGTATATTTTCTAACAACTACAAAGAATAAGTACAGATTGCACAAAGTAATCTTTGCAATGTACAGATATTGCACATAGGCTTCGTCCAGTTGTAGAGAGTGAAGGTAACAGCAGGGCATTTATGCCACTTGTGTAGAATTTAATTTACATAATACTTTTAAAGGATTGCACTATTTTATTTTTGCTACTTGTGGTATTTGAACCCACAACGTCTGACTGAAGTCTTACACTTGACTCCTACAGTTGGTTTGTGTTGCAGACTGAAGCATGCATATTTGCTTTTACAGTTAGGGTATGCAAACATACTTTGCTACAACTGTATAGAAAAGAAAAAACATTTTTTTCATTTAAAAGCTACAATAATACTTCTGTTGTGCTGCATACGTACCCCTTGCTTCCCTTAGTCTCTCTAGATACTCAGCATGGGCCTCCCTATTCACAATGAGTTCTGCATTAGCTGTGTAAAGAAAAGAATAGAACAGAAGAGGATTATGCATATCAGTCTTGCCTATATTTAGCTTTCTATGTATTATAATTTCTCTTCATTTGTATACTTACACAACTGTGGGATGTTGCTTGTTCTGAACTCATCCAAATATTGGTTGAGTGTATAGCTCTTGTGCCTTTTTATGTCATTAAAGTGGTGCCTACACTGTTCTTCAGTGCATGGAATGCCATTCACACTGGATACAGCCTTGGTCAGTCTATTCCAAGCCTCAGACTTGTACTGGGAACCGATATAGTTCCCCTGCACAGCCTTTAGATGTAGTGCTTTACAAGGAGTACAGTAAAGTTTCTGGACTCCTGAACACCCCACCTCTGCATCCTAAATTGGGCACCTTCCCTTCTAACAACAGACATGTCTAACCAGAAAACACAGCAACAGATAATAATGATGTCCTGCCAATTACTGTTATTGCTTTTACTGGTAGTGTGCAAACCTGAACAACAATGCCAACCATGTTTGTGCGACATTAAGTGGAGGGCAACACCGCCAAAGAGTGAAGAAAGCCGTTTTGGAAATTGGAAGGTTAATCTAACACTTGGCATTAGTTTGAGACTGGTTTGCTGCCAGAACTGTTAGGTGATTTAGCTTTGCAGACATGCACTGGGGGAATACATTTAATGACCTGACACATCTTTAGTTTTGTTTTATACATGATAAAAACTGATTTTTACACTGTGGTATTCAAACCTATGCATAAGAGGCAAAACACTTTCTTCCACAGCTGTGAGTTTTCATCTTTTCCACAGAAGAAGTCCTTGTTTATACATTCGTGAGTGTATGTGTCTTATTGCAGTGTGAAGGACATCCAAGTCCAGACAGCAGAATTATACTTACAGAAACATAGTAGACAGTATAACCTCAGTCGTACATCTCAACCTTCAAATCTCAGTAAGGGTGTCTTATCCCTCATACATATAATTCATATGAGCGCAACTGATATACATAGTTATTGTTATTTATAATTATGTTTAAATTGTTATAAGTGATATTTAATATAATGTGAAATGGAAAACAGTAAAAATGTATGGAATTTCCAGTATTAGAACCCAGGACCACATGTATGGAAGCTCTGCACTTACACCTGTTGCTACAGGAATATTGACATAACACTTGGATATTTTCCTATTCATTGCTATAAACTGAACTGTAACAACAGTAAAAATATGTTGAACTTCTTGTATTAGAACCCAAGACCATCTTTATTACAGCCCTATACTTACATCTGCTGCCACAGCAATAATTAAATAACAGTTGAATATTCCCTTTTCATTATTAACTTCTGTGTGTTTACTGCCACACAACATAGCTAAGTGGTGTTATGTGAAGGAAAGCAAAAAGTATATTACAATGTATCCTTTTTGACATTTAGAATATCTACATCTTGTCTGCAGGTATTCTGTTTGCTTCCTGTGTGGGCCAATAGTCCAGGTTTGCGCAATGGTAATTTTGACAAAAGGGAAATTACTAGTTGGTTGCTTCCCCTGGCTTTTAATTTTCAGATCTCAATTTCAGGTTCAGTGGACCATGATGCAGTCAAAACACAGCTTAAAAAGCTTGAATCCTTGTTGAGAAAATACAGGATGTTACAACTACACAGCTCCTTCTTGAATAAGTACATTATGTTGAAGCAAATACCCAAGGTTTTTCTGTTACGGAAGTCATGGAATGGGCACTGAAAATGGTTCAGTTTTGTCCAATGAATTGTTGGAGTTGTTTGACCGGACTGGGATGGAGCTTATGTCTATCATTAGAGACAACGAATGTAAGTTATCAAAGCTTGATAGTGCTGTTAAGGATCTTAACAGCCATTTACTAAATGATTTAAAGTATGATTCATTTAAAATGAATTACCGGAGAATGTTTGATGAACTTGATGGCTACATCAAGAACTTTGAAAAGAAACAAAAGATTTTGAGGGATGTTATGGATTATGCAAATAAGTGAGCCTACCTATCCCCACTTCTTGTTAAAAAATTTGATTTGCAGTTTGAACAAGATAAAAACCTGGGTGACTTGGAAAACATTGGCTATACTCCTGAGGTACTTCAACACGATGATTTTTTTATAGTTCCGCCCGAGGCAATTGGAAAGATTGGTACATCAGAGAGAGACACAGCAGAACTGGAGGAATATGTGGAACACCCCAGGGGAAGTGAGAGGGAAATATACAGTGGTTGGGGGAGGAAGAGCAAACAAAGTTATGTTCCCATGAATTAAATCAAATTTTAACTCAGTCAAAAAGTGGATCTGGAGACATGAATGGTTTTAACGTTTTTAACCTTTGTGACATTCGTTTATCAGATGAGCACCTTTCTTTATGAAGGTGTTCACTTTTGTACCTTCTTTTATAAGACATACATAGCAAAGACATTGATTAACCTGAAACTCTACACCAGGTCACTGAATTTAAGATTTTTTTTTTTGACCTGGAAAATGTGATAAAATTTTTTTAAAAAGGAGAAATACTTTTACTCCCCCCACAAACCCATTTGGTTCAATGTTCGAGCAAATTTGTGAGCACAAAATTAGGGTACTAGACAAGAACTATAAATACTATAGTAATAATTTGACTGTTGTAGAAAGAGCGGCTTTAAAGGAATTATATTCTAACAAAGAAATTAGAGTCATGAAGCCAGACAAGGGGTGGGGGGGGTGGTGGTGGTGGTGGTGGTCATCAATTATTTTGACTATTCTTGTAAAATGTTTTCTATTTTAAATGACGATTGTACATATGAAAGAGTTTCAATGAAATCAATGTTTCACATGCCAAGACTGATTATTTTTTGTTTGATGCTTTGTGTCAAGGGGTTCTAAGGATGAAACTGAGTTTTTGAAGTTCGAGAAACCTTATATACCTTCTATATTTGGAATCCTTAAAATTTACAAAAATAACCAGGATCCACCCCTAAACCCATTGTTGCCACAAAAGGGTCAAGAACAAAATCTCTAGCAGTGTTTACTGATTTTCATTGTAAGCATATTTTACTTAATATTCCATATATTTTATGTGACTTATGGCACCTTTTGAACTTTTTAAACAATGTAAAACTGAGCTCAGATGTTTATTTTATAGTGATTGATGTTATTCATTTATTTTCAGTTATAGCCCACCAAATTGGTTTAAACATTTTTAATGAGATGTTGTTGAGTGACAAGAAACTAGAGAACTTGAAAATTAATTTGATAATGGAATTTATGGAGTTGGTGCTGCACAACAATTTTATAGTTTTTGAAGGTGAGTTGGTTCATCAGACTTCAGGTGTAGCAATGGGTGCCAGGTGTGCACCCATTTATACTAATTCATTGCTAGCAGCATGGATAAAGAAACATGTGTATGTATCATCATATTTTGACAATGTTGTCTCATACTCAGATTTTTGTATGATATTCTAATTATCTGGAAAGGTAAATATCAGCTGATGCCCATGTTTATTGAATATCTGGCAAGCACAACATCATTTTTAAAATGTACATATAGGGTACATGCACACCAGATAGACTACTTATATATACTCAAGTACAAGAATGAAGAACGGAATAGGTTTCTTTCTACTATACATAGGAAAATGACTTTCTCAAATTCTTTTTTACATTTCAAAAGTTGTCATCCCTTATCCCAAAAGTTGAGTGTGGTGAAGGGGCAAATGGTCAGACTTTCCAGGTTAATTTCCATTGACAAGATGTATATCAAAGAATTGGACAAGTTAATAGAGATGTTTAAGGAGAGGGATTATCCAACCCCATTGTTAAAACGAGTCTACAAAGAGGTAGAGAAAGGGAGATCAGACAGATTTGTACCATTACTACCACTTGATGGTATTCCAGGAAAATTAGACACAGTAGTTGGACCAAACAAAAATAAAACATGCACCATGGTGTTACCCTTCAACCATGATGTCATCACTATTAACAGAATGTTCAAAATGGCTTGGAACATTTTGTTTCCACTTGATATAAAAGAAAAACTGGGTGGGTACCCATTTGTGACTTACAGTAAGGACAAGGATTTAAAAGAATGGCTTGAAAATAATGGTGTGCCTAATTTAGGTACTGGCTCATCAATGATGACAAAATTTGGGATGTATAAATTCTGCAAGTACATCAATGATGGACCCTATGTTACAATCAGTAGCTACAGATACACTATTAGGTGCCCAGGAATGTGTAACTGTCACACCAAAATGTTAGTGTATTTAGCTACCTGTGTTTTGTGTCAAGCATTCTATATAGATAAAATAGTTAGAAGATTGAAGGAATGAATAGGCGAACATGTAAATGATATCAAAAACAAAAAAAATTAGTCAACAGTCTATACCAACATTCAGTTACTTGTTATGAATTTAAGAGATTTATATTTGTATAGTAGATAAAATTCAAGTTGATGGGGAGGGGATAGTGAGGGTTTACTGAAATACAAGGTGGTATTATGGCAGTTGAGGTTGGACGCAACCAAAAATACAGGTTTAAACAATTCTGTATCTCTTACTGCCCCTTTAAAAATAAAAGCCAGAGTAATCCAAAAGGTTTTATTGGTATTATTTATTTACTTTTTGTGCAATTTGTAAAACAATACATTACATTGCACACATTTATAATTTATGTTTTGCATTTATTAAGTACCATTGAGCTTAGGAAAATAAAAATGATAGATGTATATATGGGGGCAATTCATTGTGACATGTTCTGTCTGTGCTTTTGTTCTTTGGGATATACCTTTAATTTTTTATTAGGCTGTTCGATTGTTTTATCTCTGTGTTATTTAAGCTAGGAAGTTCTGATGTTGTTTTATCACTCTAATGAAACCCTGTTGTTTGAGGGCGAAAGTGCTCAGTGTTCCTTAATAAAATGTTTACATTTTTACTCTTTTATGTCCTCTTTTCTGAAGATTGATACAATTACTGCTATTGCCTGTTATTTTGTTTAGGTGTTTTTTTGTGGTTTGGGTTATTCAATGGTAAATGTCTTGCAAATGAGACAATAAAAGCTAAACTTGTTTTAGCCTTGTGATCAGTGTTTATTAGGTGTCATCCTTAAAAGACAAAGGTGAGACCTGAACTCTGATGTACACATAGTATATGCTGTGTGGATCATAGGATCAGAGAAAGTTGCTAGGCTATTGGCCCTGAGGCCCTTACAAGCCTAGCCAAGAATTTAGCCCTTGTTCCAACAAGTCAGCACCTGATGCCCCTGTCCAGCAGGGACACAGGTGGAATCCTAGGGGTGTATTTTTGGTTCCCCATCCAGTTATCCAGGTTGCACTTAAAATGGTTAATGAAGTACTCTGCTTGATGTGGAGCAGGAGTCTATTCCACAGAAGGGGGAGTCTCTGTGACATAAATCTATCCTGCCAACAAGTCCTATTGATGTCACAGACCAAGTTGAAGTCACATGTGCGGGTTACTCAAGTCAAGCTTGACTTGTGGATATGCAGCAGTCCCATCAAGGTGGGGTCTGAGATTGCTTTGTATGCCAGACAGAGGTCACCTCTGAGGAGTCTGTAGGAGACTGAGTAGAGGGACAGTTCCTTTAGCATATATGTGTAGGGCAGATGTTTGAGGCCCTGGATTCTCCTGGTGAGGAACCTCTGTGGTCTCTTCAGCTGCTGCATGTACATTGTGAGGTACATGCTGAAAGGGGCATTGTACTTAATAATTGGTCTTATAAGGGAAGAATATAGGAATGTTATGACCACCTTGTCCCTGGATGAGATGCCCTTACTTGTGAGGTGGGCCATGTAAAAAGCTTTCTGAACAATGGAGCCAATATGGTGGTCAAAAGTCAGTTTGCTATCAACCTGGGTGCCCAAGTCCCTCATGACTGATTGCATGCTTAGGACCTTGTTATTAATGTCATAATTTTTGGGGACATTACTTTCCCCAAAGGAGATGATGATGCACTTTTGGCATTCATTTAGAGACCATGTTTCTGGCACTATTCATATGTTTGGGTGAGACCCTCTTGGGAGATGTCCACATCACTAGGGGAACTGATGGCAGCACTCAGCTTGCAGTCATCTGCAAACTTGGTCAGCCATAACAGTCTTGTTTTGGCCCACACCTCAGAAAAAATATATCCCAAATAACAAAGGCCCCAAGACCAATCCCTGGGGTACAGCACTCGTTATGGGTTGACTGCTTGAGATGGCTTCCCCTATTTTGACTAGGTGGGTTCTATCAGTGATCCAGTTTGCTATCCATCTGGTAACATACATATTGATTCCTAGTAGAGAGAGTTTATCTGTTATACCAAAGTACAAAATAATATCGAAGGCTTTAGCCAGGTCAAAGTAGGCGGTGTGCACTGTCTTCCCTTCATCCATGTCTTTGGTAACTGTCACAAAGAATTCAACCAAATTTAACAGGCATGACCACTCCTTGACAAAACCAAACTGTGTGGGATCAAGTGTGTGGAGGTAGCCAATGTCCTTGTTAATGAGGTCCATGATAATCTGTTCCATGGCCTTGCAGATCAGGCTAGTTAGGCTGATGGGTCTATAATTTCCTGGATCTGTGGACGTTCCACCTTTGTGCAAAGGGATGACAGTGGCTATCCTCCACTCAGCTGGGATGAAGCCAGTACTCAGGCTTTGGTTGAATAAGGTGCCTAATGGTGCTGCAATTTTCTTTCTGAGTTCATGTACGATGCAGTCTGGGAACTTATCTCGTCCCATGGAGGCTTTAGTTTTTGCCTTTGAGAGGGCATTGATGACTTGCTCCCTAAAGATAACAGGAAGGGGCAGGTGCTGGGGATGTCCTGATTTACTGATGGGGGGACAGAGGGGTGAAGTTTTCACTGAACCTGCCTGCTAGCAGGTTGGCTATATCTATGACATTTGTGTATGAGGTGTCCTTGACCACCAGTTCTGAGCATATTTGGGTGCTTTCTTTGAGACTGCAGACATATACAAAGACAGCCTTGTGATTATCTTTAGTAGATGTGGCCAGTTTGGACTTGAAGTTTGCTTTGGAGGATTTCACTAGTGCTCTTATTTGCTTGTTTAGACTGAGGAGAGATTGCTTCCAATTAGGCACCTGCTCCTTCTTGGTCCTGGACAGCAGTTTTTTTCTCATTTTATTATAGAGTTTTAGCAGGTCTGTTAAGTGGATGTGCTACACACACACACACACACACACACACACACACACACACACACACACACACACACACAGGAGATTTACATGTATTGTTGATGTCCTGCTTATCATAGAAGTACATTACATGACATTTATTTTGTTTATCCATTTCCTGTGTCTGCACTAAGCTACTCACCATGCAAATACTGGCACAAAAATCTATAAAATAAACAACACTACAAAATATATATTAGTACACATTAAAGATTTTACACAAGTCTGCTCTGAACTCTCACACCAATGAACCTTCAAAACACAGTGTAAGGGTATTTTATCCCTCTTTGCCACAGAAACAGCTTTGCAGCAGAGAACAAAAATCATTATACATGCAAGCAAGTCCAAAATCATCCACAACATCAACAAGACATATGGCACTTGTACACTTCTTATTTGTTTGTACATGTATTAATTTCAGATATAGTGCAATAAGTGATCCCACAACCATTTCTGACTATTGTTTGGAGAAATGCATCTCTGTCTTATCTCTGTATGTTGTTCAATCTTTTCTTATCTGAGCAGGAATCTGAGACATGCAGTCTGTAAGGCATTTTGTATCAATGTCCTTAAAATGTCAGAGAATATTAAATGACAATAATATACAGTTTTCAACCAATGCGGGGGGGGGGGGGGTAGATGTTAATGAAAAAACTGTGAAATATGTGCTGCTTACTTTTAAATCTTTGATACAATTACTTCTACACTTTGTAAGTCTGACCTGGCTGTCACACCCACTGGAGGTAAGGGAGTCTGAATTGCTATTGTGTCCAGTAATCATTCACAATTGCAATCCATTAGCAAAAACACTGAGGGAGTGCCTACACCATGTTTACATGTGTTACTCGAAGTCAAGAATTTGTGATTCAGCAATTCTAATGAGTTCACACCTCATTTGCATCTTCACAGCCCTGAATCTACACTATAAAAATGTAACCATGTACCTAGGGAACCTGAAGGTGAGGAGACTTGTTTATGTGGATAACAAAGTTGATGATTGCTATTACTTTGGATTTATCTGTACAGAAATCTATTGATCTTGATAAGGTATGATTGCATTTTTCAGTTAGATACTGGATATGCTCAGATGTCAGTTTGAAAAATATTTTTATATATGTATTAGCAAATGCTACTTTTACTTGTATGCACTTTTTTAGAATTTTACTGATGGGTATAGGCATTTTGGTTAGGGCATATTACTTTCTTAGATGGACAGTCTTATTAACTTTCATCACAAGTGTTAAATGTTACAAATGGTTCTCTTTACACTCTTCTATTATTTCTATGAAATGTAAATGTCCTATATTGTCAATGACACAGGGGCTGTAGCCTTCTAGGATGGCACATAGATGCCTCTAGGGGAGTGTTGGCCACAGGTATAAGTGACTGTCAGTTGCATCAAAATTAATGTTCTGTGGTAAATGTGTACAAATGTTTTTGAGACTGTTTCTTTGATAGCAGTTATAGCAATTCATTGAAAGTTCTAATTCCTTTGTTTGGTAGCAAAATGTCATTTGCTTGTTGTTTTGGGGGATGGGGCAGCCAAGTTCCATGTCTGTATTGACACATAGAAAATTGTTTATACACAGGTTTGCTTTGCAATTGTTACTCTCAACGTTTTAGATCCAACCTTGTTTTGTATCTGACTGTGATATGTTAAAAATACATAAATCCTTTTTTATATTTGAATATATATGATTTTTCTTTCTCCAGTGGATAATATTTAAAAAAATACTTCCTTATGTGTTATATCTAAGCAGGACTTTTATTTATGTTTTATGTCATCTAGGACTATGGCACCCAAACATCCCAATCCCTGCAAATCCCCCTTCAGTGATCCTGAGAATGATGTAATTCTACAAACCTTTAGGTGACATGATGGTTTTCAGCTTGAGAGAGGCCATGGGGATATGTCTGTAAGAATGAAAATTTGGCACAGATATTGGAAGCTGTCAGTGCTGTTAGGGGCCACAGAAGAACATATGATCAGGTACATCATAGGGTCACTGACATGATTTTATCAGCTCAGAGGAGAGCAGTTGCAGTGGCCAGTGAACAGATGGCTACTGGGGTGGCTGCTATAGAGCCACCACTGACATCAAATGAAGAGTTCCTGTCCACTGTCAGGGATCCAGAGAGCTCAGTGGAAAGTTCACAATAGTGTGTGATTGATGTTGGTATTGCTATTCTAGGGAGGACAAGTATGTCCCAGGCAGGAGGAGCTTCCAGGTAGGCTTAACTATTTTCAATTGTGAAATTTTTCTTGTATAGTAAAATATTGACAGCAATACTTAGGTTTATTTACCATTTTTTTTTGTGGGGAGTAGTTGATACAGTTAACAACACATTCTGGTTCATTACACATGGGCTTGGCTGTGGACATGTCATCCAAGTTTCTGTTACATGTATTGTTAATGAACATATAAAGGGCCAAAACTTTTTCAGCCCCTGTGTTACTGTTAATTGTGATGACGGTGTCCTTGCCTTTTGTTTAACTTGTTGCAGGACCATCCTTCCTAGGAAATGGGGCTTCATCTGCACAAGGTAAGCCAAACATTTTTATTTCAGTACCGATGAGCAGTTCACCAAATATATTCTTTAGCTGTATTTTTGATGTGGGTGCCAGTGCATTGCTGTACTGTCTGTAGTAGTAGCACCACTGTTAAGTTTGTTAGCATATATTGAACTGTAATGGTGTAGCTATTCATTTCCTGTTTTTGTTGCTTATTATCACAGGTGATCCTGACAGTGGAAGTGTACGACTCTTACCACCCAAGTATCGACAGACTCTGATGATGATGGTAGCCAAACAGAGGCACAGTTGGGAATGCAGAGGTTGAATCTGATAATGAGGTTGACATTCAGCCATTCTCTGCAATTCCATTGGACACAGCCAGTAGACCTACGCCAACCCATTCTAGTGAGCCCTCAGATACTGGACAGGTGGAGGGTGAGACACTCGATCAGAGTAGTGTGGTTACTGTGGTTTCAGTGCCTGTTGACTCTGGCCATAGCCAAAGTGTGGGAGAGATGCCATGCAGGAGGGTTGTTAGTGGTGCTTGGAGAAGGCCTGCTGTCTGTCCTCCACCTTATCCTGGTGTGTCTTTATGCACCACTTGACATGTGTTTAGGGCCATCATGGAGGAGCAGGCACATTCCAATAGGGCCTCTGAGGAAATGCTTAGGGTTGTAGATGTGGCACAGGCTGACATGCATGAGTGCCTCCACTGTGTTGCTGTTTCAATGAATTGGATGAATGACATGTTGGAATGGGTGGTGTCTGTAACGGAACATCTGCTGGGAGGAGGATGGCATCCACATGGGTGTAGGTCAGCCAGATCATCTGATGTTAGCCAATGTGGCTGTGCCTGATCATGCTCCCATAGTGCCAATACTTCCACTTCTCCATCAGTGGTTAAGATGCCCACACATACTTGTGAGGAGAGCTCATCCAGGAGACATCAGTTGTGTTCAGGTAGCAGCAGTGCATCTGACTGTGGGCATGGATCCAGTGCAACTCCTGACAGAGACAGTTGTTGTAGTTGGGAATGACTATGATAAACTGCCACCTCTACCATGCACAGCTCACACCTGTCCGACATAACACGATGTAGAGCTAGTACAGAGCTTGACTGTGTTGTTGTAGACACTCACACTCCAATTTCCCCTGGAGTGCCCATACAGACACACAACAGTTACATGGTTCAGTCGTGAAGCTTACAGCTCATTGTGTCTTAGTGGTCAATTGACACTTTATCCAAATTTCTGCCTATTTCTCTTTTCTTTCTCATATGCACTCACTTACCTTTTGTGTCAACCTAGGATTCCTGCAGCCACCCCCCAACACTCTGTGCAAGTGATGATAACTATGCCATATCCCTGTTTCCTATCTTTTGGATTCAAGGATAAATGAGCTTTGTGTCTGATGCTCAGGGTGCATAGCTGACTTAGTGCTTCAGATATCTGTGTTTGTGATGCTGTTTAGCTAATTGTACTGCTTTCTTACAGGGTTTTGTAATGTGTACATGCCTCCCACACTTGTACAGCAAAAAAGGTAGACCAAGCCATAAAAACGTGGGACAAAGGCTGAAGAATAGGGAGACTTTTAAATATTTTGGTCTTACAAAGTTAGAGACAGTTGAGAGAATCAAACAGTTTTTGTGTCAGTACTTTTAAGATTTTTCTGAGGGATATGAAGTCTGAAACTGGAATGTGTATCAATGTTTAACTTCTCTCTTTAATGATATGCCAGTACAAAAGTACAATGCCAAACTGAGGACATTCGGTGACCATTACTATTTTTGAGAGGTATGAATGTATGAATCTTTGATGCCTGAGGCCTGTTACTTGATAAGAGGACACAGGTATTCACATAAGTAACTGCTGTCACACATTGAAGTCTTTGCTGTAAAAATTAACCAGCTTTTGTTTACTTACATTACCAAGTAACAGTATTCAGGGCAATGACATTCATTTGCATTATTACACATTTTTTTGTTCTATTCCAGGTTCAACACTTAAATCTGGCAGTTGCTACAGTTTTAGGCCAGGGCTGACTCTGTCTGATGCTAGGAGTACGCAGCCATTACATGGGTAGGTAAAGGTCGTGAGTGTTGCCTGGCATCAATGTTACTGTATGTATATGCATAGGATGAAGGTTTTAGCCCCTTAGGTGGTGAGTAAGTGTGCTGTGCATTGCCTGTTAGACAATTTGAAGGCACATTGAACATGCCTACATCAACCTACACCCACATCAACTGCTGGTTTCCCCTCTGACTCCTCACGTGCATGTGCAGTCTGCGGTACTCAGTACTTTATGGTAGTGTGCTACAGGGTAGAACTGCATATTTATTGCCCTGTCCTCAGGTGTACTGGGAAAATTTATGTGGTCACTGGCATGTTGGAGCATAGCATTCAGGAATTGATAGAGGATCCTGGATGCTGATGCCTGTGACAACAGCCCTAGCCTGTCCCCTGTTGGTCTCTGAAAGGTTCCTGTACCTAACATTGTAAGTACTCATACACCTTTGTCTACACCAGTATTGGTTCCCCTCTGTTTGCCCATGGTCTGAGTTGAAGACAACAGAATTTGCAGAGTTCCTATAGTGTGTCTCTATCCACCCTGTACTGCTCTACAATTTTCACCTCATGCAGATTGTAATAAGTTAAATGGGGTGTTTAAACTCTTCTTCTTGGCCTTGGTCTATTAGCAGTAGCAGGACCATAGACTTCAGCCTGTTGCACATACACCTGAATTAAAGCAACAGCAGCCCCTATCATTTCTTTCTGTGTAGACTCCTTTCTGTGGCTGTATTCCAATAGGTTTTGGAATTTACAGGTAAAACCAGCACTGAGTTTATAGCTTGTTGAATAGCTCCTCCATCTTGGATTGGTTGATTAGCATACAATTCAACTGCTTATGCTATAAATAGCATACCATAGTGTTTACCATGTTTGCTTGGCTCCACACACCATGTAGAGCTACTTACTGAATACAAAACAGTGCGCTACTACGCTCACCCGATTTTAGTGGCTTGTGTAGGGTTTATTGAATCTGCACCATTAACTTAAATTCTACCATGCATACAATGACCAGTCCTTTTAGGTTTAAAGATCAAATTGATTTTGACAGCTTAGTCTTTTGTTTCTGTCTTCCCTGCCCAACTATATACAAACTATTTCATTAATATTAGTCAGCAACTAGGCTGTGGCCTTCATAATTATTGCAAGATCTGATAAGTTATTTTTCCTTTTTTTCTTTATTGCATGCATAAAATAATGCAATAATGAATGAGATGCTGCATAAACATTCTTTCTAAGAATATTTAGCCTCAGTCAGATGCTCTGCAAGTATTTGAGGTGTGTGATGCTGGATCTGCATCAAGCCAGAGCACCTCTTGTTTAAAATCCGTTTAATGCCGGAGATTAATATTATGAGCTTTTAATGAGCTGCTTCCTGTAATCCAGGGTTTGATCCTTTCAAATATTTAAAGTCAAGAAACAGTTCAGGGAAGACTTGGTGAGTCTCTTGATGGGTTTGTCAGAGTTTTTGGGGATTGTGCTACTATTTTTTAATAAAGATTTTACCAGTAGCTTTGCCAGTTTGGAAGTCTTGGTGGATCAATGCAGCTGTTAACTGCAACTGAAGGTGATTATAATGGTTCATCCCTGGACCCTGGACTAGTTATCAGAAGCTCACTGAGGGAAGTCCGAGCGCTATACATATGACAAACAGCAACGATTTGCCTTCTTAGATTGTGATCTAATCTCATAACAGCAGTGTCTAAGCATGACAGTTAGTGATCATTTGACATATCAAATGAGCAGAACTTTATCAGAATACATGGAGAAGCACAGGGTTTATCTGTATGTTAAATTCTCTGCACATAGCAAAATACTAAATTTGCTTTTATTCAGTTTTCTTAAATTGTACGGTGCTAACATTTTTTGAGCACAGTTTTAATGTGCTTAGTATCTGGTATTCATTTATTATTTTAATTTCTCATTTGTTCCTTATTTCTGTCGTACATAGTCCCCATTTGTCTCCAAATTTTGTTTGGAGGATATGTTATACCTATTAGTTAGACCATTACTGGATATGTTGATTATATTAAAAGAAAAATGGAATGTTTCCCTACTTTTAAACAAACAAACAAACAAAAATAGATTAAAATAAGGGTCTGCTGTATCTGCTTGAAGAACAGAAACCCAAAATATGACTCATCATACATAATCACACAAAAGCCAGTTACTCAAGTACAGAAATGAATGAAACGCCTGCACTAAGGATGTACTGAGTTTCACGCAAAGAAATATTTAAAACAGTAAAAGCATGTTTGCAGGTTAGTAATCCCCCTTGCACCACTCATGTGAGGAGGCTTTGCCCCTACATCTCCCTTATTTATATATTCACACTCCAAGATCACTCCAGCTCAGAAAAAAAAATTGTCATTGTTTTGTCTGTTTGTTTATTTCAATGATTGCTCTTTCTGTAGAACATTGTGATCTTGGAGAATACTCAAAATACATATTTTAGGCCCACAAGCAGTACTATACAAGGTAGTGAGTTAAAATACAATAAACAAAGAAAATCTCTTGCAGACATGCTTAAGGAAGAAAAATTAGCAATTCCATTTTGAGCCCCTGAAAGCAAACTGTAAGCTAACATGTTTCAGCAGATACTGACACGAAACAAAGAACGGCAACAGGAGACTAAATCAAACAGGTAGACAGTTAGAAGTATCTAACCATTGCAATCTACTCAGCTTTAAAATTCATGTTGAATCTGCATTTATGGAAGCGTAATGAGCACTATACCACATAAAGTAATAATTGTCATCTACTGCTGATCTCTTCATGGCTGAAGCAGTAAGACCGTTTGATAAATCTACTGCAGTGTGAAATCTGAATAAACATGCTCCATAGAAATTAAGTGCCACATACCACAGTGCTACAAATTTACCTGCAAGTCTAACCTCTCATCTGGCTATTAAAGAAAATCAAGAACATTTTACATAAAGGCTACTTTAAAAGAATTTGCCTTCTGACCTGCTAGATTTACTGACTTAATGCAAACCTAAAAGGAAATAATTTTCACTGCTTTACATATGCTAATAGGATACAAATCACATTCAAATTTTGGTGGCATAATTCCTTGGTGCCACCAAGCCAAAACTTAAAGGAGTATACCAATAGATATTAGATCCATAGATGTCTTTGCAACTTTAAATAGAGCCTTTAAATTATGTCCTGACATCCCTGTTGTGTGCAGAGTGTGACACCACCACATTCTGTATTCACTGACCATCTCATTAATTTATCTGATCTATTAGTTTCAGGGTCAGAGGTGAGAGCAAACCTATAGTGGCATGCATTAGGTGCAAGGCAGGAAATGAGTCCCATTTGAGATGCCAGTCTATTGCAGTTAATCAGCTCACACCACAACTAAAACTGCTTACATAGTTGGTCTTCTTAATGCAGTCTCAGACAAACAGTTTATACTTGCCTTGTCCTAATTACATCCCAAACATACTTCCTCTCAAGTGCCGAATCAGTTGGAACTGAGTTGATGTTCATAAAGAATTGAAAACACCATTCTACAAAATACCAACCCATCAATATATAATATTTTTCCAAAATGGAAAATACCTGCTTTCTCCCCTTACTTAAATATATTACATCCATGGTTGCATGAAGAAGGCAGAGACTCTTCAAGAGTGCTAACACTGCATGCATACAATTTTTGGTCCCCCTTGGGGTATCATTATTACCTGGCCACCACTGACCCACATCCATGTTGGATCTACCAGCTCATCTCCTGACTCTCCAAACTTAATTCTGATGTCACTGGGGCCAGTTGTGGATCCAAAAGACTTCCTGGGCACTCAGCCATCTCCACTTCTATCCTGGTTGGGGGGGGTCTTAAAATGCTGTAGTCACTTTCTGCCCTATCTCCCACACTCATTGGTTCATCCATAGGCAACTCTCCTCAGTCGGCCTTGCCTCCTATAAGTGAGCATCATCAAGGAAACCCTCCGTCATGGGATGATCATGTCCATATGTTCTTGCTGCTCTATCAGTTCTCTTACCTGCTAGGGCTTTATCTTTGTTCTTCACATGATCATCTGCGCAAACACACACAGACACAGACACACACACACACACACACACACACACACACACACACACACACACACACTCTCTCTCTCTCTCTCTCTCTCAAATGTTGATATCACAGGCAAATGCTGACAATGGAAAACACAGCTGGAGAAATGTTTCATAGGAAAAGTAGAAACAGGGAGTTAATGATCAGCCAAAGACATGCAGTCCACTAGGAGAGAAACCTATAATCAAACTATTCACTACTTCAGAGTTGGTATTCCTTATCATTATGACATATATATTCATCCATATTGAATTTGTTTCTAAGGCTATATTTCTCACTATTTTATTTCAAGGTTATCTTTAACAGTATTCTGCCTTGAATGTGTGAATTTGAGAACTGGTATTATTTTACTGTTATTTACACAGCCATTAAGAATATTAATCACAGGCACTTGAAAAATAATTTTTGTTGTTTTCTTCTTGGCTTCCATGCCTGTAAGACATAGGATAAATGATTGGTCTGACTACAATTCCTACACTCATTACCAAGAACTGCATATAGCTTTTTTTTTGTCTGACATTTTGACACAGAGGTTTAAGAATATGTGCTACTAGGGCTAGACTCTGCTGCAATCATGAGTTTGAATCCCAGCCTGCATTATTCAGCTGTGTGACTCTGATGAATGCACTTAATCATTCGTTGCTCCTGATTCACCCCTCAAGTAACCAGTGGGCTTACCTGGTTAGCACTTTTTTCATTATTATGCCATTAACAACACCATGAGGAAAATAAAGCTGTTCAGTTCTAACTTCAGCACTGACTCCGTATTACTGAAGCTTTCTTTGCTGCCGTACTATTAACATTTGTACACCATTGTTCTGTGTATTGCCACCAGACATTAACATCACTTTAATTCTATACACATGTATAACTTCTACAAACTCTTTCATTTGAACACTATCTGTCTGCTGCTCTAACACCCAGACTTTTCTAGTTTCAACCCAGCTTCAGACAAAAATGTACTTTTACTTTGCCTTATTTTATTCTGCATATGGTTTTCTCTCTCAGCAATGAATTTTGCAATTTGCTAAACTTACAGTCTTTAGCTCTGTGCCTTAACTCTCTCATATCAACAGATCAACATCAACAGATTCTTGGGAACACTGATTTTTCTCTCAACTCAATGGCAAGTGTAGCATGAGTTCTTTTTCATACCACAATACTGCTTAAATTTAACATATTTTTAAGTCAGAGTAGATATCTTTGGTTAGGTTATATGTATTCAATACCTTAATTACATCATTACCTGCCAGATGCAGCAAAGTTGCAACATAGACTTATTTTCTTTCAGGTAGTTCCAAAACAATGCTGCAAAGGTTGAACTTCTACACCCATTATGTTTACATTTCTGCTATCTTACCTTGATGTAACACTTGAATGAATATTCAGTAGATGATATTGTGTTTGCTCACTGATTCTGATGAAGTGCAGCTATTTCATTAGAACTTTGCATTGTACAACTTCAAAGATGAGTTGAGGTGTTTGATTGTTTTCTAATGTGTTTAATTGTGAGACTGCAAAAACTGTAAAAAGGTCAATGCTGCAATGACTTCTGTGGTCCTGCTGTGACACCATTTCTTGTTTTGAGGAAAGTGGGATTCAGGCTTACTTCTCAGGCAACTGCAGCATGCAAGTAAGTACACAGATACAAAGGTTTGTAAGGAATTATAGCATTTAGCAGAATAGTATTAATTATCTAAAACAGACAATGTCATGTGACATCCTCCATGCACTAGTGTCAAGGAAATATTAGACACACTGCATTACACATTACAGCATGGCACATGCTAATTAAATGGGAGATATTAATTTGAGAATGTTATTATTAAGGATCTCATTTATGGTATGGCTGTAAATTTTTACTTCTGGGTTAGAGGAAATACAGATGATTCTAGCTTATTTACCGCTGATGAGTGACAGTTTGGTTCCTTCTTTAGTGTTTTGATTACATGGCATGTATTGGGATGTGAAATGCAGTATACTACCTTAGATAATAAGTAGGAAATCTGGAGCTTCACAAGGAATGGAGCTTGGGTCTTCTCTGTTTACAAGTGGTATAGTAAGCAAAGGCTGTCAATGGTAGAATATTGGCATCAAGTTTTGTTGTAGTATCTGAAGTGCTAAGACATTAAAAAGGTGGGTGTACAGGTAGATTTGAGTGGATAACAGGCTGCTTGCTTATGAGGGTAGGAAAGAGAGAAAGAGGATTGCCTGTTGTTGTATCACTCCCTGGGATTTACCAAGGAGAGTGACAGCATGACTAGGCTTACATAAGGACTTAACAGCTCTCCAAATGATGCATGCATGGGAGTGTGGTACAGGTACATGGACAGCATTCCTTGTCTAACATCTAGGGGATTATGGGTCATAGCATAAATCAATGGTGAAAATATGGACAATGCTTTGTCATGAAGCCCCAGTCTCATCTCTGGACACCTACCCACCTTAATGAAAACCCCTTTTCATTGGCCATGGGGGTAGTGGCTGATGGTCCCAATTAATGGGGAGAGGGGATGGAGCAGTCAAAACAAAGCATCTGGAGACCAAGGAGAACCATAGGGAAACAGTAAGTGGCTGGCTTTTGAGAGAAGTATAAAAAGGAGAGGAAATTAGATTGTTTGCAGCGGATGGCATATAAATAAATAAATAGTTTCTGGCATTTAGAAAGGAATGATATTTATTCAGCACATCAAGCAAGCTGTAAATTAATCAGTGTTAGATTGGAAGAACAATAATTGTGCATATTGATAATTTTAAATCTAAAACCCTTCACTGTGTTGTTGATATAAAAGTAAGCATACTTCTGGCATTCACACATGGACAGTTAAATAGCAGGGATAGCTGATTTATTCTGCTATGGTGCATTTCCTAGACAGCTCCCTGGAAAACATCAGGCATTTCCATAAGTGCAGATGTACAGATGTAAGTTTAATACAATTCTAGAAGACTGACATAGCCTGTATTATTAATAAAGACTCAAAAGACTGTAGTTTCATATTGTAAGTTAAGAGGTGTTGTCCACTTGATTGGTGAGTCTCTTTCTACTAACATTTTGGAAACTTTAAGGTTTGTAACTGACGTAATATATAAAATGACAAGGCCTCACATTTAACAATTAAAAGTAGAGGATATCTAAAATGTAAAGATCAGCAGTCAGTCTGAGGGAATGATTATTTTAGAACCTGCTGCACGTTGATGTGCTTGGCTGCATAGTTGTGGAATTTTTGAAATTTATCTGGATACTGTTGTAAGATTATATACTTTGAGGCAAGGGTATAGACCTTAAGGCCTAATGGCATATTGCATTGTATCAAATCTGCAAATTATATGAAATATGAGAAAACTATCCCAGCTTATTTAGAAATAAAATCCTCCCTTTGACACCAGTGTCTGAAGACAGCTGTTATGTTGCTTAATTCCTTTTACTTTTTTCTACCAGCCCTTTGTACAGGAAGTATACTGCATGAAATTGCTTTAAATTATGTGTTGTTAAATGCTTTATCCATTACATCAAAATCCTTCTGGACTTTATTTTCTTCTTACTGGCTTTGCTATTATTCCCCACGTACCACACAATTGTGCAGTAAAAGCCATCAGTATTCTTTTTAAAATTTCCTGTGTATGCATTTGAGAGTGCAGTTAGGTTTTCACACTTAGAAATACACTAGTTAAAGAACATTCCAGTGTTATAACAGCTTTCATCTTTGGAATGTATTTGTATTATATTCTCCAAGTGTAGGTGGTGTCCCAGTAAAGTAAACCAACGCTGCCTCCCTCCACCCAGGACGGGTGAGCGGGTGTTGTCTTTTCACTCCAATCTTTCCCTACATGTCCCCTTCACTCCCTATGCTACTGATTGGACGCTTGCCCATAGTGCTTTATGTATCTTATATCCCACTTTGCTGTTGACATATGGCATTTTAATTTTCTGAATTCCTGCTTCTATCTTACTTTCATTTCTTAACTAGTAACTAAAAACAGAAATATAATGGTTGATTTTCAATGTGTATTCTGTGTTAGGACCAATGGATAATAAGGCAAGGAGACTCGGTCTGATAAATGGGAGAGTAATGGCTCTGGAAAAAAAATTCACATGTAGAGCGTACAACCAATAAAGAATACTAGGAACAATAGAAATATGTATTTTTATGTAACTTTTGCTAAATGGTAATGGCCAACTGAGGGAGATTTATAGTCCCTCGGAGCAGCACAGCATATGCTGATAAGTTCATAGGTTCATAATTATCATTAGACAAGAGGTCTAGATGAAAACTGAGAAGCCTATCCAGTGGGAATCATGTCAATCTATCGACAGCTGTTTCACCAAATGCCAATAGACTGAAAAAAGAAATGGCTGAAACAACTTTTGTACCTTAGAGGTAATTTTTTTTTGCTTGGCATAGCCCCCTGCAACCCCCCCCCCCCGCAAACTTATATATACTTACTGCAAGATCACAAGCCATTGGAGAAAAGAAAAAACTTCAATACTGGTGAAAGATGATTCTGCAAAAATGTATTAATTCTGCTGGCAGTTGGTGTACAGTTGTTGATCAACTTATATGCTTCCGGACATTTTGCACTCCAGCAAACCTGTAAACAAATTAGCCAGCTTGATCACAGACTGCTGTGCTACATACCCCAGGGGTGAATTCACAAAGACACATCCAGTCATCAAGACAAATTTTAAAGTTGGGCAGTGTATTGTTTTGTTTGACATGCAAAATAAATCTATCTCATAAGTAAAGGATATATTGGGGCAGATATTTATCGTGTCAGCAGGCTCTATTTATGTTACAATGAAGATTCAGGTACTCATAGTATTACAAATTTTCTGAAGGTGAGAGAGAGATGTAGTAGGATGAGTGTTACCAAAGAGAAGCATGAAGTACATGGAACAGAATGACGGTGCTTTTAATCTAGTTTAAGGAGCTGAGTCCTATTTTGTTTTTTCGTTAGTTAGGAATGATTGGAGCCTTTTGAGTTAGGCAAGGTGCTTGGCAGGGTACATACCAAAGGGAGTATTGCATTGTATTCTATGATTTGCCTAATGACGGAAATAAGGAAGACTAGAGGGGAATGCTGGCTTCCTTATATCTAGGGACCAATTCTTTGGTTATTAGCTGAACAAGATAGAATGATTTCTTAACTGTGACTGTTCATGATAGTCAAAGGAGAGCTCGTGTAACCTCTCAACTGTCCAGTTTTTTGCAGAATGTCCAGATTTTTGTCTTTTATTTTTCGGTGTGTTTCTCATAAAATCTGTGGTTTTCTGGCAAATCATTGAGAACTGAAGTCATTAAATAATATTAAAACTATGAGTTTCAGAATTCACAGCCTTCAGAAAATGCATGTTAAACAAAACTTTTTATTCTAACATCTTTCTAAGTTTATAAGAGCAATATTTAAAATCTGCTTTTGGGTCTTAATCCCCCCATTATGTTTGGCTTTGTCCAGATTTCTTGTGGTAAGATGTTGAAAGGTATGGAGCTCATTGTCAGCAAATGTACCTAGAATTTTAATGACTGGATCAGTTTTAAAGAAGGATGCCATTTATATTTTATCCATTTGGGAGTCATGTTTTCCAAATGGAAATACACTACATTTTTTTGCATTTAGCTTGAGACTATAGTCAATACACCAGATGAAGGCATAGTCAAGCTCTTGTAGAATGATTTGGGTATCAGCAGTAGAGATAATAATGATGCCCAGTTTGCAATAATCAGCAAACAGATTTGCCATAGGCTTTTGATATTTGGCCTAATGTCAGAAAAAATCGATGCCAAAGAGAAGGGAACCTACGTCAGTACCCTGTGGGACACCATTAATGACATTTCTTTGTATGGACAAGGTACCACTAACTCTTACGATGACAGCTCTGTCAGCAAGACAGCTTTTTATCCAATGGATGACTTAGGAGTTAATGATTTGGGTAGGTAAAAACTGCAGCAATGGCCTGTGCTAGGTGCAGATAGGCAGTTTTGGCAGAATAGCTCCAGCAGCACTTTCAAAGAAGTTGACCAGATTGAGCAAGCAGAATCCGCCTTTTACAAAGCCAGTTTGATTACGGTCAAGGGACTGTAGGTCATCTATTTCATTATTTATAAGTTTGACTATGATGTATTTCATGACTTTGCAAATGATACTGATGAGAATAACGAGTCTGTAGTTCCCAGGGTCTGTAGCTGAGCTGTTCTTGCACAGTGACACTAATGTTGCAGTTCTCAAACATCTGTAATATAACCAGAGGAGAGGCTAAGGTTTAAGAGGTTCTTGAAGGGTTGGGCAAAGCAAGGTGTATTGTCAGGGCCCACAGCACTGTTTTTTTTTTTTTTTTTTTTTGGTTTTGGATATGTATTGATAGGATTTGTTCTAAGGTGATTATATGGGGAAGGTTAGCTGGAAGTGCAGCAGAGATGGTGCAGAGGTATGTGAGTAAGCTGAAATTAAAGCTGAATTTGTCAGCTAAGATACTAATGATGGGCTGTGGATTAGAACAAATGGCAACATCAGACAACAGCATGATGCAGTACTGAGTGTTGCTTCTACGTTTTCTCATATAGTAAAACAAGCATTTTGTTTGTCAGTGGAAGAAGGGGTGAATTTTTAAATCACAGGTTGCTTTATAATTTCTAATGATACACTTGAGATTGTTAGTGACCACATCTAGATCCTTTTTATGATGGGAGTATGGAAATTTATTATATTAACAAGCAATGTTAAGGTGTATGTGGCAGCTCATGTGAGAGGAAACCATTTTGAATTTCTCCAAGTGGTCAGTAAATGATAAGGCACTAACTCTGAAGTAGTGTTTGAATACAACAAGGTTCATAGATAGGTATGGTGGAGCTTGTTCTAGAGGAGAAGATAACAGTCAGGTGGTTGGACTTAATCAAGGAGGTGGAAGCAATGGATGGTGTGGAACAGGCCATGGAAAAAAATTGTAATGATGAGGTTAAGAAGACTCACATCTCTAATGGGAAAGACAACAATTTGATCCACAAAAATTGGCATTAACAAAACTGAAGAAGCACTGAGCATATTTGTAATTGGTTGTCAGGTTTGCCAGTTGATGGACTGGTGTTTGAAGTCACCTAAGATTATTGAATTGGGTTTAATAGGTGCAAACATCCACTGACTTAAGTGCAGATTATGGTCAGCAGGGGACATTGATGTGGACCTATAATTGGGGATAATTAGTCTTGTTATGTGTTATCAAGATTTTCAGATGTTCTAGGTTGTTATAATTTTGGATCTGGCAAGCAATATGGGATTTCAGAGGAATTCAGATATGCCCTCACAGTTCTCAGAAGAGCTGTACAGATGGTATGTTCTAAATCTCCTGGTACAGAAGGAACACTTTCAGTACACATATTTTGGTAGTTACACAAATACATTGATATGTATGTGTTCAAGGATCAGGAAAGCCTCATGATTGTTTTTAGACTGCTGGCATTGAGCAGTGCTACCTTAATGTAAGCCAGACTAGAATTTAAAACACTGCATGTCTAAAAGATGGACCTAACTGAAAAAGTCCCTACTGGGGGTAGCAAATGTTCTAACAAATATATGGAAGCCCTGAGGAGAGAGGTGCAGGCCATCTCTGGTTAAGCAAGTTGGCCTTTCACTTATTGCTTCCCATGCTGGCACATACTGAATCAGTCTGGAATAACACAATTGTTAAAGTTACTTTTTTTTTTGCTTTAAACTGTGGCATCATTCTCAGAAGAATGCAAATACCACTCAAGAAAAGAGAACCTCCTGCTTTGGATGCATGAATTGAGAACTCAGTCAAGTCACTGTGTATCTGCTAGGGTAGAGGCCTAAGGTAAGGACCTAAGGACATTCACTCCAACACGAGAAACTACAAGGTCATATTCATATCTGGTAGAATGCAGATATCTAAGGGCCCTTATCACATCATAATTCCTAATGTCAGAGTGACAGTTAATAGTGAGATGGAGTGTCAGAGTGCCTATCTATAGAATCACTAATAAATAGAACATTACTGTGTATGAACCCCTTATGGGTATAGACTCAGATCCAGGATAACATTTCCTGAAGGTGGGTGGAGATGGTGCCAATGAAACTGAAGCTTATGGTATTTAGGAGTCTTAGTAATGATTTATTTAAAACCTTAGCATAAGTGAGTTTAGTGTTGTGTTGTGTTGTTGTAAGGTGGAAGTGTGTTCTTTACTGACACATGAAGATAGTGAGAGCCTAACCTCTAGCTTAAGTAAATATGTACATCTGTCACAAATAGTTTCAGTTTTAGATAGGAGGAAATAGTTGTCAGTAAACATGAAGCAGTTGCTACATACTATCTCAGTGTCACAAGTATCATGAGTGATAACAGAATCAGTGTCACAAGTGAAAACAGAATTGCCACGGAAGTATCCAGAGCTGACTGTAGTCTCAAACACTGATAAGCAACTGAAAAATAGGAACAACAGTTGACAGAGTACAAAGTGGTCAGAGAAGGAACACTTGGGATGAGCAAGGAGCCAAGGATATAAACAGTTACTGTTATATGCTGTCTGAGGATTTATGATGTATATACATTATACCTACCACACTCTAGAACACCTACTATATCACACTACAGATGATTCACTATACTGTAGCAAGGAATCCACACTGTGTACACCCTCTAACGTAGCTGAGATAGTCAATGCCACTAAAATAGTACTGCTGCAACAATTATATTTAGCAGATGGATGAACAGACGGTGAATGCTGACAGCAGATAAGTAAACAGTTTCTAACTGCCTGGTTACTGAGCATGTCTAAGAGTAGTGTATTTATTTATTTATTGGCATTTGTTTACTGGGTTATTCCACTTGGGCATTAAGAGCCCATTTTCAGCAGAGGCCCGGGGAGAAAAGCTCCACAGAATACAAGTAAATATAATAAATATGAACATTTAGTTAAAGTTAAACACAGCCACTCAATAACAAGCAAGTTAACTCAAATAAGTAATGCACAAAAATGAATATCGGACAGTTTGTTGAAAATTAGCACAAATGTCCAATGTAAGGGTATTAACAGTTGTAGAAAAACAGAGGAAGAAACAAGGATTATGTCAGTATGATTGGTTGTTACATGCTACTATATACAATTGCAACAAGCTACTTTACAAAATGAAATAGTGGTTAAGCTATAGAATAGGATGATAGGCTCAGAGCCAGGATAACATTTATTTAACATCTAATCTATTACATCTAGTTATAGATGAAATAGAGAGTCTAGGGGAACTTGAAAACTGTACAAAATATCAAGTACACACTATGCCGCACTGTAGAAGAGCTAATGAAAACCTGTTATTCTATCAGTGTTCTAAGTTTGTAAGAGCAATATTTAAAATTGCCTCTATTTTTGGCCCTTTGCCCCCCATCCCTGCCCATTATTAATGGCTTTGTCCAGATTTCTTGCTCTAAGAGGTTGAGAGGTATGGTGGTGTTCTCTCATTTCTCTGCTTTTATGCGACTGTAAAGTTAGTATATTTAAGTAAGGGGTGTGTGAGGGGTACAGAGGGATTTGTTACCTGTAAAACCATTTCTTTTTAGTGCATTTTCTCTTTCTTAAACGTTAGATAAAATTAATTTTCTTCACATTACCTTTAGAGTGATGAACGGTTGTTGGATCCAAAAGATGTTTCCTCTCATTTTCTATAGATATATTTTTTCTATTTTACAGTGTTGCCACATTTGCTTTTAACAAAGTATAACAAAAATGGCTCAGAGCATTTCTGTTGGAGATCTGTGTCCTAGGGCCACCACGGTAGTCATTTAGAGAGTGTATCTATGAATGAGGCACTGTAGTTGGATAAGCATTCCTAAATACAGAGCATGTCCATAAATCAACACTAGTTTTATAAATATTTCTTGTGCTTTCATTTATGTCACATGATAGTTTCAACAAAGGCGGTTATGTTTTTGCATTCCTTATTAAAAAAAAAAAAGCCATTCAGTTTAAGTGGCAGTTGTGTGGCAGAGTTAGATTTTACTGTTTTAATGTGTTATGATGTGCTAATGTGATACTGCAGTGATATATTGTGGGATTAGGAATCACGCTGTAGGGGTAATGGAGCAAGATATGTTTTTAGCAGTGGAGGTCTTTGTCCTTTCCTTGTGAATCTGAATCTACAGAATCAGTACATTTAAATAAGGGGGTATTTGGCTAACGCCAATCATTCAGGATTAATGGGGTCTTGCCCCCTCCTGCCAAAAACAACAGTTACGTCTATGTCAGTTATGTTTCCAACTAAGTTGCAGTTTTTAGCTGAATAACTTCCTTTATTTTGTTTCACTTTTCTTAGTTTCTGTGGTTTGTCATTTGATTTAGGGATACAAATTCATCCTAAGAGAGAGATTGGTAAAACCTTTACTTTCCCAAAGCCTTTGCAGTGATGTGGACACTCAAGTGATATCAAATCAACTTTGATTTACTTTGCGAATACGTACTCTTGTTGACAGTCTTACATCCAGATATCTGTCTGTATATTAATCCCCCTTATCAGTTGTGTCCTTCTAAAGTTATTACCATTATTTCTCACATGATGACCTTCTCATAACGGTAGACCCTAACAGAATGTGAATTTGTCTTTCAAGCAGAGTTATTTTTGTTGAATTCCATCAGCTCAAGTTTGAAGGATGTTTACTTTGGGAGGACATCAGTGTTAGTGGAGCACAGGGTGATCATAAATTAGATTCATGCCATAGCCTTTCAAGCTTCAAATAGTCTTTACTATGTAGAAATAGGTTCATAGGTTCATAGGTAGGTACTAGGCTATCTGCCCGAGGGCATGTATAAGCCTAGCTAGAGTGTGTCGGCTTTCACCGCCCCATTGATTAATTAACTGAGTCTCTGTCAAGCAGAGCCAATGAAGTGATCCCAGGGATGTATTTTCTGTTACCCATCCACTCGTGAAGGCTTCTCTTGAAGAGTGTTAGTGAGGGGCTCTGCCTAATGTAGTTAGGAATTTTGTTTCAAAGCATGAGGAGTCTCTGTGACAGGAATCTATCCCTCCAGCATGTTTTATTTATTGTTGTGGTGAGGTTTAGCTCACTAGAGCACATGGCTCGCAGTGACTTGGATTTCTCTAGGTGGAGCATGTCCATCAATTCTGAGCTGGACATGGCTTTGTAAGTCAGCCAAAGATCACCTCTGAGTAAGCGATATGTCACTGAGTACAGCCGGAGTTTTTTCAGTCGGGCTGCATAGGACATATGTTTGAGGCCAGTAATCCTCTTGGTGAGATGCTTTTCCAGCTGTTGGAAGTATCTTGTGAGGTACATCCCAAATAGGGCATTGTACTCTATGATGGGTCTGATGAGTGACGAGTAGAGGGTCACTGTAACCTCTTTATTTCTAGATGCGAACCCCTTAGTAATTAGATGGCCACATAGAAGGATTTTCTAACTACTTTGGCAATATGATTGTCAAAGGAGAGATTACTATCTACCTGGGTCCCCAGATCTCTTATTACCTCTTCTGCATTAAGGGAGCTGCCACCTATGTGGTAATTTGTGGGCGTTTTGTTTTTCCCAAATGGGATGACTGTGCATTTTTTGGCATTTAGCTTGAGGCCATGACTTTGGCACCAGGTGTGTGTCTCAGTAAGGCCTTTTTGAAGGATGACCATGTCAGCTGGACAGTCAGTTATGGCTCCCAGTTTGGAGTCATCAGCGAACTTGGCTAGCCATAGTCCTCCTGTGTTTGCCTGTACTTCTGAGAAATATATGCTGAACAGTAGGGGTCCCAGAACTGAGACTTGCGAGACACCACTTGTAACTGGTTTAGAGTCAGACCTGGAGCCCGCTATTCTTACCGTGTTAGTTCTGTCTGTAAGCTAGTTGGCAACCCATCTTGTTATGTAGGGGTTTATGTTCAGGCTGGTGAGTTTTTCTATAATACCCGAGTGAGGAATGGTGTTGAACACCTTGGCGAGATCAAGGTAGGCTGTGTGAACCACCTTTCCCTCGTCTATGGCCTTGGTGACTGTAAGCCACTGAACCTTGTAGCTAGACTGGTTAATCCTAAGCACCGTATTTTAGAACTGGATATAACTTAGAGTAGGAATTTTTCAGCAGCCAGTAGAAGTTCTCTGTCACCAGGAAGTACCTGAAAAAATAAATATTCTTGCAACTAGCATCATTGCGATAGCTCTGCTCATCATTAATAGTTTTGTCTAATGCTAAGAGCATCCATCTATTTTAGGAATAGCTAAAATGTATAGCCTCCTTTTTTGAATAATACCATGAATAATGATCCCTAAATACTTGTAGAAAGTGGATGAATGGATGGAGAGCTGTGATGCAATTTCCTCTATTTCATTTAATGGAAACATTATTTTTTTATTGGAATGAAGACCGCATGCTTTATTAAAATGTCTGAAATTAAATGTAAAATGCGAAGACTCTTTTGAGGGTTGGTAGAGATGACAGAATGACCACCTGTAAATGGCTTGATGGAAGTTTTGTTAATATAGTTAACAAGATTTTGCATTTAAGGGGGTCTGAACAACATTTGATGGTTAGGGTCTCCAAGGCTAGGACAAAAAAATACCAAATGGCATGAGAAGTCATGACGTTTCCTCTCTACACCGCAAAGAAATGCAAAATAGTGTAATTAGTCCATAATGTAGTCTCTTTAGGCATGTGTCCAATGCCATAGAATGGCAAATTTATTGCATAACTTGCCAAAGTTAGAGTCATTCAGTGGAATTTCAGGCAAAGGTAGCCACTCCCAGGGTTAATGTTTTCTATACTTTACAAGAATGATAACATGTCCCTAGTGGTCCTTACTTGATCTGCTTTTGATAATCACAGCACACGGGCAGGCACCATGAGCTAGAGAGGACATATAGGAAGCTATAGTCTACTTCTCAGTATTTTAAGATAAAACTTAATATTTACATTTATGACACAAATGGTCCTGTAGCTTCCAGTTTGCAGAGGATCATTGTCCTCTTTGTGAATGATGACTAGTAATGGCCTGGTTGGAAAAACAGATTTGGAGAAGGGCTGCTTATTTTAAGAGGTGAATGCAGTCAGATAAAGAGGTAAAGAAAATGTCCAAGTAGGTAGTACAAAATTGTTCATAAAATATATCACTACCTGTAGATATCTCTTCAGTCAGGAAAGAGAGGATGTTAATACTCTGCTGAGCACTGTTTGCCATATCAGACTAGTCTGAAGAGAGCTTCTTCTCTAAATGAACTGAATAGAGAAATATAGAGAAAACTGACAATAGTTTCAGTAGCTTATCACATTTTTTTTGCCAATGTTCTTAACACTAAATAGTTAAGAATACTGTAGAACTTACCTCATTTTTGCTTTTGGATCCCATGAAAATTGTCAGTAATTGCTGCATTTTTGTTTAGAATCCTCAGGCAATGCTGGGGGTTAACAAGAGTTTCCCTTTCTGAGCTGGTCATGTAAACTTTTCTTCCAAAGCTGTATCTTTTTGCATTCAGTGCAGAGAGTATCGGAATATTTCTGTAGAGCCATAATATCCCTGTCGCTGGTAGCCTTGTCTATTGTTATGGTCACTCATACCATGTTTTAGTAAGTAATTTAATGCATGCTCATCTTACTTGGCCAAGTTTAATTCACATAAGTTTAGAGAGACAACATGCTGTAGTACTTTAACATTATCATCTGCGTATTCTTTTTGGTTTATAATGGTGGCATTGCCTCACAGTAAAGTGTCTTATCCCATCAGAACCATTACATGATCTAACAGTAGAGCTTTAGCCACATGTTCCAACAATGATGGGGAAACACAGCTGTCTGCTATAAGCTGACCATCTTGGCTGTTGCAGTTCCCTGTGTGTCTGGGACAAAGTATGTGCAATACACTGAGCATGGAATACTATGAATGTACTGATATACCCTAGGGACCCTAGTAATTTAATTATTTTTGGTTGAATTTTAATAGATAGCACATGTATTGGATACTGTCCATTGGGATGCCAATATCCCTCACCCAAACACCCCCAGGATGGGCACTTGGAAGTATTAATTTGTGTAACATCTCACAGAATGTGGGGTCACTTCCATTCCTCCACAGATTGTGACTTCATCAGTAACTGAACTGGACTTTCTAATGATCCAACTGCCCAGAAGTATTTTTTTTTCCCTGTTTTGGAGACAGTCATAGTCATCGTTTATAAAGCATTATTAGTATATCTTCTTTTTTGAGCCTGAAGGTGAACTGCATATTATCGATCACACTTGCATTATTTTCAGTCTCCTGCTGTCTTTGTTCAGCAGTCTGTATTCTTGTATAAGTTATATACCTGGATTATAGCACCGCTTGTTCATGCTTGAGTAATAATAATAGTAAGGAAGGTTGGGTGTAAAGCAAAACTGAGCTTAATGATGGGTGTGGGTAGAACGGTAAAAATGAGGAATGTAGGTCAGAGGAAAGAGTAGTCCCCAAACAGAGGAAAGTTTACAATGGCACATTTACAAAGGAAGGAAAGACCGTTGACACTAGGATGAATTTGTACATTACAAACTGTACAGGGAGGACTGCTTAGTACTGTGTAAAACCACTGTGTCAGTACTAAACTGTGCACCTCTGTCAAATGAGAAATGGTGGGCATTGAGAAGAATTTGGATAAAATATGAGTGATTTGTTTAGTTTGAAATAGCCAAAATGTTTGTTATACCCAATGTGATATAAATAACAGTCCAAATTCAGCAGGTAAAAAGCATAGCAGGATGAACCTGATACTATCCATCTATCTGTGTTACTACCTAATACTATCCATCTATCTGTGTTACTACCTAATACTATCCATCTATCTGTGTTACTGTCTGATACTATCCATCTATCTGTGTTACTACCTGATACTATCTATCTATCGGTGTTACTACCTAATACTATCCATCTGTCTGTGTTACTGCCTGATACTATTCATCTATCTGTGTTACTACCTGATACTATCCATCTATCGGTGTTACTACCTAATACTATCCATCTATCTGTGTTACTGTCTGATACTATCCATCTATCTGTGTTACTGTCTGATACTATCCATCTATGTTATTACCTGATACTATCCATCTATCTGTGTTACTACCAGATACTAACCATCTATCTGTGTTACTAACTGATCCTATCCATCTATCTGTGTTACTAACTGATACTATCCATCTGTCTGTGTTACTACCTGATCCTATCCAACAACCTGTGTTACTAACATATTGATAACTACACAGTTGTAATACTAGTGGTACTACTACTACTAAAGACCTAGAATATTAACAGTAAATGAATAATTTAGTTAACTACTCAGGCAACATAGTTTTTTCTCGCTTTTTGTTCCCCAAGGAGAAATAAGATAAGGTACTTCCTGAAAACCAACAACTGGTTGAAGTAGTTTAAGGCTAGTAAATCAATTTACACTAGTCAAACATAAAAAAGTTATTTCTGAAAAAATGGCAGCATAAATGAAGATTTTAGTCTGGTTTGTTGTGTTTTTTCCACTGGAAACTTGATTCTGACTCATTCATTGTCCGGTACTTCATTTACCAGATCCATGTTGTATACAGTCGGGGGTGGGGGGGGAGGCAGTTGTACACCCAGGCTCTGGCAGGTATACCTGGCAGGTTCAGGCTGGAAGATGCGGCTTTTGCTTCAGTTCAGCTTCAAATGTATAAGATGCTTAATTAACAAACACTTGAACAATGGTAAAAAAAAATACATATAAAGCAAGCGATAAGAACAAAACATTATAGTTAAAGTGATGAAGTATTTAAACACTTGAAATGGTAAAATAATACATGTAAAACAAACAATAAGAATAAAATGTTACAGTGATGCAAAACCTTATAATCAAAACACTTAATAATCTAAGTAAAGTATTTGAACAATAGGAGATAATGCAGATAAAACAAACAGTATGAACAAGATATTACAACCAAATTATGATAAAAATGAGTGATCCAAGTTGTGTTCATTACAAGCTAGCTCAAATAAATAGGTTTGGATGGAGCTTTTTGAACAAATTAAAGTCAGTGAAGGAATCTCAAAGCCATCAAGATAGTAAATTCCAAAGGTGTGGTGCTTAAAAGTAAAAAAAAACAAATATAAGATATTTCTAAATGTACCCGAGGAACTACCAGCAACTTCTGGCTGACAAATCCTGTCACTTGATGCTGAGTTATAGAGAAATAAGTTCCTTCAGGTAGGGCAGACCCAGATTATGAAGGGATGAAAATACCAATGTCAGACTTTTAATGGTTATATTACATGTGACTGAATAACAAACTTGTACATTTCCTGCAGCAAAAAAAGTAATATATTAGTGATGTCATGTGGCAGTAAATAACCACTGTGATGAATTTTGCACAAGCTGATGATGATTAGTTTTGATGTTGGGAAGTTCAAGACAGAGAGAATTATAGTTCAGGCGAGAGAACATCAAAACATTAATGATGGGTAGATCACCTTTTTGTAGTAAATGCCTGATCATTGAAATGTTTCTCAGAAAAACACAAAATGACTTTGCCATGTTCAGCATCTAGTCCCTAAATGTGAGTTGATTATTAAAGATTGTGCACATTTGGCACAAACTCAGGTTTATGGCCATCACTAAATAAATGAGTGAAGAGGCAAAGCTGATGAATCTCTCAGTGTAGTATGCCCAGCCATTCCCTTGATTTTGGAGTGCTGAACCTTATCTGATTAAAGACATTCAAAGATGAATGGCCTCCAAATCATCCATAAGGAAATATTAAATTAGTCTGTATTCCAAAAGGAAGGGGAAGTAACTTTGTGTGTCATCAGCATATCAACATATACTCCACCCTCTGATAAGCTTCCCTAAGGACAACAAGAATGCTATGAAAAGCAGTGGACCTAAGACTGAGTCCTGCAGCATTCTATATTATATAAGGTGAGAAAAAGATATATTTAGTCCCAAACCACCATGTGGTTGCTGCCTGAGAGACTGGGGGCAAATCAATCAAAGAATGTTGAAGATAGAGCACAGAAGAAAACCAGAAATCGCTTGGTTATACCTTGACCAGTAGCATTACATGCTCACTGAGATCAACGTGGAACAGAACAGAACAGAACACTGATTCCCTCCCATAAGGAGCTCATTCATGATACTATTAAAGACTGCTGCAGCACTGAGGCAAGAACAAAAATCAGGCTGATTAGCATCCAGACAGTTCTTTGTGTATTGCTTATTTAAGATATTTATAGAACTATGAAAATGATGACATGTATAATTAAACACATAAGCATCCCACTGTCTCTTTAACAATCCTACAGTGGATCATGTACTGGCAGTTGTGTTGCCCATCTTGTGAGCTTTAAGCTGATACCTTTCAAAAGACTGTATGTAACACTGGCTGGCAGTCATTATTGTAAGGTTTAACATGTAGACATTGAAGCCTAGATCTCACATTACACCTGTAAGTATTGCTTAGGTCTGCTTAGACAATGGTGTTACCTTCCTCTTTGGTATCCTTTAAACACAACAAATATTTGTAGCCATCATGTTTTATCACATCTGAGAAAGTCAGAGGACGAAAATGCTATTTTTATGTTGTAAAAGTGTTTATGTGTTCGTGTGCTTAGTATTGTCACATTAAAAGCTTTCTGCCTGTGATTAAGTTGCCCATGTCATTGGCTGACCTTAGAGTGCTTTCAACTCCTATTTCTTCTATGTCATCTCTCTCTTCCACTGTGGTCATTCATGTCCACTTTTTACAGATGTAGCAACTTCCGGAATGAACTAATTGTGCCTTTTCAACGATTATTTCTGAAATAATCAGAAGGGACTAGGGATGGGTTTGCTAAGTTTGGAATCCCCATTGTCTTAAAACATTTTATTTGCTTTTTTGACATTAAAAATAAACAAGTGTTCTTCATAGGTTCATAGTTCAAAGAACATTGCAACCTCGACAGTTCCTGAGAAGGATGCAGACTGTGGAACTGCATAGAAAACTAACACAAAACTAATGCCCAGATGCAAAAACCAAATGAGAATAAGAAACTGCCCCAATTCTAAGCAGCACCCTGAGCTTCAGTGATGTCACCAGGCATGATCTAGCTTTGAGTCTTGTCTGTAAACAAAGACAGAACTGACAGCATAGAATATGTCAAGGGATACTGGCATCTCCTGTTTCAGGCACAGCTCCCAAAGAAATTTGACTGCAGCAGTGATGTGGATACCAAATTTATAGCACAGGACTGAGAAAAATGTATGCCTTATTGAAATGCTAAACAGCAGTGCTGACAAAGTCTTATGTCACAAATACAGACAGAGAATATTTAACATTATGCAACGACTCTCAATTAATATTCAAAAACGTGCACGCTGATTGGTCAGCGTGCACGTTGTAAATCAGAGTTATAGTAATGGAAAAAGATCCAGTCACCCGGACTTTTTCCATTACTATAACTCTTTTTTTTAACAGCAACGGAGAACGCAAGATCTCCGTTGCTTCACACTGTCGCGCTATGTTAAACGAGTTTAACATGGTGAGACAGCTTTAAAAAAAGCAACAGAGATTTTCCGTTGCTTTTTTTAAAGCTGTCTCGCAGTGTTAAACTCCTTTAACATAGCGAGACAGTTTGTAAAAAGCAACGGAGATCTTGCTTTCTCCGCTGCTTTTTTTTCAAAACTGTATCGCTATGTTAAATGGATTTAACATAGCAAGACAGCTTTAAAAAAAGCAACGGAGATTCTCCATTGCTTTTTTAAAGCTGTCTCGCTATGTTAAACCCATTTAACATAGCGAAACCATTTGCAAAAAGCAACGGAAATCTTGCTTTCTCTGTTGCTTTTGCCCACAGCTCTGATGTACTGCATTGGCATATGCATGCGCAGTACATCAGAACTGCGTCAGAATACCAGACAGCTGTGGAAGGGCAGCAAGAAGGCATTATACAATGCCATTATTTAAGAAAAGTAATTATTTTTTTTCTTAAATAATGTCATTGTATAATAATAACCACTTCTGGGTGTGGGTAATGCTGGATTTACCCACGGTTGGCTTTGTTTGGCCACTTGGGCTTCGCCCGCGTGACCAAACCACACCAACCGTGGGTAAATCCAGCATTACCCACACCCAGGCGTGGGTTATTGCTATAATATCAGGCATCTGGTAGTATGTACACCTTCTGTATTAAACAAGATAGCACATAATTTATTGTAGCTCTGCACCATTGTTTGGTCTAGAAATATGCAGTCTGTGTGACCACTTATGGGAATTGTCAATGTTTTGATTAAATATTTTTGCATAGGCCAGGTTTCAGAACTGATCTAACATATCAGTGAATCTAATTTATATACATTTTTCTATGCAGAAATGGAAGTGAAACCTTTATCAGAAACATTAATCATGTATTTTGTGAAATAGTTTGTTTTGAGCAGGAAGTCACTGAATAAAGATTTCATGATATCCACAAAGGCACTAATATTATTCAAAATCCTGTCAGTGGGAAATACAGGACTGTGGGGCTTTACTTTAACATACAGTCTGTTAATTAAATCGTACTAGCATTTAGATGTGAGATAATACTTTTTTGTGTCAAGCTAAGCCTTTCTGAATACCTGGGATAATGGGTTTGTGTAAAACCAGCAGGTCAATGTATAGAAAATATGACTTTTTCATACCTTTATGTGCTTTCAGAAAAATGCAGGGAATATTTACAAAATACTGCTCATTTTATAGACAAATGAATACTAAATAACTTTTGCAATTTCATTAAAACGCTGTCATGTTTTTTTTTAATATATTAGTTTATTAAAATATGAAATAATGTTGTGCTTTTTTTGCTTATGAACAAAAAGGTAAATATTTATGTCCCTAAAACATAGATCATTCTGTACAGCTTAACATGTCAAACAATGTTTATAATCACAGCATGCATTATCTTATTTTTGTTTTTTAAGTTTTTGAAAAAGATGAAAAAGATGTTTTTTTTCTTTGTTTAACTGATTTGACAAAAAATCCATTATATAAAACATCTTGGAGATTTTTGACAGGATAGCATGACATTTACAATGTAAATGTATCCATTTTAAGTTTTAAATTATGTAAATCTGAGCACTGTAAACTACTGCGGCATAAAATGTGAATATGAGGAGTGTTGCTGCTGTTGCTGTAAATATTTAAATGAATTGTTAAAACCAGGTAAAGCCAGTAGAATATTAATAAATAAAAGCATTGGTCCTGTAGATCAGATGTGTGCTTTTATCACACCCTACATCCAATTTTAAGGTTAGGACAAACACAGAATATATTGGGGTCTAGTATTAGGTATGTATGCTATCCATCCATCCATAACCCCCTTCCCCCATTTTTTTGCACATGGGGTCAGGGTGTGACTTCAGCAGTGACAGTCATCTGGAACCAATATTCATGGTTTTGTAAAAGCAGAGAATAAAAATAAGTTTTATGATTAATGACAAAGACAGTTGTCATGATAAGCATTCCCTAACCTAACATGCGGAGACATTATACTTGTTAGCATGAATCCCCACCCAGCTATTCCACATATCACTTTTGTTTTACTGATTAGTGTTTTGTAGCACTTTCAAGGGGGTTTGTACTACATTGTAGTGGAGCAGCACTATTCATTACTTTTTTATGAATGGACCAGACTACACATGGGCATAGAGTTACCTTTATTTAGTATTTAGTTTTTTCTAAAAATATTTTTAGAGAATTTTATTTGGTTGTTCTTCTTTTGATTGATTAGATGTGTAGTTTTGCAGCTGACAACATAATATGATGGAAGTTTGGGATATATATATATATATATATATATATATATATATATATATATATATTGTGACAACTCAAAAACAAATAACTGGAATTTTGTTATCTTTCTACATCTGCACCTGTATATTTACCCGATAGTTCATTTTATTGACTAGGCATGGCCTATTTTCAAGAGATAATCAAGGTGATATTCATACTAAATAGAGAGTTAGTAAATGGAGAGTTGCAAGTCATTGTACATAATGCTGTTCAGTCATGGCACCTAGGTATATGAGTGGCAGATGCAATGACATATGGATGTTATTGTCACCCCAGTGGTTTATCCTGATATGACTTACCAAACTTCTATTGTCCATCAGAGGTCACATGAGCTTTGAACTCCTCTAACACTCCCTCCCCAAACAGGAGAGCTGACAATCAGCCTCTTCATCATCTCTTTCTTCACCAGCCCTATCGGAGCCTGCATCTGTTCCTGAACTTAGTTCACCGAATGCCCTACCTGCACATCACTGGACAAGCCATGACAGATGCAATATTTGTCTGGAAAGTGCAATATTAGAACGTGGAAGTTTTTACATATCTGTCCCTCTATATTGTATATCTATATACTGTTCATCTATGGCAATAGCATAGTGGTCATGAGATAAGTAGGAATGCTTAATTCATAGGTTCATAGGTATGTACTAGGCTATTGGCCCTAGGGCCTATATAAGCCTAGCCAAACGGTACCCTGGCTTTTGCACTTTAATGTAATGCATTGTAAGTATGTATTTATTTTTCTTTCTCACGTTTTAATTTTAGGGTTCCTGTTTTAGTTTATGGGTGGACTGGGCAGTTCTTTCTTTTCAGGTATGACATTTTTTGGGCTTTTAATGAAGGTGTTCAATTGATTCCTGTATTTTTTTAATGTGGGAGGGTTATTTATTCTTAGTTTATTCCTTTGTTTGGTGGGTTTTCTTGTAGGTTTGCAGAAAAGTATGGATGCCATTTTCCATGCCTTTGTAGGAAGCTTAAATGTTGAGTGCTTTCAGATTATATGTATGGATCTTAGAGAAGGGAAAATGGTTTTATTTATTTATTAATTGTGTGGAGGGAGTATTGTAGTGGTCATGTCTGTGTGACTTTTAAGATTACATCTTAAAAGGTAGAAAACTCCATAGAGAAAATCACAAATGCTAGAACAAAAAAGAAAGAATCACAAAATGCTGAAAACATCTCTCCTACTAAAAAAGCCCTAAATCAGTAAACCATCGCTACAAATCCAAGATCAAGTGTTGTCTTGGTAGGGATACTGTTAGGAAACTACCTGTACCATCTTACTCATGTGTGCTAACCCTAACCATAACCCTTACCCTATACATTATGTTACTAAAACCCGTTCCCTAACAGTAGCACTGCAGAAGATGAAAGGACACAGATTACAGACAACACAAACCATGCACAACACTGAATCCATCCCTTTACCTAACACGTACTCTAACACTAACCTGCAAACCATACCTTTCAACCTCTTAGCACAAGAAATCTTGCAAAGCCAAAAATAATGGGGAACAAAATTCAAAAAACAAGGACAAATTTTAAATATTGCTCTTATAAACTTAGAAAGTTGCTAGAATAAATAATGTATCACCATGAATTTTCTGAATGATATGAAGTCTGAAACTTAAATGTCTGTCATTTTTAGTGACTTTAAACCTCAATGATTTGCTAGAGAACCACAACTTGTATGAGGAACAGACTAAAAATGGAGGTAAAAATCTGGACATTCTGTGAAAACCTGGACTGTTGAGAGGTATGCTGCAAATACTTACATATTCACAACAACTGCTATAACACAGTTTTGCACATATTCACAACCACCACTTTCTCATTTAAACATTACTTTTCCTGCACACTCCTGCTAACCTACACTATATAAAACTAAATTCAACCATATGTGATTCACTCAAATGAGCATTCACTCTTTATGCATTCTCTCTCTTTTTTATACCCACAAAAACATTCTACCAAATATGATTGTACCTTTTGAGTTACAACCAACTTTTAAATATGTACTTTATATTTTTCATTGTATTTGTGCTTATAGTACTTTTGTGACTTTTTGTTGTAATTACGGCTCAAGGAAGTATTTTAGTTAGGTTGATGCATGGTTTCCCACCTTCCCCATCCCAACTCTCTACATTGTTGGGACCTGCCTTATGGTTCCTCTACCTGTTTATTCCATATGGGACAGCCAGTCCATTAACTTGTGCCTGAGAAGCCTAATCAACCCATCTGTTTCTCCTATGGTGAAAGCTGGATGGTCAAGAGCAGGCTGGTGTCATGTCTTGAGGAATGGCCTACCCACACCTCCCACAAGCAGCTTGTGGGTTGTTAGTGTATACTGGCTGGTAGCACTCTTAGGTATAGAATGGTGAGGCTTCTGTAGCTAGAATGAGCTATGTTCAGCCACTGATGATATTGGCACAATGGTGTTAAATGTTTAATGATGTGGATGGAGTGGCGTTAGTCAAAAAAAATGTCTGGTATTGCAGATAAAACATATATTTATGTCGCACCCTCAGATGAAGTTGCATGATTATATATATATATATATGTGTGTGTGTGTGTGTGTGTGTGTGTGTGTGTGATATCAGCTACGAGTGTAGATATTTTATCATAATGTATATATATGTATATATATATATATATATATATATATATATATATATATATATATATGTTGCATGATTATATATGTGTGTGTGTGTGTGTGTGATATCAGCTAGAGAGTGTAGATATTTTATTACCATAATATGCATTTTATCAAACATTTATCCTGTTATTTCCATGTCATCATTCACTCTAACACTGTGACAAAACAAAGCAACACAGCCCCATTCACACATAATAATGCTTCACACACTTTAGGCATAAAAATAGACTCAAATTCAACAATAATAGTGTCTCAATGTACACACAAATATTTCAGCTATGGGCAGTAATTCCTTTCTAACTTGTCAATATACCAAAACAATCATTAACATAATAAATGTCCAAGTTATTCTTAAAAATATCTCAACTAATGTTTACTTTAAAATAAAGAGAAGTAAATATTGTGGGAAGAAATAGCCAGGGAATTGTTATGGCTAGGCTTGTATAGGCCCTAGGGCTGATAGCCTAGTACCAACCTATGAACCTATGAACCTATAAAATAATTTGGAAGTCTATTCCATGCATCTTCTACTACTTCAGAGAATCAGTTAGTACATCTCTCATTCCTAAACCATCTATTTTTAATTTCTCCAAGTCTTTTGGGCTTCTAATACCATGACAGGAATGGATCCCATTCCTAGGTGAAAGTATGATTAAAATTCATGAAATTAGTATTGTTTCACTCTTTGATGTTAGCCAGGAGTGCTCTTCGCAGTACCCTCAATGTGCCCAGTAATCACTCATTCTGCAATTCATATGGCTTTACATGTAGCATATCTAAGTACTATTATAAATTATTTTTAGAAGGCCTGTTGCTGTTACTACTACAGGAACTGTCTGGGTATAATTCTTCCACATTGCCTTCATTTCTGCCTGCAAATCCTGGTATTTTATAACTTTATGTCTCTATGTACATAAGACACTGTAGTCACTGGGTGTAGCAATTTCAGTGATCAGTGCTGCTTTTGTTTTCTTTTCATGTACTGCATCTATTTTTGAACTGTTGGTAATGGGTGATCCCTTGTGATATAAACGTCATTATTTTCTATAATGCTTTGTGGCTCATATTTCCATTTTTTTTCAGCTACTTCATTATTATAATATTTGCACAATCCCCAATGCAACAGTTTTGCCACATTATTATACCTTTCAGTATACAATCTTTCTGTCTTTAGTATTTCACAAACAGCAACAAAGATATGTTAATGTTTCCATTTGTCTGTTTCTTCCACATGTTCAATGGACTTTGTAAGCCAATGTGCACGTAGTCCACTGTTTCGGCAGCCAATAATAACCTTTCTCCTTTTGGTTTTAATTCACCTCTGCTTAACCATTCCTGAGTTTGATCCTGATCAACATGAGGTTGTTCCAAAGGTTTTTGATACTTGCAACTATATTTATGCATTTTCCACATTCCTTGCCTTCTCATCTGATCATTCACCTTATATTCTGTCTTTTGTTTTTGGCACATTTAGTTGCTGCCTGATTTTTATCTACTTTTGGTTTGATTTCCATTCCCACTTGACACTGATATACTTCTGCTAAACTAAGCATGGAAGTCATCTTAGACTTATTCTCCTCATGTTTTAAAACTTTCACTATGTTTGGGTCTTGTGAGGTCAGCAGATAAGTATGTACTCCTACGATTGCAGATCTATGCATATCATTGATTTAGAGGCGGCCCATACCTCATTCAGAACAGGGAATATATAGTCTTGGTAGACACTGATTTTTATAAATCATTTGATGAGCATGAAGCATCCTTCTTATTTTCCTGTCTACCCAATCAAACACCTTTTGGGGCCAGTCAATCATTCCAAAACTATAAGTTAGAACAGGAACAGGAAACTGGTTTATAGCTTGGACTTTGTTCCTAGATGTAAACACTGTTTTCAGTATTAATTTTAGTCTTTTAAAATATTCCTTACTAAGTTTTAATTGCATTTGCTCATGTTTTATTGTTGATCCTTCATCATTTCCCAAATATTTACACACTCCCTCTTGCTCAAGTTCTTTTATATCACATTCCTGCCCCAAACTGATGTTTTCTTGGTGCTGTAGCTTTCCTGCTTTAAAGGTTGCTTTTGCACATTTATCAAAACCAAATTACATTCTTATATCATCTGAAAAAAATTTGACCACTTGCAGGTGTGCTTTCAGTTCCTCATCTGATGATCTATCCAATTTTAAATCATCCACAAAAAGAAGATAAGAAGTCTTTACACTTTGTTGTTTTCTGGAAGCCAAATTGTAGGCATGACCTAATCTGTTAGGTAGACAACTTAATGGGTTAAGGGCAAGATGAAAGAGCAGCGGTGACAAAGTCACACTGGAATATCCACCTTTGAATTTTTATCCATGGAATAATAATTTGTCATTTATCATGGCTTAACTGCAAAGTGGTTTGCCATGTTTCATGGTCGCTGTAATGTAATCGATCAGTGTGGGGTGTATCTTATAGATTTTTAAGCACTCTTTTATCCATGAATATGGGATACTGTCAAATGCTTTTCTGTAGTCTATCCATGCCATAAGTAGATTTTTCACCCTTTTACATTTCTCCATTAAGACTTTATTTAACAACAAATGATCCTTTGTTCTGTATGACTTTCTTTTGTTACCCCTTTTGTTTTATTGCCATGATTGAGTTTTCTTCTAAATGACCATCTCCTACACAGGTTGTCTGATGATACTTTAGTAATCTTTGATAACCCCAAACATTCCCAGAGGTAGTTGTCCCCAAATATCTTATGTACCAGAATAAGGTCTTTTCTTAAATATCTATATGAAGCACTGTACAAGTTCAAATATTTTACACTTTCATAGTAACTTAAATTTCCACAACCATGGATGCCTTTACTATAGTTCCACTGTATTATTTACAATTCAGTCATGCTAGTTTTCTTATAAAGTTTTAAGTACATGAGTAGATCCAACTTTGAGTTTTTCTGATCATATCAACCGAGTAGTTAATGATAGAAAACTGTAGGCCATATACAAAGATTTATAAAGTATGTGGACCCAGAAATGATGCAATCCTTGTTTGTAAGTTACATCAAACCTAAACTAGAGTATGGAATAATAATATAGATTAACCCATATGACAAGTACTTACATGAATCTACAGTTTTAATCATTGTGTGCTCTGTGCTGTATTAAATATTCACCTTTTAGTCTACAGCTAACAAATCTAATATGCTTAATTCTGATGTATTTATCAGCATCTTAGTCTCTTGTGCCCTAAAGGTCAATTTAGTCGTTATTTTTCAAATATGCCCTGTCTGTAACACATCATCAGTTTACCAATTTTCAAGTCATCTACATACAAACTGTAGAACATTTCAGATAAAAAAAGATCTGAAAGATACAACCTAAAAAGTATGGGTCCAGGACAGAGCCCTCTGGGACACCCTGACTGTAACCTAAAATTTCACCTGCCCAATTCTTGTACGATACTTATCAGTGTTTTTCATTTATACCTAGCTGTTTTAATTTGGATGAAGCGGTGATGACTGTACCCAAGGGTGAGAGACTGGTGATTGGAGCAGATTTCAATGGGCATGTTGGTGAAGGGAACAGAGGGGATGAGGAAGTGATGGGTAGGTGTGGTGTTAAGCAAAGGAATGCAGAAGGTCAGATGGTAGTGGATTTTGTGAAAAGGATGGACATGGTTAGAGTGAGGAGCATAGGGTGACGCACAAGAGTGGAGGAAGATGCACACAGGTGGATTATATATTATGTAGAAGGGCCAGTCTGAAGGAGATTGGAGACTGTAAAGTAGTGGCAGGGGAAAGTGTAGTTAGGCAGCATAGGATGGTGGTTTGTAGGATGACATTGGTGATCAAGAAGAGGAGGATGAGTGTGAAGGCAGCACCAAGGATCAAATGGTGGAAATTGAAAAAGGGTAATTGTGAGGTGGAGTTCAGGGAAGAGTTAAGACAGGCACTGGGTGGCAGTGAAGAGTTACCGAATAGCTGGGTAACTACAGCAGAGCCAGTAAGAGAGATGGCTAGAAAGGTGCTTGGTGTGACATCTGGAAAGAGGAAGGAGGACAAGGAGACCTGGTGGGGGAATGAAGAAGTACAAGAGAGTATACAGAGAAAGAAGTTGGTGAAGAAGAAGTGGGATTGTCAGAGAGATGAAGAAAGTAGACAAGAGTATAAGGAGATGAGGTGAATGGCAAAGAGAGAGGTGGTGAAGGCTAAGGATAAGGCGTATGAAGAGTTGTATGAAAGGTTGGACACTAAGGAGGGAGAAAATGACGTGTATCAATTGGCTAGACAGAGGGACCGATCTAGGAAAGATTTGCAGCAGGTAAAGGTGATAAAGGATAATGAGGGAAACATACTCACAAGTGAGGAGAGTGTGTTGAGCAAATGGAAATAGTACTTTGAGGGGCTGATGACTGAAGAGAATGAGAGGGAGAGAAGGTTGGATGATGTGCGGATAGTGAATCATGAAGTGCAGTGGATTAGCAAGGAGGAAATAAGGATAGCCATGAAGAGGATGAAGAATGGAAAGGTTGTTGGTCCAGATGACATACCTGTGGAAGCATGGAGGTGTTTAGGTGAAATGGCAGTGGAGTTTTTAACTAGATTGTTTAATGAAATCTTGGAAAGTGAGAGGATGCCTGAGGAATTGAGAAAAAGTGTTTTGTTACCGATTTTTAAGAATAAGGGTGATGTGCAGAGCTACAGTAAAATTGGTCAGTCACAGCATGAAGTTATGGGAAAGAGTAGTGGAAGCTAGGTTAAGAATGGAGGTGATGATTAGTGATCAGCTGTATGGTTTTATGCCGGGAAAGAGCACTACAGATGCAATGTTTGCTCTGAGACTGTTGATGGAGAAGTACAGAGAAGGTCAGAAGGAGTTGCACTGTGTCTTTGTGGACTTAGAGAAAGCATATGACAGGGTGCCTAGAGAGGAGTTGTGGTATTGTATGAGGAAGTTGGGAGTGTCAGAGATGTATGTAAGAGGGGTGCAGGATATGTACAAGGGTAGTGTGACAGTGGTGAGGTCTGCAGTGGGAGTGACGGATGTGCTTAAGGTGGAGATGGGATTACATCAAGGATCCACTCTGATCCCTTTTTTATTTGCAATGGTGGTGGACAGGTTGATAGACAAGATTAGGGAGGAGTCCCCGTGGACTATGGTGTTTGCAGATGACATTGTGATCTGTAGTGAGAGTAGGGAACAGGTGGAGGAGACCCTGGAGTGGTGGAGATATGCGCTAGAGAGAAGAGGAATGAAGGTCAGCAGGACTAAGACAGAATATATGTGTGTGAATGAGAGGGAGGATAGAGGAATGGTGAGGATGCAGGGAGTAGAGGTGGCAAAGGTGGATGAGTTTAAATACTTGGGATCAACAGTTCAGAGTAATGGGGAGTGTGGAAGAGAGGTGAAGAAGAGAGTACAGGCAGGATGGAGTGGGTGGTGAAGAGTGTCAGGAGTGATTCGTGACAGACGAGTTCCAGTAAGAGTGAAAGGGAAGGTCTACAACAGGGTAGTGAGACCAGCTATGTTATATGGGTTGGAGACAGTGGCATTGACAAAAAGGCAGGAGTCAGAGCTTGACGTGGCAGAGTTGAAGATGTTAAGATTTGCACTGGGTGTGACAAGGATGGACAGGATTAGGAATAAGTATATTAGAGGGTCAGCCCAGGTTGGAAGGTTTAGAGACAAAGCCAGAGAGGCAAGATTACGTTGGTTTGGACATGTGCTGAGGAGTGATGCAGAGAGTATATTGGGAAAAAGATGCTAAGGATGAAGCTGCCAGGTAACAGGAAAAGAGGATGGCCTAAGATAAGGTTTATGGATGTGGTGAGAGAGGACATGCAGGTGGCTGGTGTGACAGAGCAAGATGCAGAGGACAGGAAGAAATGGAAACAGTTGATCCATTGTGGCAACCCCTAACGGGATCAGCCGAAAGAAGAAGAAGTAGAAGACCTAGTTGTTTTGATTTATTGATCAAGGTTTTGCATGTGGCCCAGTCAAAGGCTGAAGACCAGTCTATATAAATTACACCACATCACATGTTTTCATTTATATTTGTTATTATATTTATTATATTATTACAGAACATAAAGTTACAGGTATAGGTATTGATCTAGTTTCAACATATGATGCTGATATATGGTTACAAGTCTCAGCCTTTCTCATTTCTGAAAATTTGCCCAAAATAACCTTCTCTATTATTTTTACACAACAAGAAAGTAAATTTATGGATCAGTATGAGTCTGTGTTTGTCTTATTCACCTTTCCCTTAAAGACAGATTGGGCAAGTGCATGTTTCCAGTCTTAAGGACTCTTCCCATACTTAAATGACCTACTGAATAATAGCTATAATAGGACTGTAAGTTCATACAGAAGTGTTCTCAGGTCATTATTACTAATACCTGCTCCTCCTTATTTATTTATTTTTTTATTATTATTTTGGGGGGTGGACAGTTTGCATAGTTTCTTTTCAATATTATCTAGTTTAATTTCAGTATCTGAAATTACATGGATGTTACTAGCACAATTCCATCACCCCCTTTGTGGAGCCAAACTGTTTTGTATAAGATGTTGTAAATATATCTATAAACTGTTGTGTCTGAAAATAAATTTTAGAACCTGCACACCACTTATCCGTGTGTTTGTTTGTATTCTTACTGCATATTATATATCTATAAAATGGTTTCTTGTTATGCTCAATATCTTTATATACAGTTTCTCCAATTTTTTTCTGAGCTTGTCTAATACTTTATTTAATTTGTCTCTCCAGTTTGTTTATTTGAGCTCTCAAACATTTAGTTCAGTTTTGTTTCCATTTCTTGTATTTTTGATCTTCATCTTAATTAATTATCTTGTTTTTATGCAAATATATCTTCCTGACCTCATGTGCCTAGATCCTGATGTTAAACATTTTATTTATTTTTTTTGCATTCAAACAATTTCCCTTTACAAAACTTGTCACATTGCTTAAACAGTTTTCCATTAAATTTATCCCTGCAAGTGATTGTTTTGCTTTCTTATATTCTATTTTCAGTCCTTTGTGCAATGGTTTAGATGTCATTTTGGCAGAATTATCCAGCAGCATCTTAATCTTTATAATCTCATGATCACTGCATATTAAAGGTGGTAAAACTTTCCATGAAGTAACAATCAGTTCTTTAGGAACACAATGTCCACTGTACTCTGTTCCTTGGGTATTTTTTGTTTACAATTTTCAGCAATTGTTCCTGAACATGCATAATTTCCTTACTAATGTTGTAGAATCAATATTATTCCAATCTGTTTCTGTTACATGTAAATCCCCAGCTACTATTATTTTTCCCTCGTGTTTCTTGCAAGAAATGTATGAATTCCTCTAGGTCATCAGCTTTTGACTTTGGTGGTCTAGGTACTCCATCAATTGCAATCTTTTCCAGGTTGTCTTTATTGTCTCAGCTACACAATCTGGGCCATGAATGCCTGTACTTCGTGTTAAGCGCTCAGAGGTGAGCACTCTAACTGCTGTTCGCTAAACTGCTCTGCTCGCTGTGCTCACCTTCAAAACAAGGATAAGTGGCAAAATATGCTAATGAAGGCATAAGTAGGCGAAATACATGCTAGTTAAGCAATTTAACATGGCAGAGCAAGCCAGGAACATATCAAATAGGCATGTACTCTTCCATGCTCCCTTTTGGACTTAATTCTGATATTCTTTGGAATACAGGGTTAGTGAACTTATTTCCAAGGATTCCTGATATTGCAGGAATTTTTACTTCTGTTGCAAAGCATTGTTACTGCACTAGTGCTTAAAGCCAGTTTGTTTTACATTGGAAGGGTTCTTTTGCACTTTAGTGTGAGCAGAGTGCTACCTTCAAACCATCTAAGGGGTTGGGAGGGTGGCCTAATGGTTAAGGTGTTTGCCTTACAAACACAAGGTGCAGGGTTTGAGTCTCACAAGGGATAATTGGCTAAGCTTAAAATGGCTCGCAAGGGCAACTAGCTTAGTAAGAATCTATGAATCTATGAATCTATGAATCTATGAATCAATAGCTAATGGTATTTTTATCTGATTGGCCTAAGGGTTTACTTTATAAAAATCTTTTATCCTGCTCATACAAAAGGCTCGCGGTTCCCCGTGCTTGCATATAAGCAAACCTCTCCAGCTTAAAATCCTCTATAGGAAATGCTCTCCTCAGTCTACCACCATTCACAGTTGCTGGAAGAGCTGCCAGTTTGTGCAGAGGGTGGTACCACTGCAGGTCATCTAAGTGTATACTAATGAGCACTTTCATTTTGACCTTCAAGTGACTCTCCCTTACTCCTTCCCATCTAGAAATTGTGTTTCCTTGCCTTACATAGCATAGGCTAGATTCAGACCTGCTGAATCTAAACTTTTTTGGTGTCACTGTGCTCTTAGACCAGCCATCTTACATTAAGAGGGCCCCCCCTGCACTCTTGTGGCAGAAGTGTGTAACTCAGGACCCATCTGAGTTGGGGATTGCTGGAGAAAGGCTCAGTTTGGGGATTTCCTATTGGTTGTTTATGCTGAGTGTACAGAAACTGCTCAATGATTGACAACTTTAGCCAGCGGTCTGGAGTGCATCTGCACTGAAATCCAAGGCATCCACTGAAACACAAATGAAAAGTAAGTATATTTTAAGCCAGTACTGCAATGTGCTAACTGTATTTAATTGAATAACTGCTTCAATTTTGCTGTTTGTGAGTGATTTTTACTCTGCACATTGAAATTGTGTTTCATTGCCTTATGTAGCATAGGCTAGGTTCATACCTGTTGAATCTAGACTGTTATTACTGTGCTCTTAAATCAGCCATCTTACATTTAGAGGGCCTCCCTACAGCCTTGTTGCAGAAGTGTGTAACTCAGGACCCATCTGAGTTGGGGATTGCTGGAGAAAGGCTCAGTTTGGAGCTTTCCCATTGATAGTTGTCCTGGAGCTGCTCAACATTTGACAACTTTAGCCAGAGGTCTAGTGTGCATCTGCACTGAAATCCAAGGTATCCACTAAAAAAAAAAAAAAAAGTATATTTTAAGCCAGCACTGCACTTTCTTAACTGTATTTATTTGAATTACTGCTTCATTTTTGCTGTTTGTAACTAAGTCCAGCTAGCCCACTTCCTTCCCAAATACCACATTCAGAAAAATCCTGCCACAATGGATGGGAAGTTTCCCATAATTTCCCCTGCCAGCCTGATTGATATCGGCATCTTGAGGCAATGTAGCAATTGCTTCATGTATACTGTCAACCATTTACTCCTAAAGCAGTCTAATACCCTATGTGAGAGATGCAAATACAAGTGGATTTGGAGTCAATTCTCTCACGTAAAAACAAAGTAAACATCAAACAGGTTGTCAGCACACATGCTAGAGATTGTCTGCACCTGTCCCCCCTAGGCTTTCAGATACTGACAAAGACCATTGCCTCCCCCATAGTGCCTTTTAGGCAGTGTCAAAACAACATATTTTCCAATGTAATAAAATCTAATTGAGGCAAACTCAGGGTTGTGCTGCTTAATATTAGTAGTTTAAACATGAAATTGCACTCCCTGGAAGCACTCCTCATCTTGGAAGATGATGATGTCTGTGCAGTTACCGAGACATGGTTCAAGGCCACTGAGAGCACCCCGATCATGCAAGACTACAATGCCTTCCACACATTCAGACCTCAAAATGAACATGAAGGAACCAAAGGTGGAGATGTATCCATCTTCATTAAAACCAATTGCACTTTGAGACTGGTCAAACAGCATGACAGTGTCAAACTACTCCATGTCCAATTAACTCTTGGGAAAGTACCATACCACATCATTGCTAGCTATAGATCCTCCACCATGAACCAGGATAAGCACACCACCTATCTTGATTTACTGGAATCCTTCACCATACAGCCCAATGCCTTAGTCATGGGAGATTTTATACAGCCCAATGCCTTAGTCATGGGAGATTTTATACAGCCCAATGCCTTAGTCATGGGAGATTTTATACAGCCCAATGCCTTAGTCATGGGAGATTTTATACAGCCCAATGCCTTAGTCATGGGAGATTTCAGCTGTCCATCCAAAGACTGGGGGACATACATGAGCAAGAACACAGTCACTCAGGGGTTCCTGGACTTTGTTAATACAAATACTGTGGAACAGATAGTCTGCATCTTCACAACGGGCTCTAATGTCTTGGACATAGTATTCACCAACCTGGGGGGGTCACTTTACTCCCCCATGTGTGATGCCCTCCCTGGTTAGGTCAGACCACAAATCAGTCTCATTTAAAGTAACTACTAACTGACACCCTCACAGGAACAAAAATTATTAAAAACTTCACTAAAGCTAACTACAGTGTACTAAGTGATGGTATAAAAAGCTTCATACCACCCACAATCACAGACACCAATGATCAATATACAGAAGTGTATGCAAACGTCCTGTACAAACACTTAAGCAACTTCATAAACTCTGCTGTACCTGACTGGATCAAAACCAGGTCTCCTGTAAAAAGAAGCCACTGTGATGGACTTCAAGTATAAACAGATTATATAACATAAGGAAGAAACTGTTGTCCAAAAGTAAGAGGGATATTACCCTGCAGAGGAAGAGTTGCCTCCTAAGCCTGAACAGGAAAATCAGAAATCTTATAAAGTCTTCTAAGGCAAATTATGAAACTAAAATCACATCCCTAGCCAAGAATAAGCATAAGGCATTCTTTAACTATGTCCTGAGTCTAAAAGAGAATGCCCAGCTGTGTGCTGAGCTGGTTGTAGATGGAATCACTCATGCTACACTGGAAGATATCGCCAACCTGGTAGCTGATAGATTCAGTGCAAACTTCACCCCCCTTTACTCACCTACCATATCTCAAAACATACATGGCACCAGTCCTCTGCCGAGGATCTATAGAGAACAGATAATCTCTGAGCTCGCCAAGGCCAAAATCACAGCCTCAGTGTAACCAGATAATATCCCAGGTTATTTACTAAACAATCTAAAACAAGACCTGGAAGACCCATTTGGTGTTCTCTTTAACCATAGCTTATGAACTGGCTATGCAGAATGCAGAACAGCAGCAGTAATCCTCCTGCACAAAGAGGGGCCATCAACTGACCCTGGGAATTACAGACCCATAAGTTGAGCACAGGTTGATAGCAATCTAAACTTTGACCAGAAAGTTTCCACAGTGGTAAGGAAAGCCTTCTACGTAGTACACCTCATAAGCAAGTGCATAACATTCAGGTCAAGGGATACTACAAATCCACTATACTCAACCCTCATCAGACTACTAATAGAGTATAATGCACCCTTTTACATGTACCTCGCCAGACACCTGCAGCAGCTGGAGAGACCTCAAAGGTTTATCACTAAGAAAATACAGGGACTCCAAACCATGACCTACATGGCCAGGCTGAAAGCCCTGTCACTTTACTCAGTATCTTATAGGCTGCTGAGAGGTGACTTGTGCCTGGCCTACAGGGCAATCTCCAACCCTGCCCTAATGGAAATGTTGCATATCCACAAGTCAAATGGCTCAAAAGTCACTTGCTCTAGGGATCTCAACCTAGCTTGTGACATTAAGAGATTATGCTGGAGAGACAGATATGTCTCTAGAGACTGCCACTTCTGTGGAATAGATTCCTTATTCATGTAAAACAGAGCTCCTCACTGACCCTATTCAAATGCAACCTAGACAATTGGATGGGAGAAGACAAATTCACCCCTGGGGTGGCATCCATGTCCCTTAGGGACAGGGGTAGCCAGTGTTGATCACAGACTCTCCCTGTTCATAAATGCATTCTGTGAACTACCCAACAAAGGAACAAATATGGATACTTGTGATTAACATGGTTAAGCTTGTAAAGGCTCTAGAACTGCTAGCCTAGTAACCTTCTACGAACCTATGAATCTATGAGCCATGGACACACTTAGAAGAAGAAAACATTAGGAACTGCTACTGTTATCATTAAGCTATATGTGCTACAGGCCATAATACAAAGTGCTGCTGCTGCCAGACCTCAGGTTAGAAGATGAAGAGTGTTCAGACCTTGTTTGATTTATCATGGACTTCATGAGTTAGAAATTCTAGAGCAGTACAGGGTTGACAGGGATACCTGAGACAAAATATGCAACCAGTGATGACGTCACCTGAGGCCCTGGGGAAATCATGTAGAACCCATCCCAGTGGAAACCAAGGTATGTATAACATTACATATACTAGCTACGGCCACTTTTCAGACAGGGTTGTTTTCTCCAGGTCTTAATGACCATTTATAATTATCCAATGAATGGGTGTGTCATTAATTGTTGATTATATATAAGGTGCTTTTGTTGTCATATGTATTTGTATTTTGTCACTGAGGAAGGCAGATTTTTCCGAAACCGGTTTGACTATTTTTTGGTGTTGCCACATATAATAAATATTATTTCTCACTCATTTAGTGCTGGCCTCTTTCTTCCTGCTGCAATTTTGTTTTTGTTTTTTTGCCATTTGCACCAGCCATATGTGCGAGGCTGTTTTACAGTTGGAAATCATGAAGAACCCATCCCAGTGGAAACCAGGGTATGTATAGCATTAGATATACTAGCTACAGACACTTTTCAGAGACCCACAGGTGATATTTTAGGGGTATCACAGGCCTCAGTCTCCAGAATATTACATCATTTTCTAAATGCAATGCTACAACATGTAATGGATCATATCTGTTGTCCAGGTACTCTAGAGGAGAGAGCTGCATCTTTGCTACATGTCAATGCAATACCATAATTCCAATAGGTTCTGGAGGCCATAGACTGCACACACATTCAAATAAAAACCTACCTGGGGAACAGGGAAGGAAGTACATCAAGAGGAAAGGCTATCCCTCCCTCTCTCAAATGTCAGGTGATCTGTAATGCTGGCCATTTTCATGACTCACACATATGGCACATCTGTGACCTGTATGTAAGGTTTGCTAGTAGTGACTTTCCACAAGGGCATCTAGTGGGGGATGCAGGTTATGCACTGGAGCAATGGATCATGATACCCATAAGAAACTCACACAAGCCTACTGAGCAGGGTTACAGCGATGCTCACAATAAAACCAGAAATATTATTGAGTGTATATTTGGCTTGCTTAAATCAAGGATCTGATGTCTATAGACACTTCTGGTGGTGCCATGCAGTATGACCCATCTACCTTTGCCAAAATACTCACAGCCTATGCCATGTTGCACATGTTGCACAATCTATTTGTTAGGAAACAGCTGCAACAAGGCCAACAAGCTCAGGAATCACAGTTCCTTCTACTTTTCACACATACTTCCTTAGTGGTATTAGGTAATACACTGCCATATTTTTGACCTCTCTGTTTGTATTTGCACTGTACTTTGTCCAAGCATGAGGAAATATGTGATGTGTGCATTTCCACACATGAGGAATATTTATACGAGCAGAGTGCTGCCCACATCAGTTTCTTTTACTTTTAACACTAACATTAGTTCTGGAGCACACTGATGAGGTCATCCTTTCACATGTGTTATATCTCGCACTTACCTTAAGACTTTTCCTGTGACACTTGCAGTTGGTATGGTGTACTCTAGAATGTGCAACTAGATATGTAGGTGGTTTGAATCCAGCAGTGACTGACTACTGTGAGTGCCTGCGTCTCCTCATGCTAGGTAGGAATGGCTTCATTTACAGATAAAAAATTTAACTTTATAGTGATTGTGTGCTCTCCCACCACTTTTAGCTCCTATCAGCACACACATCACCCTATGAAACAACTGGTGATGTCATCCTTTCAAATATGCACTGTCACACTTATAAGTAAACATCTCATGTGACACTTGCAGTTCGTGCAATATCCTCTAGCTTGTGATTTTGATTAGGTTGTCAGTTTGAACCCAGACATTACTCCATAGACTCGGATGTGTCATTGTGTGTGTGTGTGTGTGTGTGTGTGTGTGTGTGTGTGTGTGTGTGTGTGTGTAAGAATGTACATGTAGGTACAAATGGTATCACCCCCATATCTGATGTGAACATGTATAAGCCAGACTGGGCTGCTTCACTACTTTCTGTCCATTTTAGCTAGACAACTGCTTTGTTAAACACTGATGAGGCTATTTGTTGAATGTGCTTTATCTCAACCTAGTAGAAAGCCTTCTCCTGCGGCATGAGGAAATGATACAGTGTTCTGTTGCTTGTTGGAGTTGTGAGCCATGAGTTTGAATCCAGCAGTATCTTTGCATTTTGCATGATTGTATTTCTGCAGTTACAGGGATGACTGCATTATACAACATATATGACTGAGTACTCCTATTGTCATGCAATATTTTGTGACAAGGAAACAGGTCATGCCACTCTTACAATTAATTTAAAGGCACACATATGCCTTGCAGCAATAAGATGGTGGAATGCCTTCAAATGCGCCCTACCTCACATTTGTAGTGAGACTTCTCCTGTGCTGCCTGCAGTCGAGATATTATCCTGTACATTGTATAGTTAGATAGGTAGGTGCTCAAAACCAATAGTGACTAAATAGTATGAGTGTGTGTCAGTATATTGCTCTGTCTGGATTACATCCACCACAGTTGTAATGTGTACAATTACATTGGGAGACGGCTGTTCCATTACCTTTACCATAAACAACTGCTTTCCACCACAATGATGATGTCATACCTTAAATTATGTTTTTCTGTCTCATGTGCCACAGGCGAAGTCTTACCTGAACTGTCTCACAGTTGTGGTAAGACTTCGACTGTGGCACATGAGATTAATACACAGTTTTGTAGATCGTGGACTTACATAGCCAGCTGTTCAACTCCAGTAAAGGGCAATATAATGGGAGAGTACTGATGTGACACATAAGACATTGCATTGATTTATTTCCAGCAAAGCCCTTTCAACACATTGGGATTTCATGCCAGTCAAATATATGTTTTGTGATGCTTGTGGAGAGAGTTCTCCATGTGGCACGTGTACTAAATACTGATTTGCATATCATGTGCTCCCCGGTAGGCAGTGGTTCAAATCTGTGAATGTATATGTCCAAAACAATATGGATAACCAAGAATGGCTTAGACAAGCAACAGTGAGATCAGTAAATCACCCTTGTGTGGACAATACCATTGCTACATTCCTTGTAGCCTGCAGAATAAATGTACTGGGTAAATGAGAATCAAAGCCTTTCATAGTTCATACCTAGAAATGTATTCTTTTTGAAACTTCCATTGCTATCTTCTGTGTCAGACACAGTGAACAGTACAGCTCTGTACAGTATGGAGCATGACAGTCAGGGGTTTGGATCTGGTAAAGTATGTCTGTCAGACAATTGTGACAGACAGGAGTGGCATCACCAAAGACTGGAATATGGCACTGTAAAAGGGTAATTTTTTTAGATCTCACACTCCATGTTAGGGGAGCCATAACCATTACAACAGGACAGTAATGTAATCCCTTCAAGTGTGTTCTTCATGACACATCACATATGCCTCTTTCTGTGGTGTCAGTGTTTGATACACATCTCTCTGAGATCTGACCTCAGGAGGTATTTGAGTCCAGGAAGATGTAAATGCTGAGTATGTCAGAGTGGGTTTGCCATAATGGTTAAGTTCTTCACCTCATAAAAACAAAGTACAAGTTTTGATTCTGACCTCACGTTATTGGCCATGCTTAAAATGGTCCTTTGGGGCAGTTAGCCTAGTACTCACCTATGAATGCTTACTAGCATTATTTATTTCCCCAGTACTAATGATCTGTATTGCATGACTTCATACTAACATTTACATTTAGTTATTTTTTTCACACTCTATGGCTTAAAGACAATGCGGCCTTATTCATCATTTCTTCATGTATACCATGCTGTGGAATCATCACAAATTGTGAGTGGCCCTATGTTATGATATTTTCTTGTGTTTTTGTGTTGGTAGTTGATGTTATTGTAGTCTTTGCTTACTTATTTATGAACATGCCTAGTATAATGATGTAGCAGATGAGGACCATTTGGCACAAAGTGCATTAAGTAGTCAATGTCCTGAGATACTTCTTGTCCTTTGCTCTTCTTTGTGAATATGCAATGGACTTATTGATCTACATGCAGAAGATGACAATATTTTTGTCACAGACCAATGTACAGCTGGCATAAATGAAATGGAAACTGTCAACAACTCACTTAGCAATACATGTTAATGTTTCACCTGGGTGTGAAAGATGTTACTGTATTGTCATAAAATATATTACTAATGTGTTTAAGAAGACTCACTTCAGGGCTAAATACCAGTTACCACATCAAAGTATACTGCATTAAGATGAGTACTTTGATACACTTTTTATGACAACATGCATGTTGTGGCACTTCCACCAGGAAAGACACATGTCACATAATTGATTGAAGTACCACAAATACATCATATTTAAATAATTGTAGCCTGACCTTTGTTGCATTTTTCCAGTGCTGGCATGAAAGCTACCTATCCATTTCTGTTATACACATAATACGTCCTATACATAGAGATACATATAATGATATTCATAAACACAACCTATATGTCAGGGGACTGACTACATGAGTTGTACCTTGATTTATGTGCATGTTCACATGTCAGATGACCATAAGCCTCAACTTCCATGTACATAGTCACATCTGCTAAACTTATACAAGTATTAGTATGTATAGCAGATCATAATTCTGTTCATATTCTGCTGAGTGTGTGACATTTCTGTGTATGTACCCTATTCTTCTGTATTCATTACATGCACACACAGCATGCATGACCAGTCACATATTTTCTACCATTCATAACATGCAGGCTGTTGCAACAAATGCTTATTTCATCAAGTAATACTATTATTAGAATGATTGCACAAGTGTCTGTGTAGTCACAGATGTGAGGACTGTCATAATAATGTCAGTATTGTTTCCTTTATACACATAATGCATTGAAAGAGTTACAATTCTTTAAACTGTATGTATGTTCTAACATCAGTCATGTGGATATAATTTATTACCTTTGATCACTTGCACAGTTTGCATTACAATGACAGGGTAGTTACATGCATACAGGTTAAAGAGTTGTAAGGCCATGTGAGGACATATGAGTACCACCGTTTACTGAACATGCCTCAGGAAATGTATAGAGGACAAATTACAGTTAGATTTTATAACTGTATAAACTGTCCTATCATTTGTATTAATGTACAAGACATGCTTTGCTAACACTATTTTAACTTTACAGTAGCCTTTCTATGTTTACAAGTGACAACAAATGACAATAAAATGTCCCTTTCTGAAGTGCACAGAGCAACAGCTGTATAGTTCATTTATTGTTTTACATAGTAGGTGAGGACCACAGCATACCGTTGGTTACAACATGTGACGTTCTTATTCTCATTACACATCTGATATGCAATAACTGCAGTATATGTAACATCACCTACGCTATCTACTTTTCTTGCTGTTATTGAAACTCAGTGCTTTAAATAATGTTACATGTATCACATTTACCCCTCCTTGTTAGACTGTAGCTGTGTCCCTCGAGCATCCTTTCACAGCACTTCACTTTTATTATGCATATGTCCCTAACTTTTAAATAATGTTACATGTATCACATTTACCCCTCCGTGTTACACTGTAGCTGTGTCCCTCGAGCATCCTTTCACAGCACTTCACTTTTATTATGCATATGTCCCTAACTTTTAAATAATGTTACATGTATCACTTTTAGCCCTCCTTGTTACACTGTAGCTGTGTCCCTCGAGCATCCTTTCACAGCACTTCACTTTTATTATGCATATGTCCCTAACTTTTAAATAATGTTACATGTATCACATTTACCCCTCCTTGTTACACTGTAGCTGTGTCCCTCGAGCATCCTTTCACAGCACTTCACTTTTATTATGCATATGTCCCTAACTGAACAGGATTACTTATATACATAAAAATATATTCAATTACTGTTGTTTATACACTAGTCTACTTACATTAAAATATGCTTTCTTTGTTAAGCTTCCCCTGCCTCTTCATTATGCCATTCAAGTTGCCCTAGCCTTGTATTGTGATGTTCGCACATGCTCACTTACTGGGGTTGCATGGAAGCTGTTGTTTATATTATGCACTCCAGCCTCCTTGCCCCTGTTCAAGGATGCTAGCAGGTGTTCTGGCCATGGACAGGTGCTGGTGAATGTGTACGTTTTCATATTCAATGAGCACCGCTGCTTGTCATGCTAACACGAATGAAGAGTGTATGCTTAGCAAGACATGTGCCTGCATATTAATGAATCTCCGGGCTAGAGTATTGGTGTTATCATCAAACATGTCATAATCACAAGTCTCATAACAATCTTCTAATCCCTATTGTAACACCTCCACTTGATTTTTGTTAGAAATTTTGTTACTGTAAAACCATTTATACCCTGATAGAATTGTTTTCCAGTCATTATTCTTTAAACATGTTTCACAAATAACCACATCAGTCTTTTGTGAATGTAGCAAATTTTCTAAACAAAATCTTTATTACAAATGCTCCTAGCATTGACAACCAGCACAGATTGTTGCTATCTGTGAACTGTTACATTTTTGACTTGGCAACAATCCTATCTTGCGTTAGTCAAATATTTGCTGCAAAAACTATCTTCCATTGTCATGACCAGTGAACTCTGTCCTGCTTAAATATGTGTGAGCCTAAAATTAGGCTTGGATGTTCTAGACATTTCTACTTTTTAAAATGGGCCTTTTTTCATGTAGATATTTACCCCATAAATCTTTTCATTCTTGCTGACTTGACTGTTTTCATATGTGATTTGTGTAAATCAAAACATGAAAATGAAATTTGACTGTGTTAAAGTGAAAAAAGAAAACGAAATGATATAATAAAGAGGAAATCAAAGGAAAACAGCATTAATGGCAAATCAGACATAAAAACTGGAAATTAAACTAACATTCAGCTAGATGAAAACAAAGCTAATTTGAAAACTTAACACATATGAATGTAACACACACTACTCTATCACAAAACAAACTCCAAATTATCTAAAAAAAGATTAACATTTTCCTCAAAACAGCAAATTTATTGAAGATCCAATTTATAAAAATTGCCTAGGCAAGTTGCAAAAATTGTACTTGGCAAACTATGTAAATAGTAGAATTACAGCGCAACACTGAAATCGAAGAGACACACATTCAGAGTAGGAGCAGCCATTAAAACATATTCATGGAGTATGTGGGAGGTCTGCCTTATTTCATATATGAAATATTTGCACTTAAAAATGAAGGAACTTATTTTATGACTCAGCTTGTTTGCTTAAACCTGAAGTGCAGACATTTCCTGCACCACATCCCAGGCCCACAGATTCTTACATATTCCATGTATAAAATGATATATGCACACACACACACACACACACACACACACACACACACACACACACACACACACACACACACACACACATACACACACACACAACCACGCATTATATATATATATATATATATATATATATATATATATATATATATGTGTGTGTGTGTGTGTATGTGTGTGTCTGTGTGTCTGTAAATAAATGTGTGAGGAATAAATGATGCAGGTGGTATAGTCACAGAGTCACAGTGGGATTAATGAAGTAAATGTGATCATCTTTCATTTTGATCAGCGAAAATATATTGTGGGACTCTGGGGCTAAGGCAGTTTTTACTTACCCTCATGGCTGTGCACTCCCAGATTTAGCATATTTAAAGAAATAGAGGTGTGAGATGGGCCGAGGGGCTCGACCCACACAAAAAATGATTAGTTTGTTTAACTGCATCACAATAAAATAGTGGTGGTAGTTCATGGATGATATGAGCTAAAATGTTTAAGTTTTGACAGAACTGTTTTTTCTAAGTAATGTTTAAAAAAGTACATTGACCATTTTAATTAAGTGTTGTGCAGGGTTATATCTTTTTATCTGTCTGGAATATCAATGTGACATTTTCAGGGAAATTGTTTAATGGACTCTTCTGTCTGATTGATGCATGCAGTTATGTCATTTCATGTATAAATGCTGTTTTATTGTCATTTTTGCAAATTGTATTCTAGATCTTGAGTTTTACAAATTCAATGTCATAGTTCAGATTGTGGAGGTCCATAGAGTATATGTTGAAAATCTGAGTTTGGAATGTTATATTTTGGCAAAGGTATGGATATTTGTTTAAAATCCAGAGTGTATTTGTTGTTTTTCATATTTTATTGATTTTCTATTGAAGCAGTCATCTTTTTGGTTTCTTTGATAACAGTTTTTATTTCTGATCTCTTTTTTTGCCATTTTTGTAATGATATTTTCTACTTTTTTGTGAAAATTGTATGGATGTTGGACTTCAGAGTATTTTTTCTATTGCAGGTCTGGATTATTGGTGAGAGAAAAATGGGCTGCCAGAGAGATTTTGAAGAAATCTGTGGCAGAATGTAAGGACTAGGTGGCCTATACACATTTGATTCACTTGTAGCTAGTAGCGAGGCCAGTTTCATAACCTCTTATGTATATATATATATATATATATATATATATATATATATATATATATATATATATATGGATCTATGTCAAAACATTAACTTTATTTGGTGAGACCGGATGAATGACTTTCTCAAAAGGCTGAACTTAAGAAAGCAGCCAAATAACAACTGCAAGTTCACACTAAAGTGGGAAAAAGGGATACATTTCCCAATCCTCACTGTTCCACGATCTCTATTCTTTGACTTTTTGGAAAGTCAGTAAGTCAGTCATATGGTCTCAACCATATAAGATCTGACTTTCTGAAAAGTCAGTATTATGAATGGGACCCCTATACATACATACACCTATAAAATATGGACACACACACATACATATATGTACACATACACGATGCAAAACAGATCAGGTCATTAATTTTGCAGAGCTGTTCTAACATACAAAGGTGGACTGTATTGATATAATTACACCTAATAGGGTTCCGTAATTTGTCAATTTGTCAAGACTATGTACTTATACAATGCCATTCTCAGAGAATGAAGCCCAAACGAGCTTACGATGAGCAGTAGTAATCAGGAATAGGTAATTAGCAGAATACAGTTGTGAAACTTTCTGAATTGTGGTGTACTAGCCAAGGTACCCATACATGAACTGTAAGACACATACTCTTAGTACCCCAGGCACTTAGTGTATTATATATGTAGAGGAATGTGCTGCACTGAACAGTAGGTTATGAAGTACTGCTGTACTCTGCATCCTTATTGTCTTGTGATAACATTTGCCTGAGCACCTGCACTACATATGGGATAAATTGCAAAACATATTTTTCTGCTGTGTGCACACAGCATCATGTCATCACAACCAGCAGTGACTCATGCACCGCTTCAGACCACTCTGCTTTGTAAGCACTGTATAGTAGCTCATGGTGTTCTACTATAACATTGCATGCACAGTGCTACAGTATTGCACAGACATACAGCTGTTTCAGGTGTTTCATGGGCACAATATTTCTGCAGTGCAGTGCACCATCCTTCTTCTGCAGAAAGCTCCTCAGCCTATATCATATTATTGTTATTATAGGATGCACAGTGGTATGTGCTGTGTATCCTGTCATGGGATGACACTCCCAAGCTCACTGTCATTGCCAGTGTACAGCTCATAGTGCTTTGTCTGTGCTGCTACAGACCTTCTATATTCCACCTTCCCCGCATTCTCTATGCTAATGGCACTCAGTGCGTCTCTGAAATGACTGCTGCACATTGCTGCTGGTTCATGTGTTGTTTATTCCAGTGTAGTAAGCACAGAGTATCATGCATGCAGGGCATACGTCTGTTTCTGTGTCACCAGACTGTGAGAAAGTCACCGAGGCTTTCCTCTACACTACTGAGTTGCATGGTGCACAGTTTAACTACAGACTGGGCTAACTGTTTGGCTGCTATAACTACCTGCATACTATTTGAGCAATACTTTAAAACAGATGGCAAATCACTGGGTAAAAAAAATGATTTAGACTGTTCTGAAAACTGCTGTTGCTTAAACTCTGCAAAGTAAGGTGCAATTATTTCCCTGGCAATGGATGCACTACTGCTACAGATCATTTATGTGTAGTTAAAAAAGTTTGGTATCTGATATCGCATATAAAAGCGATTTACAAAAAAACCTTGACTACTGACAAATTTGTTATGCTGCATGCCTGAAGTTTCTTGTGTGCAGTAAGGTGATGTATCTAAATGCTATGACACTACTGTTTATGCATTGTACTTAAGTGATAGTTATGATTTTGGAAAAGTGTTTGACACCATAAAGTGTGCAAAGGCTTGAATTATATTGACAATTACTGTGGTTTCTGCATATAATGATATTTTACATCATAATTATGGTTTAAGGAATGTGCAATTTTGAAAACTACTGGACATAAAATGTGTGGAATTCAATGCATGCCTTAAATAGCTTCTTAACGAAATGAATAGATCTTCTTTACCAAAAATACACCTGAAATGTTTGACATGACAAAAATCTGCTAAATAAAGGCAAAACTGAAAGAGGTTTCAGATTAGTGTGGTTAGTTATAAATAACTACTACCAGTACATGTTTTGTGAATACTTCATGTCTTCTTTACAGAAACATGAATGGTCACTCACAGCTATACATACACACACACACACACACACACACACACACACACACGCACACACACACACACGCACACACACGCACACACCCACACACGCACACCCACACACACACACACACACACACACACACACACACACACACACACACACACACACACACACACACACACACACACACACACATACTCACACATGCATATAGTTATTTAACTTGGGAGATGACCTTCAAGGATTAGGATATATGGACATCTGTTTCTTCACACTGGGGAATTACAATAGTCTATAATTATATGCATAGCAGGCAGTTTATTTATTTTATTTATTTATTTATTTAATATTTGTTAACTGGGATAGTCCAAATGGGTGATAAGCCTATTTTCAGAGGAGTCCCAGGGAGAAAAGCTCCATAGAAAAAATTCACAAGTTTTGGAAAAGGACAAAACAAAAATTATGAACATCATAAGAATTCTACATCATAGGGAAACATATTATAAACCTAGTGAGAATTATAAATATCTTAGGTATATTACTAAACACAGGAAAAAATTAGATTAAATCTATTTAAAAGAAGTAGACGATGGTAAGAGAAAGTAGATCTGGGAGGGAAAACACTAGATAGAAACCAAGAAAGGAGGGGTAGGGACTAGAAGAGGAAGAGATGAATGGATAGGAAAGGTGGACAAAGAAGGATGGAGATAGGTAGAGAGGAAAGGTAGGGAAGAACTGTTAGGTAGGAAGAAGGAAAGGAGAGAAATAAAGCAGGAATAAGATATAATGTAAGTGTGTGAGAATATAAAGGAAACGCTTGGGTGGAGAGGAGAAGAGGCTAAGTAAGTGGGGAGATTGTAGGGGAAGAAGAGTGCCAAATAGAGGTAAGAAGAGGTTAGCCAGGTCCAGTACATGGGCAGAGCCAATTGGTCGTTAGAAACACTCTGAGTTGTGTTGGGTCAGTACTAGTTAAAATACTCTGGGGGGTGGGTAGAATTCCATAATTTGGAGATGTAGTTGGAGAAAAGAGAGTCCCCAGCTTTGTTACTGGACTTGGAGACTTGCAATAAGGATTTGTTGGAGGATCAAAGAGAATGAGTGTTAGTGTAAAGTAAAAGCACAGTACAAAGAGCAGGGCTTAATCAGGCTGATGAACAAGTCTGTGTGCAAGGGACAGCTGAGAGTAAGTTAAACAGTCTGGTAGTTTTAGCCAGTTTAGTTGATGTAAAGAAGAGCATTGATGAAACCTGTAAGATGAGTTAGTGGCGAATTTAGCTATTTTATTATAACAGGATTCAACCTTAGCCAGGGTAGTTTTACCAATGTTAGTGAAGGTAGGGGAGGTATATAGTAGGGAGGGGAGAAGATGAGTTCTAGCTATAGCTTGTCTTGAGTTGTTAGTCAGGAAAGGGTTGATTCTATATAATTATCCTGTTTAAGGGAGGATAATTCATCTAGAAGTTTTTGATGGGAAACAGTGTCAAAAGCTTTGGATAGAGCTAGAAAGATAGAGGATACTAGCTTCCTATCATTTCTATGTTGATTTATAGTGTTAGTGAAACAGAGAAGGGCAGTACTGTTACTGTGATGTGAATCACTTGACCTGTGGACTGTAAGTGGGGAAAAAAGATTGTTCAGAACTATAATGAGTGCATTTTTTTCTCATTTATGGCACCCGTTCTTTGTTGTTGTACGAGTTTACACAATCCTACAAAGTACAAACTGTATCTCTATTGGTTTTAATTTACTGAACAGATGTTTGATTAAGACAATTAGAATCATGAAAAGACTGGGCAAAACAAAAGTAATAAGAAAGGAAGGATTATGTTTTGGGTTGTATTACTGAGTCAGCGGAGTCCCAGGGAGAAAAGCTCCATAGAGCTGCAGCAATAGTACTTCTCAATTAGTAATAGATCAGCTGATTTTTGGTGACTGCATCCTGCAAAATACATAGGTTGTCATTCACTGGCCATTCTGCAGCATTCAGTTTTTTTAAATACTTGGTTAAAAATGTTTTCACTATTTAAAATAAATAAGGAACTGATTTATGGTTTGGTGAGACGAAGATGAGGCAGCAGTTTCACAGTGCTTAGAGAGCAGGGAAAACTGCTGATACTGGACTTTGTGTGAGCACGCGCACGCGTGTGTGTGTGTGTGTGTGTGTGTGTGAGTGTGTGTGTGTGTGTGTGTGTGTGTGTGTGTGTGTGTGTGTGTGTGTGTGTGTGTGTGTGTGTGTGTGTGTGTGTGTGTGTGTGTGTGTGTGTGTGTGTGTGTGTGTGTGTGTGTGTGTGTGTGTGTGTGTGTGTGTGTGTGTGTGTGTGTGTGTGCAAAATGGTGAATTTTTTTGCTGCTGTCACAGCTGTTAGCATCCTTGACATCATTGCACGTGTATAAAAAATTGAAAATGTATAAACAAATTGAAAGATCATCACCACCATTCATCTCTCTTCAGTACATCCCTGCAAATATGACAACTGTACTGTCACTTCCTCCAGATAAGGCTACAGTGCAGAATGATACTTCTTGGTGACTGATTAGACTGCATGGAGTAACAGCCTGAAACCAAACTAAGTAGGTTGGATAGCATATATGTCATGATGAAGCCAAGCTCCTGCCCCACCTCCCACAGTGAACTTGTCTTATTGGTTAGTTCACTAAGTGCAGGTCATCAGTCAGAACCAGGGTCAAAGCTGCAAGAACATAATAATGCGACAGAGATTTGTTATGTTGTATGTGGGACTCTTATTATTCACGCATTTGATTGCTGCTTTATTCTTTCCTAGTTTGTGGCAATCAGGGTGATTATCAAGCAAATCAGATTTAGATGGGTTGATCTCCCTCCATGAACATTCATAATTTAAAATTCCATTTTGAATTGGGCTTTTGTTAGATGTCTTAAGGTTTAGTAGCTAAATTAGGGCATGTGTAATTTATCATAAAGCCAAAATATTTAGTATTGTTTTTTGACTCTTTAGCATTGTGAAACCTGTCTATTGAAGCTGTTCATTGGCAAAGAACAGAACGTCTCTTTATCTTAAACAAAATCTGTTATTTATGAATAGCACAAGAGGTGTGGGGTAAATCTTCCACATGGGATGCAGCCCCCCTGTGCAGACAATGCCTTTTTGAGTGCCACACTGTTTGTTAATGTTCCTAAATGGTTCTGGCACTTTGCTAATGTTGCATCTAGTTTTGATCTTGGTGTACTTCAAAGTAGTGAAGCATCACTTATCAGAATATTCAGTTTTGTCTGTGATTTCATGACTGTGATGGGGAGAGGTATAGCTGGTTATTCTGACACCTGGAGCTGTCCCCCACCACATGTGGCACCTCCCAACTCTAAGTTGAGCAGAAAAAACAAACAAACAAAATAAGCTCTGTTTTCTCTTTTTAAACAGTAGCAAGCAGCTGTTACAGTTTATGCCTGCCATACACAAAGCACTTTGATTCTGACTGCAAATACTGGCATTCAAATGCTGGTAATGTACTGTAGAATGATAAGCTTCTGATGATCACAGCCCTATGACTGCACCTAGGAAGGCTTCCCCCTTTTGTCCCACACTAAGTATGCCCCTGTTTGGTGGACTGGCATTCACGATACAGACATGAATGTGTTAGGTCACCTTAGTCTATACACGCTAACATAACTTGTCAGACCAAACCTACTGTACTGCCCACTGACCACACCGCTCAACCACTTAGAGTGAAAATTCAAGACAAAACCAAAAATACTGGGGGAGGCAAAGGCCCAAAACCATGGACAGATTTTAAATATCATAAACTTCAGAAGTTGCTAGAATAAAAAGGTTTGCTATAATATGCCTTGGATCCAGTAAGAGAATTTTATGCATGTCCATGTGGTTTTCTACCTCCTTCTTGGAAGTAGGAATTAGAGGCATGAGTTTAAAACTTAAAATGGAAGATTATTCTATAGGCATGGGTTCTTTGAGATATGAAGTTGTCACATTCATATATATGCTTGATGTTAATGTTTATTGTGGCTAAGTGCCTTTGTGTGTTCATGTAATATTTCAACTAGTAAGGAGTCCTTTAAAAGTCTGAATGTCAGCATAGGATTCCTTTATGTAAGTGCCAGATATAGAAGAGAGAGAGAGAGATATGCTGTAGTTTATAGTTATAAGGCAAATGTCAAAGCCACTTCATTCTTTTAATGAGGGATCAATATTTTCTTCAGCTGCACCAAATTTCATGTGAGTAGGTTACAGACCAGATTACGGTACTCTGTAACTTGTCTGATAGCAGCATTTAGATGGAACAATTGCCTCTCTGGTGTGGCTGTCAGCTCCACAGAGGATAAGGTGGAGCTGACAGCCACACCAGAGAGGCAGTCAGCTCCACAGAGGATAAGGTGGATGACTGTGAATGCTTTGCAGACAGTAGCAGATATATGGGTATCAAATGAAAGGTCATCATTTGCAAGGGATGTTGCTCATAAATAGTGTATAACATGGGTGTTTTCTTCTTGTTAAATAACTGGATGCTGCATTTTTTAGACAAAGAAGCCAAGGTTATTTCTACTACACCATTCATGTGTAGTTTTAATTGTTATTTGAAGGTTGGTGATGTCAGTGGAGTTAAGGGGAAGGCTCTCACATTTATAGTCATCTGTATATTTGATGAGGCAGATGCTGGAGTTAGTTTTGATGCCTGAGAAAAATTATGCTTAAAAGAATTGGCCCTAGGACGGAGTCTTCAGGGCCTTCACTAGTGCCAGGGAATGGTGAGTATAGGAGTTGTCCTATTCTTACCTGTTGTGTACAACCATGTCACAAACTGTGAACCCAAGCTTTTATGGCTTCACTTACCTTTACATCCCAGAGTTTACATATGATTCCTTCATGGAATATAATGCCTATTACTTTAGCCAGTTTAATAAAACCTTCATAGGCAGATAGTCCTTTATCTACGGTGACAGTCACACCCTCAGACTTTTTTCCAAGGTTAAGCATACAAGATCTGCTTAAGGCTGGCTTAGGTTCTCAGGAAGGAATTTTCCCATTCCTGTTTTAATAAGTTCCTTCCTGATTCTCTTCATTGCCTTGCATGGTGTGCTTGTGAGGTTAATTGGCCTGCAATTATAGGGGTTTCTGGAAGGGCATCCCTTGTGGACTGGGATGACAAAAGCCTGATTCCTAATGTCATGGATGTAGCCAGTTGTTAATGCTTTACTAAGAATGTGCATAAAGGGATATACCAGGCACTTTTTCATTGTACAAATTAGGCTTTCTGGTATCTTATCTGGTTCCCTGAAGGTAGAATTTATCACTTTGGATGTAATTCCAGGTGGGATCATGTAGCAACGAGGAAGAGGAAAAGAGATTCTACTGTGACACCTGAAATTTCTCCATATCTCTACGCTAATGTTTTAGCTAGATGTAGTTGTAGAGGGCCTTCTTATTGTGAATTGCCTTGATGGCAGATTTTACCTTGAAAGAAAGATGGATACAATAAATAGCTTTTTTATGAAAGTGCAGGCCTCCCTTACATTGCAAAATGAGTCACCTATTTAGTGATCCTCAAATATATGGCCATGTAGAAACAGTAGCCTGAAAAGGAATATCAATAAAAATTATAGATGTGCAAATAAAAGCGTCATATACTCAATATATAGAGGCAAAATGTATGAAAATTCAAAAGAAAAATCCTGTTAAATTAATATATATATATATATATATATATATATATATATAGATATATATATATATATATATATATATATATATATATATGTGTGTGTGTGTGTGTGTGTGTGTGTGTGTAGAGAGAGAGAGAGAGAGAGAGAGAGAGAGAGAGAGAGAGGGAGCCTGCAGGCAAACATAAAATGAAACTAGCTAGGAAGTCTTATGGGACAGTAATGTTTATCTTTTTGGAATGTTTACTAAAAGTTTTTGAAGAATAAGACAGAAACATTTGGGGATTTCAGCATGTAAGGCATTTTGCAGTCAAACTTGTCAGTAGGGGAAAGGCAATTCTACAGACTACATTTAATCACTGAAAACATGTAAGAGACACATTTACTTAAATACATTTAAACAAACCAAATGCAGCAAAGGTCTTACAAGCAAAGAGGGAAAGCCAGGAAAGCCATGAAACTGTAACAGGGGTCACATACTAAAGAGTAGCCTGAATGAGGAAAGTGAAGCTAGACCAGAAGAAAGTTTCAGCGCTAGGATGTAAATGCATGACCTTGTCCATAAGCAGGAGAGAGGTGAAGGCATATCAAATTGTGGGGGACACCCAGAGTTCACAGTTTAAACTTTCAAAGCAACCTGTCAATGAAAAGGACTGCAGTTTGAAATTTTTCTTTAGTTTATTAAGCACTGGAGTGTTACAGAAGCCAAGAAGGTCTGGTAGGGTTGGAAACCTATTAGATGGTTTCAGATGGTTTTAGGAGCCTGGTGAAATGGAGTGAAATTAAGCATCAGGAAAAGTTACTTTATACTGATTCAGAATGCATGTTTTCCAGGGAAAATTAAATGACTCCTTCTCTTGGATTACAGCTAAAGTTTTCCAATAATTGTTTTTGTAAATGTTGGTTACTTGACTGTTTCTTGTCAAATATTTCTTGCTCTGACTCGCCTTTTTTAAATGAGCGAGATACTATGTTAAAATGACAATAATAATGCAAGTTAAAATGTAATCTTTGTGATTAAATGAAGTAAACCCATGTTTTCCATAATATAAGCTGTCCGCGGTATAGACTTATTTAGATTAAATGAATACTAGATTGAGTTTTCTATTTGGCTTAGATGGTGAACTACTTTGGAAGGATTCTTTAAGCTTGAATTACTTTAACAGATCTTTTAACAGACAACTGGTTCTGAGAAATTGTTCTGGCACTTATTTCCAACTTCCACAGTCTTTAGAAAAGTAGGCTAGAGGCATCACTTAGGTGAAAAGTTCTAGAAAGTACTGGAAATAAAGAGTTTGGAGAAGGGACCCCCACACAGGCACTTTTTGTATTAGCTTCCCTTCTGAAAGGAAGAGTTGTATGGGAAATCTGCTTTATTATCTTGTGCTGCATATTAACATGTCCTAGCTGGGCGATTACCTCTTTGTACTTTGACGCAGATATGACCAAATAATAAATAAGTTGCAGTGACAGAGTAACACCAAAATGTTTGCAGTCAGAGAAGAAGGTGCAGGCTAACCTGTCAAACTCTATTGTTAAATTACTTATGCTTATATAGCTAATACCATTTACAGATAAATACAAAATCCACTGCTCCCAAAAAACAAAGTAAAACCAAAACCAGCACAGTTAAAACAGAAGAGTCAGACTCCAAATTGCTTTTAGCACTTTTGTTTGTATTAAATCACACCACAAACTTCTTCAGAAAAGTACTTTACATTAAAAAGCCATCCTTTTATATTGAACCACATGATATAATTAACCAATGATAAAAGAGCAACATCAGAGTAGCTCATATACGTTCTATCTTTAAAAGAAAATACACCATGTCTTGTTATAAAATGTAAATCCACATATAAAATATGGTCAAAAATGCTCTTTGTTCAAACAGTACATACAAAAATGAATTTTGTTAAAAAAAAAAAAAAAAAAAATATATATATATATATATATATATATATGTATATATATATATATATATATATATATATATATGTATATATATATATATATGCATATTTATATATATATATATATATATATATATATATATATATATATATATATATATATATATATATATATATATAATATATATATATGAAAAAAAATCTAAATAAAAATAAATATATTTAAAAAATGCATGATAACTTCAAAGTCTCTGCATAGTCAAAAAACATTTTATATTTATCATTTTTTTGAGACCTGGATAACACCTGTTTCAAGTGGAGATTTCAAAACTTTGCTAGAATGCAAAGAGAGTAAGTGGCAGACTGCCTTTGGGGCAGATCTTTATCCAGGTCTCAACGAAATGATAAATATAAAATGTTTTTTGACTATGCAGAGACTCCAAATATGATTCATTACATAAAAATATGTTACAATACAGTAAGACCTAGATCAAACCTGTAATAAAAGAAAGGTCCTGCACTTAAGGCTTCATCAGCCTAAGGATGATCACAACAATGTCTTGGCAGCACAAAGTGAAATGTCAGAAAAATTGCCGGACTGGGAAGCTCAAGCCAGGTACAGAATTTAAGATTGCTATGGATGACTGTGGATTAGTAGCAGAGGAGAAGTGAGGCCCAGACAGGTACATTTAGAAAACATATACTCTTTTTTCCTGATTTTCCCCAGAACATTCAGTCAGTTTGGAGAGTACATATCATTTCACCTAGAGTTCAAGGGAATACAAGGCCCTGACTTGCTATTACAAAATTGCTCTTGATTAAAGAAAAGTATATTCTTCTGTAGCTGACATTAAGAGAAAGTTAGAAATGGATGATGTTATCATTTGAATATTTTTGGATTTGCCAAGACAGATATTACATGCCAGAAAAATAAAATTATGCTAAAATCCAAAGAACCCTTTGGCAAATGAGGATTAAATCTTACTTGTTTCCCCACTCAATAAAAAGTAATTTGGAAGGGTTTATCATTGCCTTTTAACTTAGCAGCTGAAGCTCAAACTGAGTTAAAACCTATAGGAGCTACTGTGCAGCCCTTTCTAAAGATGAAATGTACTCCTTTTTTTGGGACTGGACATATGTCTGTGCTTAAAGGATGGACTATCCAATCTCCTTATACTATTCACTTTGGACTACATGTCTCTGTTCCCTGTTTTATCTTTTGAGCACCTTCTTGATCGTTTTCCAACCCCTCTCTTCATTTTTATTCAATGATCATTATTGACCAATAGAAATAATAATATTAGAAGACTTAGCCAACACAAATGTAGTCAGAGTTGCCTATGGAGTTTCTGCTAATATTAATTGTCTTATTCATACATAAAAAATAAATATGTATTTACTTTTGTATAAAAAGATAAAGGATTAATATTATTCTGTTTACAGGAAAGCCATATCATTGAGAAAGATATGTTAGATCTGAAAAGGTCTAAAAATAGATTAATCATTGGTCTGTAATTCAAGTAAACACCAAACACTTCCTTCCAGCATTACAGCAAACACTATCAAAAATCCACAACTGGATGATAACAACTCACTTTATTTATGCATAAAATTGTGGCATGAACTACCTCCAACTTAGAATGAAAGATAAACTGATTTTGATGGAAAACATATTCTTAAGTATCACATGATCAAATAACAAAAAAGTCATATAAATGCATTTAATCTCTTAAAGAAGTTATCAACCAAAACATTATTGTTTAAGAAAAATGCATATATGCAGAAATCTTTTAATTCTAAATAATAATAAAATATATTAAAAGATTTCAATCCAATGTTATATAAATGTCCTATATTAAATAATGCGAGGGAAAGCATTTGTAATGCAGTAATACATAAATGCAGGAATGCTACAATCTAGTGGACCATAAAAAAGTGTATTTTTTAAAATAATAAGGCAAATGGCCTATATTTAACTACATCATAATACACACCTTAGAAAACATATTGTTGAAATAATAATGCAGTGAGCTATCAGACCTCAAGAAAAGTGCATCCATTAGGTTGGAGGTTGGCATAATGGTTAAGGTGTTTACCTCACAGACACAAAGTGCAAGGTCTGATTCTCACATGAGTTAATTAGCTAGGTTTAAAATGGCCCATAAGAGCCACATGGAAGACAACCATTTAAGGAGGGGTATCAAAATAGAAGATTGCACAAAAGATTTTTGAAACCAGTTTATATGAATTAAAAACTGCAAAATAACTTTAGCTTTTCTACAAATGAATTTACATCCAGATGGAACAATTTCACTTTGATCTTTATCAGATAATAACATTTGACAATATATATTATATCTGAACTGGCACTGTTAGCTTCAAGTGTAGTTGTAAAATATAACTGCAGATCAGGTGCTTGGGTAAGTATAAGATATTTCAATAAAACTGTATGATCCTTACGATCACAATCTTCCTTACCACCATAAAATATAACAAGAGTGATAAGCCCTTGCTTTAAATCTTGTATCAAATCCAAGACACCTTGATATTTCATGGATTCAAAACAACTCCTTTTAATGTGAAAAATATGACTTTAGAATATTCTTACTCATATGAACTTGATAACAGCTATTGACCCTCAACAAGGACTTTTAATGAAAGGGTTTTTGAAACAATGTAGTGCACAAATAGCCATCTAGATTTTAATTAATTCTAATGTCCAAAAAGAATAGATTGTTTTTCAAATGTCAATGTAAATTCCAAGCCCCATTTTTTTCTGATTGTGGTAAAGCAGAAATAATTATAAATAAACTGTATTAGTTTTCCACACTAGGCAACAGTCATCACAATATCTGTACCACATGTCAGTGGCATAGATGCATATAAATCATATGACTATCATCATAAATCATATGAGCCTCCAGATACCCCACCAAAAAGTTCTGTGTAAATGAGGTTCCCATGGCTGTTCCACTAATCTGTAAATAAGAAGAGCCATAAAAAACAAACAACCAAACAAACAAAAAACATAGTTCATCAAAACAAAACATGTTCAGTTAAGCATATTAGGAAGGTACTGAAGCCATGGCTGCATAAATTTAAAATTGACAAACCAGCACTAATCTCAACCTAATGAGGACTGCTAGCAGATAAAGACATACTACTTAAGGTAAAACTAAAACACGTTTGTGAAACCTGTATTCATCTGTAAAACTTCAGTTGAATACTTAAGTCTAGACTTTACCACTTGTAGTAAGGAGAAGAGGTAAAACTTGAAGAATGATGATAATGGCTCAAAGAACCTTGGCCTAAAAGTATGGGCCTTCCTGGAGGCTTAACTCGATTTTTGCATATATTGGGAAGGATCTACAAATAATGGAGCAATAGGCCATTCCCTAACCACATATGGTATTATAATACCTTCTATTACTGCTGATTGTAAAAAAAGAAGCAATGACCCTTTTGAATTTACACACGCAATGTGTAGATAAAATCTTACATACCTCAGCTGGGAATAAACCTCTGATATATAATCAGCTCAGTTTAAAATGACAGTATCCTACTGCTGTCAGCAATGGTAAATTGGCCAGATCTATATTAGATCATAACCTGAACAAGACATTCCATTCTTCAGATGTCAGGTTGTTATATGTATACGATTATATATCATTGTGTTGAAAATACAATTCCCTAATGATTGCTTGTTTATAAGTTTGTAGATTAGTACTAGGCTAACTGCCTTTGTAGGTCATTTTAAGCCTAGTCAATTACTCCATGTGAGAATCAAACCTTGCACCTTGTGTCTGTAAGGTAAACACCTTAACCATTATGCTAACCTCCCACCTCTGTAGCTGTAATAGTTATATGCAGTGGTAGGAAAAAAATCAGATTTTGTAAATTTGGGCACATCCTGTTGAAATTATCCTGCATCATGATTAGCATCATTTTTAAAGGAAAGTTTAAGATTTAATTATGTCAGCCACTAATTGGTGTACAGAAACATAAAAGATGAAATAAATTTCAAGTTTTAATAAGTACTTAAATGTAAACTTTAGACAATACGTAAGAAGAAATATTATGAATCAGATTATCTTGACCATTAATAGTTATTTGTTTGTAATTTTCCTAACAGAGTCAACATGTCTGGGCCTGTGTTTGTATTTCCAACCTCTTCTCTGGTGTTTTCCAAAAGGGCAGAGCCATTAGTTTTACCCATTTTGTGAATGGAGAACTATTGTCATTTACCAACTCTATTAGCAGTAGAACTGTCATCAGTTGTAAAATCAATTGAAGACTCAAAATGTTTCAACTTAGATTTTACACTAATAGAATCTAGTCATTTATGTATTTTACTGTAGCTTTAGAAAATATAAGTCTGGTTGTTATAAATAGAAAAACATAAAGCTCCTTCTTTGGCATCTCTATGTAAATTGTCTATTAAGTTTAAAGTACTCTAAGTTACATTATTTGTTTAATTTATTTTGCTGAAATTCTTTTTCAAAAGGGGACACATACATTTTATAATCCAAGAGTAGAGGAAAAACTGTTTGGCAACACAGGCTCACAAATGCTTACAAACATCCAATATTATGACTAAGTGTATCAGAGCAGTAATTGAACCCCGTGTTGCTAATTTTGATGTTTCTTTTCCAGCACAATAGAATAAGGTTCACATAATCCTTCACTTAATTTTATTGAGACCCTTACTGACTTTTATGAAAGATAGATTAATTTTCAGCCATGGATTGTTAATGAATTAAGTGGTATGTATTCCCAATTTCAAAGCACAAGGAGTGTAACTGCAAAACCTTACTAGAAAATTTCAGAAAGATTTTAGAGTCTTTATCTGAAAAGTATGTAAACAAAAATATGGGATAAAACTTTCTTTGATACAGGTGCACTAAATTTAAATATTGAGGTTAATACATATAGTCTGAGGCTACTGCAGAAAATAATCCATCTTTATAAATCTGAGGCCAGCATTTAATTTCTCCCGAATTAAGGGAAAAGTGGAATATATTGTTTAAAGCACTAAAGAGACAGTATATATTGAAAAGAGACTTACTAAATCTTTATAAAACCTTGAGTGGCATAACTTATTGGATTCATGTTAATCGACTGACTGCCTTTTCATGAAATGCTACCACTCTGACTACAGTTTGGTAAAACTACTTTCAGCAATTGTCAGAGTAAAGCTTTTTTTGCAGGGGACAAGACCCTCTGAACTCCTCATGTAGGGGATACTCCCATATCCTCTAATATTAATTATTCTTAGTTTGCACAACAGTAGAGAAAAGTCAGTAGTCCACTGTCATATGAAGTAGTTTCAACAAGTTGCCTTCACATTAGCACAATTTTCTAAAAGGCTACTTGGCCAAGTGACATGTTCCCACATTATTTGTCCCCAATCTTGTATAGAATGGGGTAGATGGTCAGTTCAAAGAGCTGGCATTTTGGAGAAAATTCAAGAGATTTTCAATATTCTTGATGGACCTGTCCACATATTTTATCTTGGTGGCATAAACCTAGGTTGCTACTAACTTTACTTTTAAGAGCTCGTTAGTTTACACCTATATGCATTATCTTTGGGTCTTTTGGATGATGTCACTGGATCTTCCAGAAGAGTAAAGACTGAATTTCAGATGGCAACTCTAGCATTGAAGAAACTTAAGCTGCTGAACTGGAAAATAAACAGTTTCCAGTATTACAGAGAATGGTGCAACTAATTCATGCTGCTAAAGACAAAGATGCATAAAAAGGTGTAACATAGCTGATACATGGCTCTGTTCATGTGGCAGTCCTGGCTAGTCCATATTTTAATCTCCTACACTATCCACTCCTCTTTTCCATAACTGCTGCGAACATACTAGCCAGTAAACTGATTGCCTTCTTCCTCTACTTCCTCCCTTATCATTTACATAGTGCAGGCAACACTACTCCTCCGTGTGTAAACAAACAAGATGTGTGTAATGCCTCTAATTGTTTCTCTGACATATGATATATTGGAACAATTTCTACATCTCTCTCACATATGATAATTATGAATTGTTCTATAGTTCTCAGACTTTTTATATCATGATGCATGTTCCTTAACTGTAAATTGTATGTATTAGCATCTGTGTATAATTTATGTGTATCCTTCATCATATTGTGTACCATTGTTTTATTGTACTATGTACTGTTTCATAAACATGGAGTTTTTCTCCCCGGGCCTCCGCTGTAAAAGAACTTGTGTCCAGTTAAACTTTCCCGGTGACCAAACGTTAAATAAATAAATAAATAAATAACAGAAGCAATCATGACTAAGGCAATCTGATTAAACATTTAAATCTTGTTTACATTATTATATGGATTTGGTTTTGTTTTATGTAATCCAGTCTCCTTTTTCCCTTTATAGACTTCTGTTGTTCTCTTTTCTTTGCTTCTATTGAAATTTTCTTGTCTTATTTTCCTCTAGGTCGATCTCCTTTTTTCTATTTTTTTAAATGTTATGATCAATGTAGGAATATAATCACCTTCTTTGTTGTACTACACTGCAAACAATTACAATATACACTAAATGACAAATCATTTCATGGAGATCATTGATGTAGTCCGCAGAGAAATCCTAAGGCAAATTACATGAGCACACCTTTTAAGAAGAAAGATCTGAATGGGTTTCATTTATGCAGATAATAATATCAGTGCAGGGACAATTATCAATCATCACCAATCATATCATGTGTCAAAGAAAGTAAATAAATGATGCAACAGGAAGGAACTGCTAACTGTGCTGTTTTAAGTGACTTTGAATGTTAAAACTCAGAATTAAAAAACACTATCATGTAATCATAGAGCATAAGGCGAACATTCAGTTTCTTTTGCCACTAAGATTACATTAATAAAGGCAATCAAAAATATACAGACCACTTTGGCATCAATGTGGTTATGACTTAAATATGTGTTTTGTTAAACTAAGGATGTTCATTGTACCTGGTACTTCATTTATTTTTCTTGCTACTCTGCTTGTACCACAATCCTTCTACTCCAGGAATTAAATGCACTTTTATCATGGACTATGATGTTTGTAGATGACATTGTGATCTTTAGTGAGAGTAGGGCACAGGTGGATGAGACCCTGGAGAGATGGAGATATGCTCTAGAGAGAAGAGGAATGAAGGTCAACAGGACTAAGACAGAATATATGTGTGTGAATGAGAGGGAGGATAGAGGAATGGTGAGGATGCAGGGAGTAGAGGTGGCGAAGGTGGATGAGTTTAAATACTTGGGGTCAATAGTTCAGAGTAATGGTGAGTGTGGAAGAGAGGTGAAGAAGAAAATACAGGCAGGATGGAGTGGGTGGAGAAGAGTGTCAGGAGTGATTTGTTACAGATGGGTACCTGTAAGAGTGAAAGGGAAGGTCTACAAGAGGGTAATGAGACCAGCTATGTTATATGGGTTGGAGACAGTGGCATTGACAAAAAGGCAGGAGTTTGAGCTGGATGTGGCCGAGTTAAAGATGTTAAGATTTGCACTGGGTGTGATGAGGGTGGACAGGATTAGGAATAAGTATATTAGAGGATCAGCCCAGGTTGGAAGGTTTGGAGACAAAGCCAGAGAGGCAAGATTATATTGGTTTGGACATGTGCTGAGGAGGGATGCTGAGTATATTGGGAAAAAGATGCTAAGGATGAAGCTACCAGGTAACAGGAAAAGAGGGAGGCCTAAGATAAGGTTTATGGATGTGGTGAGAGAGGACATGCAGGTGGTTGGTGTGACAGAGCAAGATGCAGAGGACAGGAAGAAATGGAAACAGGTGATCTGCTGTGGCAACCCCTAAATGGAACAGCCGAAAGAAGATGATGATGATCATTCCTTTAGGCATGGCAGTGTGTGTGTTACCCCAAATTTTGCTATGTGCTAAAAGGTTGTACTGTGTGTGGGGTGATGATCTTGGAATAGGAAGGTGCATGATCAGCAAGCTAGAGAGGATAATATGGAATATCTGTCTCTTCATTAAAAGTTCTGTAATAGAAGACTCC